>NW_026889756.1:1822500-2285000 GCF_033153115.1 Saccostrea echinata | reverse complement strand
TGTTCAATAACTAGTCAGAAATTCTTTTTCGTTTCTGAGATATTTGCAAAAGAAGTATTTAGGGGCCGGCCCTTCAACTCCTTAATGGGGACGTTTAGCAAAAAATGAAAGGTTGCATCTTGTTAAGAACATTATTTTGGACATCTTTTGTTCAATATTGCTGATCAAAATATTTCCCACTTTTGAGATATAAAGCGTCAAAGATTTAGCATTCTGGCCCCTTATGGCCCCTAATTATGTAATATATGATGAGAATATCATAATATATAGTTGTAAATTGTTGAAATAAACAATTTTGCTTCAGTAATGCATTACAAAATATTGATTGTTAAAGAGTTATTTTTCAAAGACTTTCGGCCCCTTTCAACCCCTATTATGAGGGGCCAGCCCCTTTTTCTTCATATCACTTTAAAGCTCTCATGATTTTAAACACTTTTTGTTCAACAACTAGTCAGAAATTCTTTTTCGTTTCTGAGATATTTTCAAAAGAAATATTTAGGGGCCGGCCCTTCAACTCCTTAATGGGGACGTTTAGCAAAAAATGAAAGGTTGCATATTGTTTAGAACATTATTTTGAACATCTTTTGTTCAATATTGCTGATCAAAATATTTCCCACTTTTGAGATATAAAGCGTCAAAGATTTAGCATTCTGGCCCCTTATGGCATATGATGTGAATATTGTAATATATAGTTGTAAATTGTTGAAATAAACATTTTTGCTGCAGTAATGCATTACAAAATATTGATCGTTAAAGAGTTATTGATTTAATACTTTTGGCCCCTCTTGGCCCCTTATATGACAAGTCAGCCCCTTTTTCTTGATATCATGATAAAGATCTTGTCATTCTGCACAAATATTATTCAGTATGTTTTAACAAAATAATTATACTTTAAAAGATATGATACAAAATGTCTCAAAAATTCATTCATGATTCGTGTCCTAAATTTCGACCCCTACCGAGCTTCCATACTAGGCACTTCCGGAAAATATCTAAACCCAGGTGCATAATGGCAACATGTCCTCTATCATCACTGAAAATTTCAGCGCTCTAGCTTAAGCCGTCTTTGAGTTCCATCACAGACAAGGAGGTCCTCTGAATTTTAATAAAAGGGCGATAACTTCCGACCGGAAGTGATTTTTCAAATTTTGAAACGCCGGTACAAACTTCAGATGATAAGACATAAACTCTGAAAATTTGAAGTAAATCGATCAATTCATCTCCGAGAAATCTTCTGCACAAAATCGGTAAGGAGAAAAAAAAGAAGAATAATAATAAAAGTGAAAAAGAAACATAAGAATAATAGAAGGGTCTTCCGCTGAAGACGGAAGACCCTAATAATAATAAAGGTAAAAAAGAAACCGAAGAATAATAGAAGGGTCTTCCGCTGAAGACGGAAGACCCTAATAATAAAAGTGAAAAAGAAACAATAGAATAATAGAAGGGTCTTCCGTTGGAGACGGAAGACCCTAATAAAAGTGAAAAAGAAACAATAGAATAATAGAAGGGTCTTCCGTTGGAGACGGAAGACCCTAATAATAATAAAAGTGAAAAAGAAACAATAGAATAATAGAAGGGTCTTCCGTTGGAGACGGAAGACCCTAAAAAAAAGGAAGAATAATAATAAGAAAAGTGAAAAAGAAACAATAGAATAATAGAAGGGTCTTCCGCTGAAGACGGAAGACCCTAATAATAATAAAGGTAAAAAAGAAACCGAAGAATAATAGAAGGGTCTTCCGCTGAAGACGGAAGACCCTAATAAAAGTGAAAAAGAAACAATAGAATAATAGAAGGGTCTTCCGTTGGAGACGAAAGACCCTAATAATAAAAGTGAAAAAGAAACAATAGAATAATAGAAGGGTCTTCCGTTGGAGACGAAAGACCCTAATTATCCTTAGATGGCAACTCAAATAAGAAAGATGAAGTTCATCAAAATGTAGTTCTCACAATTATTTTCCTAACACTTGTAATCTTGGTTTTAAAATCCAAATGTATTTGTTCCAATTCCATGTTGCGCTTACTCTGTTTCTTAATTAAACTATTAGAAATTATTCAGGCATCCAATACGTTCAAACATTTTTATTTTTTTTTTTAAGAGAGGCACATTATATACAAATTTTCAGTGGAATGATTTTTCAGATTATCCGAAAATTTGACTCGGGTTTGAACCATTCCTGAAAATAAAAAAAAATGCACAAGGAAAAGTAAAAAAATTATAAAAACTTTTCAAAAAATATTCTCAGTGTGTCTTCAAAAATTTTTCAAATTAGTTATAAACTGCACACTAAATAGTTCTACTTCTATGAAAATAAAATAATACAGTTACAGAGATCTGTACTCCATACTTTATAATCAATTTAGCATTTAGTCAGGATAAGAAAAAAATATTTGAAAACTTTTTTTAGTTCCTTCTCCCTATTTAAGAAAGCAACAGAAAGTCTTTAACTTCAGTTCTTTGTGGACTCAAATTTTCTTCGAGGTAAATGTTTGGTCTTTTTTTGACAATAAAATGTATAAATCCAAGCTCAGTACAACCATCTGAAAACTATTTTTTTTTTCAATGTAAAAAAATATTGATTTACAGAAGGTTCTTGACATAGAAAATGATTGTTATATGCCATATCAATCCTATCGGATGATATTGATACCAATTATGATTCATCTTAAAAAGATAAAGTTTAGATCACATTGATAAGAAGTACTTATCATAAATACTTAAATAAAAATTAGAGCGTGAATCACGAAGACTATATTTTATATGTTTTGGTATTGCTTTGAATGGAAGGTTGAAAATTTTAAACAGTTTTTTTTTTATATATAAAATAAAGTATGAATTTAAAAAAAAAACTTTTAAAAATCTAACATAGAAGATAAAACTTACGGCATTTCGCAGATAAAGTGGTTAACAACATGACAGTCTTGATCATTCCAGTGATACTGGTAATTATGAAGCAGTTCAAGACAGTTTACATTGTGATGAAAATCGCTAGGCTTTCCAGGATACCAATCCGAATACATCACTGGCTTTTGTGACGTAATCCATTTCCAATCGCCCTCTGTAACAATGTCTGTTCCACCAACCCAAAAGTCAACTAAGGTTAAAAAAACAAGCAGAATCAGAATACGCATTAGGTTTCTGTAAATATGAGTTCAAGTTTTCCCAGGAAATATTGAGATTTTTTAATGACATATTTATCTAAAATTGTGGATTAATAACATATAAATAATTTAACATAACTATTCTACTTAATAACAATATCTCCTACTTTCTAATAATACATTCTGTTTTTATGAATAACCTCCCATTTAATTTATTTACTTCCTTGTCTGCTGATGTTCAAAATTGCTGCTATTGAAAATACCCCCCCCCCCCTTATTTTAGCTATGTATAAGGTTGTTAAATCTGGTATTAATTTTCAAAAATCAAGTATTTCCCTATCAACTGGTACTGTGTGGTGCAAAATGTAAAAAAAAAATGGAATTCAGTTAAGAGAGGGGATTTATAGACCTAGTTAAGAAACATCACATATCAAAGAAGGCTTGGATATTTGCTAGTGAAAGTAACACTAAATGTAGAAAAATAGGGTTTCATTCCTAGCCCTACCAGTTCTTTCCCTTTGCCGAATTCCTAAATTTCCAATATTTTGTCCCACGTGAATCAGAAGTAGATAGTGGAATACTCAGTGTTTCAGAAGTATCGCAGTTTTTTTTTATAATAGATATATACCATAGGCTTTATTTTTTCCAAAGGCACTTTTTTTTACATAAGCAATTGACCAGAAGTCTACAAAGAAAATGGTAAATTATTCATGAAAACTGGATAGAAAATAAGAAAGTAGCAAATTTTGTTATTTGAAAAACAAAACTTTTTTTCAAAGTGTAAATACTTTACTCAATTTTCACGAAAAAATGCTCAATAATTTCCGGGACCAATATACGTATTGCAGAAAGATAACTTTTGTAGTCTTTAAAGCCTTTATCACTTACCAGGTCTTCCAATGTTAAGCAAATGTTGTCTTATAAAATTATTTTCCATTTCCGTTTCTATAGATGCCAAAGATGCGCCAAAGAGTGAACAAAAGTGCTGAAAATCGATGTTATTTGAGAGAATTAAAAGACATACAATAATCTTGGGCCATATTGGTTGCAAAACAACGACTCTTTGAATGAGTAATTCCTGGAAAAAAATATTTACCCCCGATTCAACCCAGTCGTATGTGATGTCTTTTGCGAAAAGATAGCAGCTGGTATCGAACCTTATCCAATCGCTTTGACAACTCGTATGCTGAGAGTTTTGTGGGCTGTGTGGCAGTGTGACCATCTGTAGGTGTTTTGTGGTTGGTGGGACGGGCGTGGTCGTGGTGGTAGTAGAAGTTGTGGTGCTTGTGGTTGTTGCAGTAGTTGGTGGTACATAAGGCTTATCAGTAACGATCTGCCAGGTGAACCATAATTTTGTTGTGGTCGGTACTACTGGTACATAAGGCCCGTGAATGTATCTGAAATCAAGCATTACCAACACATTATCCATCAAATTTATCTTTAATTTTATACCCACGGGGATTCCCTTGTTCTTGTTACTAGATAAATGACCAATTCGGTATAAAAATAAGGAACTTTCTATTTTAATTAAAAGTAAGTCAACATTCGACCTACGGACAGATTGTATTTGCCAACACGGTTATTGATACATGATTGCGCTCTGGTTTGTGAAATTCTACAGTTTACAATTCCTATGAGACTGAATCGTTTTCAAAGACAAACAAAATAAAAGGTATTCTGAAATGAAAACCGAAGATAAAAATATTGCTTAGATTGAATCATAGAATTCGAGGAATGTTCAATGGTTAAAATTTCCTTTTCCAATTGGGCTCTGTTACTCTGTAATGAGTCTTGAAAAAAAGTCAAAACTTAAGAATGTCAGTTACAAAATCAAGGAACCATCAATAAATGCAGCTCAAATATATATAAATAAAACATCACATTTATAAGTGAATTTTTTATTGATTGCTTTTGAAAATACTTCTCTGCTAACAAGCGAATATCATAATTTGTCGATATTTTAAGTTACTATTTTTTGACAATTGTTTCTAGGTTAACGTAAAAACAATAATACAGGAATATCCAATAGAAAAAAGTATTTATAACCAATAATTTATTTTCGACCGTTTCATACAGGGAGAATAAAAAATGGACATTGATATGTTACACCTACGGTTGCTCACAGATGAAATAGTTATGTTCGTAGCACGCTTCGTCATTCCATTGGTAATTGTCATGGTGATACATTTCAATACAACTTTCTTCACTGTATCTGTCGTTCGGCTCCCCACTTCCCCAGTTAGTATAGTATTGTAGAGAGGTATGTGAAGAATCCCACATCCAAGTACCCCTTAATTTCCTGCCGCCAATCCAGAAATCTCCTGTAAGCGCAATGTTTTAACATTTATTTTTTCCAAGACACTGAATAAAATTATAAAGCAATTCATTTGTACTCAAAGATGGAAAATTTGATAAGAATAGCAGATCTATTTAAAAGTATGTATTTGAATTTAAAAAATCATATTCTGAAAAAGGATGTCATGTTGACTACTCTGCGTTGATTATTCTTTTTTTTTTTTTAACTCTTAGGCCAGTGACTCAATAAAATAAATGCTGCATGACAATATGCTGTTTTAAGTGTCAAATATTTTTGAACTCACTATGGTAAATCATATACGGTACCAATTTTATTGCACCAGATGTGCATTTCAACAAATCATGTCTCTTCAGTGATGCTAATGCCGAAACTTCGAAATCCGAAAAATTTGAATGAAAAAACTTTGAAAAGCTAATAAATGGGGTGCCAAAGACTAGAGCCAAATACGTTGAAGGATCAGAGATAATCCTTAATTGTGAAATAAATTTCTCAATTTTACCACAGCAATAACATATATATCCGCATTTTCAAGCTAGTACCGAAGTAGGTAGCCACTGGGCTGAAAAGACCCTCGGGGACTAACAGTCCACCAGCAGAGGCCTCGACTCAGGGGTCATAATGTAAATCTTACATATTCAGTACCAATTTTGATGCACAAGATACGCATTTCAGCAAATTATATCTCTTCAGTAATGCTAATGCCGAAACCTCTGAATTCCGAAAAAAATAAATAATATAAAATTTAAAGAGCTAAAAAAAAAATGGGGAGCCAAATATGTCAAAGGATCAGAGCTATCTACGAGGGATATAATCCTTAATTTTAAAATAAATTTCAAGCTAGTACCGATTTTTTTTTAAACATTATTATTATAATATCAATATAGAATATTTTCATAAACAACATGTAAGTCCTCAATATTTAATGATAATAAAGTAAAAAAATATGACGATATTTAGCAGTTATCGATCTAATAAATCGAGTAAAAAATACAAATTGTAAGAAGAACAAATAATACCCCTTAAAATGCTGACGCTGAGACGAGGTTCATCATTTCAAATACATGTACATAATAATTTCTTATAATAAATTATTTTACGATAATTGCAAATTTGAGGATCTAGAGCTACCCACAACTTAAACGAGTACATTTTAATCACAGTGCTATACATTAAATACATTCATGTATCTTACTATCGTGTCCATAGTAATGAACATGTTGATTCAAAAAACGGTCTTCTGCTGCGTTGCCAATCTCTGTTAGTGCGGAATTGTGGGAGAGGCAGTATTGCTGCAACAGGTAAATTTTATTTTGTTAAATCTGAATTATTTGGAAGCATCTTATAAATTAAGGACAACTGCTCATAAACTTTTTTTAGAATTAAGAAACTCAGAATTAAAAAAAAATAGATTAAGTTCTCTTCAGAATTGTTCCTTTAATAATATTAATTTCTTGATGTCAGCTAACATGGAGAGTACACGACGGTTGGACGTAAAATGTTTTAAATAATTGCAAAAGTGAAAAAAAAAAATCAATGTTGCTATGCCTTGTGAAAAACACAGGTACCGGTAAAGTTATTTCATAAATATGTAATCCTTAGCCGATCAGGCGCTAAGAATCTGGCAACACATAAGTTTTCCCTACAAATTTCCTGAAAATAATTGCACCATCAGTTTCAACAATGATATAGAGCGTGTACTTCTATGTATTTTTTGATCGGAAGGTCGTGAGTTCGAATCTCGGCAGCGACTGACCTAAGTCGAATAAAAATAGATAGCAACTCTTCCTTCGCCATGCGCTCGGCACTTTTAAGTTGCGGGTCCTTCGGAAGAGACCTTAAAAACCGAGGTCCCTTGTCACGGCAGGCGTTGACACGATAATGATCCCTCACTGCTCAATGGCCTTAAGTGCCGAGTAAAGGTCTAAATTTGAAGCCTTTAACCGGTATATGGTGACGTCTCGATATGATTGAAAAATTCTCAAATGGGACGAAAAACAATATACAATCAATCAATCGGTCTCTGTAATTTTTAAATCATCTGATTTCCAAAAAAAAGTTTTTATTGCACTGTTTATGAGTATGAAATATTTCCAATCATTTCTCCTTTCCTGATTGGTGTCAATTTTTAATCTCTAAAATGCCTAATTAAAACTAACTAACTACTTACTCTTGCCCCGCTCCAATCGGACCTTGTATGTGTAACAAACAGGTAACAACTGAATCCGTAGCTTAGCCATCCTCCCGGGCAGGTTAATACACCTATATTTACAGGTGAATACAACCGTAAAACGCTTACCTTGATAAGCTGACGAGCGGTAGCAACGAACAAGGGACAATATACTTAAAGGAAAATGATCAAAGTCAATATCTTCACTTAATTTTAATTACAATTTCTGCATGAGAAAAATAAAAGAAATTAGATGCTGTCATGAGACAGTAATACCCGCACTAAGGTGTTTGCCTCTAAATGCACACTCCTTCATATTGGGCTTACCAAGGAAAAAGTCCAAACAATTCTATAATTTACACAGTACATGTATTCGTCAAATCGAGCATAAAATGCTCAGGTGACCATGTGACCCATGAACCTCTTATACGCATTTCATATACTTAATTCATTACCAGTCTGAAATAACAGAATTTAATTAATGATGTAAATTAGGTTTTGATAAAGGGGGGGGGGAGATATAAATTTTTGGCCCATAATTGGAACTTTTCAAATTTATTTTCTCAACAACAAATAATATTATTTTAGTACAAAGCGTTTTTGATGAATTTATCAAAATGTGCAAACTTTTTTTAGTATTTGATTAGGCAAAAACCTCCTTGAAAAGCCATACCCAATCAATTTTTCACCCCCCCCCCCCCCAACACACACACAATTTGCCTGTTTTTGGAAATAGGCCTAGATGGCAAAGTTATGTTAAAACATCGTTTGTTATGATAATTTAAAATTTGTTCTTGTACTGTACATGTATGTGAACACCTTTTTCAAAATTTCTACATCACATTGGGCTTGCGTCACCCTACCAGTACTATTACTAGTTTTACCATTATCATTTTTGATTGCACATGCCATGTGACATGGTGTGGTGCAGTGTTACATGTATATCAGTGGAAATTAATTCATTTTGTGTTTTAATTGGATTATATTTCATGAAGTTGACAGGACCTATGACAGTCGGTAAGTACAAGTTTAAGTATAGATGGGGGTAAAATAAACCGAAATGCAAATGGTTAGGTTAAAGTTTAAAAAGGATCAAAAATCATCGGCAATCTCCTATGCAGAGTTGTCGTTCGTTTCTCTCTCAGACACTGAATGTATGAGCCGATGGTAGAGAGTGGATCATCGGATGCCACAATAGACGAATTTCACATTCTGAAGAGTTATCTCCCGTTCTCGACATTACATTCAGTTACAGGCACAGATCCGGGAATTTTTTTCCGGGGGGAGGGGGGGGGGATGTCCACACCTCAGTCAAAAAAAATTCCAGCCCAGAATTTCCTGAGGAGCAAAAAAAAAACAAAAAACAAACGAACAAACAAAATAAAAACAATGATGGTGCCAGGTGGGGTCCATGTTTTTAAAGGGGGAGGGCATTTAAAGTCATTTTTTATTTGCTTCTGTAAATCAGTATATAGTCCTATTTAAATAACTCTGCAAATTCCAGGGGGGGGGGGGGGTCCAATCTCCCTAGCCGCTCCCTGTCCCTGAAATGACAAATGATCATGTGACTCCTAAATAGTAGAAAACTTTTCCGTTTGACTATACATAATTTTGTTTCTTGTGTTATTATGTTATGTACATCTAATGGTTTAAGGTTATGAACCCCTGGAGGTCATCCCCACTCTCTTAATGAACTGGAAATGTTCATAATATGACTACATCAAATTAAATAAAAGTGCATCAATGATAAGATTACTTGACATTTCATTCATGAATTTGGGTCAACCCATGTACCCTCCTAGAATTAGGAATGAAAATCATTCAAAGAGATGGACCATTAAACTATTTGTATATATTCACATTTATTTTTATGTCAAACCAAAGTATTAGACTAATTTGCATACATGAACAAAGAGGGGTCGGGGGAAGGGGAAGGGGCAAGGGGAAGGAGTTATCTCTTTACATCTTAATTGTTGAAAACTCCTAAAATGAATGTTAACTTCAAATCCGACTTGTACGTCTTCATTATTTTTAAGTGGTGGTGTCTCCGTATGAGTGAAAAATTCCCAAGAGGGACATTTAACAACAAACAAACATTAATGACTTAAAAAACACAATATACATGTACATGTTTATTAGTCAACAGATATACTTCTGATCATATCTCTAGTTCTCCCTTGAATCAGAAATGATGATATAAATATTTTAAAAATGATTAAGAGTTGAAAAGGTTGTGCATTTTAAAATTCACTAAGCTCTGTGGTTGAATTAGCTACACCAGTTTAGCTTATTTTGCTACTCAAAGCACCTTGATTAACTATTTTTAATCATACTGTTTTCTGAAATGTGAAGTTTTTTCAACATGGGTACAAGTCATACCTTTTCAGATTCTGAAAACAATGCATGAAAAAAAAAACTGCTTTTCAAATACTGTAACTCTTTCCAAGTACTTGTGATCATCAGTTTTTAGCTCACTTGAGTTTTTCTGGTTTTCTGATCACATTTTGTTTGTCATCCATCTGTCCGCCTGTAAACTTTTCACATTTTTGTCTTCTTCACTAGAACCGCTGGGCCAATTTCGTTCAACCCTGCCACAAAGCATCTTCGGGTAAAGGGGATTCAAGTTTGTTCAAGTGAAGGGTCACACCCTCTTTCAAGGGGGGATAATCAAGAATTAGTGAAAATTTGGTGGTATCATTTTAAAAAAGTCTTATCAAGAACCACTGACTGAGCCCAAAAAGTTGAACCTTTCTTTACATAGACTTAGTGTAGATTCAAATTTGTTAAAATTATGACCCACTGGGGTAGGGTGGGGCCACATATGGGGATCCAATGATTTACATAGAAAAATGCAGGGGATTTTTTCCATCATAAATCTTCTTCTCATGAACAGCAAGGGCATTATTGTCGTCCGTTTTCGCAAAAGGGACCTAGGGGACATTAAATCTCATTTGTCTGTCAGTCTGTCCATTTGTCAGTCTGTCCGTCTGTCACAATAAATTTAACCTTGGTCATAACTTCTGAATAATAAGAGATAGGGCTTTCATATTTCACATGTACATTACTTACAAGAACTTTCTAAACATACCATGATTTTTTAACCCATGACCTTGACCTTGAAGTTTGACCTACTTTTCAAAAAATTTAACATTATTTTAAATGATCATTTTGAAAGAGAAAAGATAGGGCGTTCATATTATGCATGTATATTACCTGTGATAAGACCTTTCTAAATATATCATGACTTTTGACATTGACCTTGAAGTTTAACCTACTTTTCAAAAATGTTATATTTCCTTATAACTTTTGACTGAGAAGAGATAGGACTTTTATATTTGACAGGTACATTACCTGTAACAAGATGTTTCCAAGCATGCTATGATTTTTTTACCCCTTGACCTTGATGTTTTACCTAATTTTCAAAAATTTTAACTTTGGTGATTACTTTGAATGACATATGATAGGGCGTGCATATTTGAAACAATATGTCATAAGTAATGGCATCCCATCCACTAGGACACGGAAAGCAGGGGACCAAAATTCTTTGAATTTGCTTGTTAGTCATTTTGATATGGAAACATCCTCATATAGTGTAGATTCAAGTTTTTTTATGCCCTGCCATGAATATGGCCGAGGCATATAGTGTTTGTCATGTCCGACTTCAATAAAACGTAATATGCTGATACATACTGATGTAAGCTTTTCAACTGCATCAAAATTTTTGACCTTGAATTTTCCTTTAACCTTGACCTTTCTTTTCTTAAATTAGTGTCTAAATCAGTTTTGAATAAACAATTCAAGATATATTTATCAAACTTTATATGCTGATATATACTGCTGAGAGATATCAATTGCATCAACTTTTTTGACCTTGACTTTTCCTTTGACCTTGACCTCACTTTTTTAAATTAGTGTTTATCTACATTTTAAATAAACCATTTCTGATATTTTTGTTGAACTTCTATGCTAATAGTAAATACATACTGATATAAGTGTTTCAACTGCATCAACATTTTGACCTCAACCTTTCTGTTGACCTTGACCTCTCTTTTCTCAAAAAAGCTCAGTTTTAAATAAATCATTCAAGATATTTTTATCAAACCTAATATGCTGATATGTATTAGTGAGAGCTCTTCCACTGCATCAAAAACTTTTCACCTTGCACTTTCCTGTGACCTTGACCTCCTTTCTCTTTAATTTGTATTTTGCTTAGTTTTAAAGAAACAATCTAAGATATTTTTATGTAAGCATGCACTTATAGATAATTTGGTGAGAATTTATCATCTATATCCATTTTTTTAAGATTTTAGTTTCAATTTTAAAGAAACTGTTCAAGATATTCTCATCAAACTTCATACACTCATACAAATTTTCATGTTGCATTAGTAATATACATTCGGCGGGGCATTTATGTCCTATGGACATATTTCTAGTTTTCAAATCATGACCTCCGAGGATAAGGTCAGGCCACAATAAGGGATCAAAGTTTTATAGAGATTTAAAAGGAAAAAATATCTTCAAAATTCTTCTTTTTAAGAACAACAAAAGCATGATTAATATGGAAACATTCCCAAGAAGTGTAGATTCAAGTTTGTACAAATCATGACCCCATGGGTTAGGGAGGGGCCATTTTTTTCCTGCCCCTATTTGCTATCCACATGGAAATGCAAATTTTAAAACCATTTTACACATCCACAGGACAAAATCAATCATCTTCCAAATGATCATGATTTAAGGCTAGTGCATAAAATATAAGGGAAGTTCTGGGAACCAGGATGTTTAAACATGTTAAATATTTTTTAAAAAAAAAATGACCCCCATTTGACCCCCAGGGGGAAAATAAGAATTCCGAAACCTTACTGCACATCTATAGGACACCACCAACCATCTCCCAAAAGATGATTAGGCTACTGTGTAAAATGTAAGAGGAGTTCAGGGAACCAGGCGCTTTTTGCATAAAAAACGTTATTTTTCAACCCCTATTTGACCCCATCGTGAAAATGAAAATTCCGAAACCTTACTGCACATCTACATGACACCACCAACCATCTCTCAAAAGACAATTAGGCTACTGTGTAAAATGTAAGAGGAGTTCAGGGAACCAGGCGCTTTTTGCATAAAAACATCATTTTTCGACCCCCATTTGACCCCCAGGGTGAAAATGAAAATTCCCAAACCTTACTGCACATCAACATGACACCACCAACCATCTCCAAAAAGACGATTAGGCTACTGTGTAAAATGTAAGAGGAGTTCAGGGAACCAGGGGCTTTTTGCATAAAAAACGTCATTTTCGACCCTCATTTGACCCCCATGGTGAAAATGAAAATTCCGAAACCTTACTGCACATCTATAGGACACCACCAACCATCTCCCAAAAGATGATTAGGCTACTGTGTAAAATGTAAGAGGAGTTCTGGGAACCAGGGGCTTTTTGCATAAAAAACGTTATTTTTCAACCCCTATTTGACCCCATCGTGAAAATGAAAATTCCAAAACCTTACTGCACATCTACAGGACACCACCAACCACCTCCCAAAAGATGATTAGGCTACTGTGTAAAATGTAAGAGGAGTTCAGGGAACCAGGGGCTTTTTGCATAAAAAACGTCATTTTTCGACCCCCATTTGACCCCCAGGGTGAACATGAAAATTCCGAAACTTTACTGCACATCTACATGACACCACCAAACACCTCCCAAAAGATGATTAGGCTACTGTGTAAAATGTAAGAGGAGTTTGAGAAATAAGAGTGTGACAGACGGACGGACGGACAGACATGAGTAACAACAATATACCCGAACTTTCTTTAGAAAGTGCGGGTATAATAAACGTAATAAACATATTTGGATGAATACTTTGCCTTAAACAAAGGGAAGAGTACGTACATGAGCCTTACTTGATGTAGGATTCCATACATAGAAAACGGATTTATTAAACAATTTATAAAGAATCAACAAAAAATGGATACATATTTGGACATATTTTGGTTGCAAATGATGTAAATAAAATATTTCTAAAATATAAAGAAATTGTAAATTTTCTATGACCTTCAAAGTTCCACCCTTCTACAACCATTCATAAACCTTGAGAGTTTGATTTTATTCATTTTTACCTGTATAAACATGGCTTTAGATATTATTTTCAAAAAATTTTATGAAAGTACATGTATGTATATATCCTTAATAAATGCACATTTTAAAAGAAAATATATCGCTACCAAACAAAAGGGCAGTCAAAATATATGATGAATTTTGAAACTTTATTTTCATTTTACTTTCACGAATAAAATTTCATGTTCAAATAAGTTATTTCTCATTTTTAAAACATGAGTAATGCCATTAAATGTTAATTTACATATGCAGCACTGTTAAGGCTGCATAAAGGAGGCGTGGCCTAATTCATACGGGAAATCCTTACTGTAACATTTGCAAAAATATCAAATCTTCATAATATCATAAAATGAAATAATTTGCGATTTTAAACTCTATAATAGTACTAAGCGTACCACTACATTTATTTTCGATAAGTCATTGATCGCAATGCATTGTCGAAATAACGTCATCATGATAAGATTTGACTCATTTTATGTGCATTGCCTGGCGGATCAAATGATTTTTCACAGTCAAGAAATACATTTTATAATTTAACAGAATATTGTTTACAGACGTTTATTAGACGATTAGTTCCTATGTATAACATTAATTAAACGCTTTAATTAAGTCTTTATTGAGAACGAGAATTGGATTTATTATCCCGTGTTTTGTGTGAAGGAATGACACTTCTATTACTGAAGTGCCTTGATAAATCGCCCTAGCGCAAGGGTGTACACTCAATAGATCTTGATAATTTTTTTAAAGATAGATAGAAGAAGTGTTCCTTAACTTGAAAAGTGCTGCTGTTTTCGTGAAATCGAGAACGTTACTTGATAAACACGTAAAACACTTGTTAGATGTAAAGGTAACGTATTTTTCAGGTGGACCCAATTACTTGAAATTTAAAATACTAAAATGCGAACTCTAGTAAAAGCAGCAGCACTTTACATAAAACAAAAGCAGTATAGAAGCAATTCATGAATTCAAATTTTACTTTGAATAAGGATATGCACTTGCGATACTGAATTTGTTTATGACCTCCAAGCTGTACACATTATATGCATATACCACGTGACTGTCAAATAAGGTGACCAAGCTAAATTCACTACAAAGTGGGGTTAGCTATGTTATTTCAATTAATAATACTGTCTAGTTATACAATAATAGCAATACAGAAACAAAGTTAGTTTAAAAGGCTATCTATTTGTGCATTCCTCTACGCTGTTGATTTCTTCATAGTATGTACTATTTGTGAAATAAGTACCATTACCATTCAAATATCTTTCATATGACATCTGCTGTCAAATAAAAGAGACTTGGTATTATTGACAACCTGCGCATAACTTTTGAATAGTAAAAAAAATGGAAAGAAATCCAGTAAAAAGGTACATGTAGTTCAATTGCAAAAAAGGGTTCCTGTGAAAGCTTTATTTCTAACATAAATAAATAAATGAGAGCTGTTATTCGGTCACAGAGAGGAGCATCTAAGAACATGAAAGTAAGTTTTCAATAATAAAAAAAAAAATACTGTATGTGTACTTTTAAAGCGGGCTTCATATTTTAGCGGTTTTTGCGCGGACAACGATTGGCTTATTCATGATTACCGCTAAAAAATTGGACCTGTGTCCAGCTAATACATGATTTCGCCAACAATTCCATACCCTGTGATTACGCAAAATTTTGAATACACCAGTGTATGTGCAGTATCAAAACGTAGATAGAATTGCAAAATTACGCATATCTTATGTTTGTATGTTTAGTAGCAATACATTCATTTAAAAAACGTGCATTCAATTAGTAAACAAAAGCTATCAATATGTTTAGCTGTGTAGAAGTTTAACATATTCAGAATGTAAAAAGTCTTGAATTTATTATATATATATATATATATATATATATATATATATATATATATATATATATATATATATATATATATATATATATAAAGCACTAAAAACCAACAACACTGTATATCCGAAGTGTCGGATCTACTAAGTAGATACAAGGTCACGGATGGAAATTTATATAAAGCACTAAAAATGACCAACGACACGAACAATAATAATTGTCAAATTTTCGGGACAACCTGTCCCTTCCTCAGGACAAAGAAAAAAGTTAAGAAGTCATAAAAACAAAGGAAATAGAGAAGCAAAAACAACTAGCACTACTACTAAACTACCAAACACTAAATATTTACAAGGTTACATGTTTAATTTGGAGTTTATAAACAGTTGTGAAGAAAGAAATCCGGAGCGCTATGAATTGCGTCCGGTCTATCGGGTGTACTCGGTGAAGTGTGATTTACATAATTGAACGAATTAATTATCGCTAATTAATTACGGCCAACAGTAAATCGTACATTGTCTTATTCTCTCAAAATAGCGTAACTCTACATGATAAAAAGAAATTAAAGAAAGATAATATGGAAGGACAATTTTGAAATATGAATTTGGATATATTATAAATTTGGAAATCGGAAAAAAGAAATAAACAAAAATGTGAGCTGTAAATATTTGGGTAGGTTGTTCCAGGATTATTAATACGAATTAACGGTAAAGTTTACGCTATATAGAGAGAATGAACTTGTTTGTTACAATTCGGGATTGGGTCTAGTTCACGTTCATCCTGGTGAAGTCATTAAGTTTGTTAATACCATTAGGGCGGAATGACTTCAGCCTGTGCATCCAGAACTTTTCTTTGCCTTTTCTCTGCGCGTCTGTCCATCTTGGATTATGGTCAATAACCACTACTGTCATGTCCTCCCATTTGTGACCTTCAAGGTTGAAATGTTCCCCAACGGGTTCATTGAGTTTTTTGGTCCTAATGGTAGAACGGTGATTATTGACTCTCCTGCGGAGATCTCCTGTTTCACCAACATACTGTTTGGAGCAAACTTTGCAGCTGATGAGATAAATGCAGTTGTCTGTTTGACAGGACAAATTCCCTAGTATTTTGTAGCTGCGGCCTGTAACGGGGCTGTTAAAACTGTCTGTGTCAGAGCTGTACTTACAGAGAAGACATCTTCTGTCAGAGCAAGTTTTAAAGCCCCCGTTAGGTAATGGATTGTCCAATCTGGTTCTTACTACCATGTCCTTCAGGTTCCTCGGGCGCCTGTATGCAGCCAATGGGGGCTCCTTAAAGACCTCTGCCATTCGTTTATTTGAGTGGAGAATTGGCAGATTCTTTTGAAGGATACCGCTGAGGTTCTTAAGGACGGGATGGTATGTGGTTACCAGAGGGACCCTGCCGCTATTGTCTTTTTCCTTGTAGCGTAATAGGTTTTGCCTGTCATGTCCCGCCATCTCATCAATAGCAGTTTGTACGGTGCGGGCATTGTAGCCTCTCTTGCATAAGTGGGACTTAAGGAGACCGCTTTGTTCTTGATATAAGGCAGGGGATGAACAGATGCGCCGAATTCTGGTGGCTAGACCCTTAGGCACACCCTTAAATGTGTGTGGGGGATGACAGCTAGTTGGCATAAGATACAGATGGGAATCTGTGGGTTTCGTGTGGAGACTGAACTCGATTTCACCATTAGTCAGGGTAGATGTAGTATCTAGGAATATGTTTTTCGAATTAGATACGTCTACTGTAAATTTGATAGACTGATGAAAGGTGTTGGCGAACGAAATGAATGCCTCGAGGCTCTCGCGACATTCCACCCACTTCATCTCTATATCGTCAATGAAACGCAACCAGCTAAGGGGCCTAAATGGTGCTTGAAAGAGCAAGTTGCGTTCCAGTCTGCCCATGAAAATATTGGCATAAGATGGTGCCATTTTCGTACCCATAGCAGTGCCATTAACCTGCAGGTAATGTTCTCCATTAAACATGAAGTTGTTATACTTGAGAACATGTTCAAGGAGCTTGGCAAGGGACTCGGTAGAAGGAATTTGTATGGATCTACTATCCCAGACTTCTCTACAGGCTTCGATACCCTCATCGTGCGGAATATTGGTGTACAAAGATGTGACGTCCATAGTCACGAGAAGGGTATGATCTGGAAGGCCAGTAGAGGGCGTCTTGTTGATGTAGTCCGTGGTGTCCTTGAGATAGGATGGCAAATTCTCTACGTGTGGACGGAGATGTAAATCGATGTATTCAGAAATTTTCTCCGTGGGGTGTCCAATAGCGCTAACTATAGGGCGACCTGGCATACCTTCTTTGTGTATCTTAGGAAGCAGATAAAATTGTCCTGGTCTACAGTCAATAGGATTGAGTGTCTCATAGACGTTGATACCAATCTCGTTTTTCTCAAACATTTCGTCAAGAGTTTTGGTGATGGCGCCATCACCAAAACTCTTGACGAAATGTTTGAGAAAAACGAGATTGGTATCAACGTCTATGAGACACTCAATCCTATTGACTGTAGACCAGGACAATTTTATCTGCTTCCTAAGATACACAAAGAAGGTATGCCAGGTCGCCCTATAGTTAGCGCTATTGGACACCCCACGGAGAAAATTTCTGAATACATCGATTTACATCTCCGTCCACACGTAGAGAATTTGCCATCCTATCTCAAGGACACCACGGACTACATCAACAAGACGCCCTCTACTGGCCTTCCAGATCATACCCTTCTCGTGACTATGGACGTCACATCTTTGTACACCAATATTCCGCACGATGAGGGTATCGAAGCCTGTAGAGAAGTCTGGGATAGTAGATCCATACAAATTCCTTCTACCGAGTCCCTTGCCAAGCTCCTTGAACATGTTCTCAAGTATAACAACTTCATGTTTAATGGAGAACATTACCTGCAGGTTAATGGCACTGCTATGGGTACGAAAATGGCACCATCTTATGCCAATATTTTCATGGGCAGACTGGAACGCAACTTGCTCTTTCAAGCACCATTTAGGCCCCTTAGCTGGTTGCGTTTCATTGACGATATAGAGATGAAGTGGGTGGAATGTCGCGAGAGCCTCGAGGCATTCATTTCGTTCGCCAACACCTTTCATCAGTCTATCAAATTTACAGTAGACGTATCTAATTCGAAAAACATATTCCTAGATACTACATCTACCCTGACTGATGGTGAAATCGAGTTCAGTCTCCACACGAAACCCACAGATTCCCATCTGTATCTTATGCCAACTAGCTGTCATCCCCCACACACATTTAAGGGTGTGCCTAAGGGTCTAGCCACCAGAATTCGGCGCATCTGTTCATCCCCTGCCTTATATCAAGAACAAAGCGGTCTCCTTAAGTCCCACTTATGCAAGAGAGGCTACAATGCCCGCACCGTACAAACTGCTATTGATGAGATGGCGGGACATGACAGGCAAAACCTATTACGCTACAAGGAAAAAGACAATAGCGGCAGGGTCCCTCTGGTAACCACATACCATCCCGTCCTTAAGAACCTCAGCGGTATCCTTCAAAAGAATCTGCCAATTCTCCACTCAAATAAACGAATGGCAGAGGTCTTTAAGGAGCCCCCATTGGCTGCATACAGGCGCCCGAGGAACCTGAAGGACATGGTAGTAAGAACCAGATTGGACAATCCATTACCTAACGGGGGCTTTAAAACTTGCTCTGACAGAAGATGTCTTCTCTGTAAGTACAGCTCTGACACAGACAGTTTTAACAGCCCCGTTACAGGCCGCAGCTACAAAATACTAGGGAATTTGTCCTGTCAAACAGACAACTGCATTTATCTCATCAGCTGCAAAGTTTGCTCCAAACAGTATGTTGGTGAAACAGGAGATCTCCGCAGGAGAGTCAATAATCACCGTTCTACCATTAGGACCAAAAAACTCAATGAACCCGTTGGGGAACATTTCAACCTTGAAGGTCACAAATGGGAGGACATGACAGTAGTGGTTATTGACCATAATCCAAGATGGACAGACGCGCAGAGAAAAGGCAAAGAAAAGTTCTGGATGCACAGGCTGAAGTCATTCCGCCCTAATGGTATTAACAAACTTAATGACTTCACCAGGATGAACGTGAACTAGACCCAATCCCGAATTGTAACAAACAAGTTCATTCTCTCTATATAGCGTAAACTTTACCGTTAATTCGTATTAATAATCCTGGAACAACCTACCCAAATATTTACAGCTCACATTTTTGTTTATTTCTTTTTTCCGATTTCCAAATTTATAATATATCCAAATTCATATTTCAAAATTGTCCTTCCATATTATCTTTCTTTAATTTCTTTTTATCATGTAGAGTTACGCTATTTTGAGAGAATAAGACAATGTACGATTTACTGTTGGCCGTAATTAATTAGCGATAATTAATTCGTTCAATTATGTAAATCACACTTCACCGAGTACACCCGATAGACCGGACGCAATTCATAGCGCTCCGGATTTCTTTCTTCACAACTGTTTATAAACTCCAAATTAAACATGTAACCTTGTAAATATTTAGTGTTTGGTAGTTTAGTAGTAGTGCTAGTTGTTTTTGCTTCTCTATTTCCTTTGTTTTTATGACTTCTTAACTTTTTTCTTTGTCCTGAGGAAGGGACAGGTTGTCCCGAAAATTTGACAATTATTATTGTTCGTGTCGTTGGTCATTTTTAGTGCTTTATATATATATATATATATATATATATATATATATATATATATATATATATATATATATATATATATATATATATATATATATATATATATATATATATATATATATATATATATATATATATATATATATATATATATATATTGTATGATAAATCAATGAGATAAATGATCAAACTGAGTCTGATATTTAAAAAGAGAGAGAGAGAAGGAGAAAAGAAAGTGTAAAAAAGATTATAATTCCCCCATAACTTACCTTGTACAGTAGCAACAAACAGTAAGAGAGTATGGATACAAACTGACATAGTGATCACAAAGGTCATGTACCTTAGGTCTGAGTTAGATCAATTATCCGAATCATAGGTCAAATAATCACATTTACCATAGCGATTTGTCTCCGTGTTTATCTAAGCAATTGAGATAAGAACACTCAACCTTATTTGTTGACGCTGTTCATGGAGTTTTCTCTTAACTGGTTTCTACAATCTATAGCATTAAATTAGATTATCCAAAAAATTATCATTTTATCGGGATGTTTTCTTAGAGACTTCTTTAATCTAAATTTATCAATTACACACCATTAAAATGATTTGGCATCAAGTACATTAATATGTAATGCATTATGTACACAGTGTTGTCATCCCAAAGTCTAAGTGGCACAATGTATTGGAATCGGCATCTTGATTTTTATATTCTTGTTTAAAGTTTAAAAAAACAGATTTAAATATTGTAATAGTTTTCAATTTCTTTTTAATTTTTTTTACAATGTGAGGAAAAAATATATCTCAAGTTTTGAGAAATTTTATAGCTGTTATTATTTTGGTAGTGTGTTCTAACTTTGTTTTTCCCCGAAAGTTTGGAATTTAATATTGAAGTAGATTATTAGAAAAAAGTGTAACATTGGACATTTGTTGTCGGAATTTTAAAATTTATAATTTAAAAATTATAAAGCAAAAAGCAATGACGATTTATAGTTAATAACGCTTAAAAACGGAATCTGAATCTGATGCCATGAAAATATAAGTAAACAAAAGAACAATGGAATTAACTATATTAGTATCACTTTTTAATTTTTATAAAATTATCGAATAAATTAAATGACATTTGAAAATTCGTGCAATAGTAAGATCCTCGTCGATGAGGATCATAAAGAAAATTTTATAGATTTCAAAATAAGACTCTTTATTTTGTATCTTTTCTGCAGTTTCATATGTAAAATCGTTCATGTACTCATTATGAACGTTTGCATGCTCAATTAATCATTTTTAGGTCCTCGCCTTCATTTTAATAATGTGTCATGATTTAGCATATTTGGATGGTCAACGTCGCTTTTTCTTTCAAGTTTTGTAACATATACGTTTTTCCCTCAACATTTTCACTATCTGTTCGATAATTGATATTGAATCAGTCATTTAAATGGTGTGTAGTTGATAAATTTAGAGAAAAAAATCTCTCTTAGAAAACATTCTGATAAATGATATTTATTCGGATAATTTAATATATAAATTTAGATAGTAGAGACCAGTTAAGCATAAAAAAAAACCGAGATTGATATTAAATTTATCAAAAAATGACGAGAATCAATTGATTTGAGACACATTTAATTTTATTAAAGTTTTGGCTTCCTAAATGAAAAAAAAAAAAATCTTAAGCCGACCACCTTATTTTAAAGTTTATGACATTTTTAGCCTGGGCCGTGAGCACTATCTGCGACCTTTAATGACTGTGATTTTTACAAAAAAAATATAAAGCAACCGAAAACCAAGATATTATGACTTGGGTTTTCACTACAAATATTTTGATATACAGAAAGTATATCTAGGACTTTTCAGTTTGACAAAAACGTCAGTGTCCAGGAGAATCCCCTGAAAAGGACGTAAAACAGCAAATAATGAATTAATCAAAGATGATTTATCAATCATGACGTCATCATTTAATTCCATGAACTTTTTAGGAGAAATTCTTGCTGACCATTCCATTCCAAATATAAACAATATCTAAACGACGTAACTCGGAACACTTCAATATAGAAACTTACTATCCTTAGAAAAAGGTTGCAACTTAACTCAGATATATAATCGTTATCAAGTTACACATGTATTTGTTCAGTGTTTTCAACAAAAATGTTATGGTAACATTTGTAATCTTGATTTCAAAATCGAAACCTGTCAGAACATATTGTACGTTACACTAACCGTTTTTTTCTAACCCCAAATATTGATATAAAATTTTTCTTGCATTCAATCTGTTCATAATGTATTAATTTTCTCTTTTTTTTTTTAATCTAAAGCACATGAAATCAGATTTTTGTTTTATCCGAAAATCTGACGAGGGTTGGAACCATTCCTGAAAATTAAAAAAAAAAAATGTACGTGCACAAGATAAATGTTAAAAATAAATTTTTTTTCAAATAGGTATTTTAGTACATCTTATATCTAATTTTTTTTCAGATTTAACTACACAATAGAGAGTGATATTTTTATAGAATTATTATGTAAAACATAATTAGCGTTATCTTCTTTGGATCTGAAATAAATATAAATTGAAATCTACAATGCATTACTTAATTTATAATAAAAAAAATATTCTTTACATTTAACTAGGTCTAGATAAATAAATTAAATATTTTTTGATTCATTTTTCAATTAAAGAAATCAGCAATGCTTTCTGTTCACTGTTTTTTTTAAATTCTTTATCCCACAGGTAAATTGCTGGTACTTATTTTGAAAATAAAATAGATAAACTTAGTAGTATCATTTGTTTCCGAAAAAAAAATCTAAATATCAAAAAAAGTATATTGAAAATAATACAAAACGAGGTAAGTTATTGACAAACACGTCGATGAAACAAGAATATCGGCAGTCTCGTTTTAAGTCATCATTTCGTAACTTCTATGGTCGATATAATGACCATGTCAGGAAATACATGCCATCATTAAGTCATATGCTGACTGTCGTTTTGAAACTAATTGTTAGACCATTATTTACACTGAATTGTCGACGGATTTTTCCGTTATTTCCCAATCATGACAAGGACCACACGGCGGGTGTGACCGGTCGGTAGGGGATGCTCACTCCTCCATGGCACCTGATCCCAGTCTGATGTTTTAGAGGTCCGTGTTTGCTCTGCTCCAACATTTGTATTGTTTAATGGACTTCTGAGCTTGAATACTGTTCGTTATCGCCATATATCCATCCTTAATAAAGACCGTTTTTCCCAATTTTCAAATTATTTCTATCTGGACGATATAAATACCAGAAATGATACTCCTCAACAATTTAAAGTAAAGTTTTCATTGATAACGGGATTAGAAGGAATATATTAGTCTACAATCTGTATCATCAAGATTATATGTCAGATTAAACCAAATCCTAGTATTACATGGGCCGAAAGGCTTAACTTTTTGAACAAATTTCTGTATAAAATAGCATGCATTTTTAAAGAAACAGAAATATAAATACAAAACACTTACGCCATTTGCGTATGCTGAGGGTTTTGTGGGTTACGTGGCAGTGTTACGAATTGTAGGCGCTTGGTGGTAGGTGGAACTGCGGTATTTGTGGTAGTTTGTGGGACTGGTGTGGTTGTGGTGGTAGTTGAAGTGGTTTTAGTGCCTGTGGTGGTTGTAGTGATTGGCGGTGCATAAGGCTTACTAGTATAAATTTGCAAAGTGAGCCAGAATTTTGTTGTGTCCGGTGCATGTGGTACATTAGGCTTGTGAGTATTAAATTGCCAAGTATTTCTGAAATCAAGAATTAGCAAAACAATATCAACTTACCTTTCATTTCTTATTTGAATTTCTTAGAAACCACATAATAAATATTTTTATCAAACGAAAATTAGTGACCCCTCTCCCCAATCTTATAATAAACAAAACAATTCTGTTAATGGGAGAATTAAAGACGAATCTTAGAGCTGAGGTCAGTTAAGTATGAGGAGTAAGAATCCCATTTGCATTTAAAAAGTCACGCCTACAGTGAGCCCTTTGTTTTAATTGTGTAAAAAGAGATATCCGTAGAAAATTCAGTATAAAAATGCTAGTAATGGTATTAGAGTTTGTATGAACGTCAGTTCATCAACATTCTACATTACGACAAATTGTATTTTCAAATAAGGTCATTGGTACACTTATTGCACACTGTCCTTGGCTATTCCACGGTTAGCAAACAGCATGATTTTTTTTTCTCAAAGACAAATAAAAGTTCTGGAGGAATTCCATACAAATTTTTTTCATGATCTTTACGACATATCTTATAAAATTTGGACTGAATATAATTTTTCTTTGTATATTCAGACGAGATGTAATTTTATTAATTTGCAATAGGGTACAAATCAAATTGAAGTCAAAATAAGGAGATGGTATTCAATGTTTTTTTTTTATTCTTGAACTCTTTTAATGATCGTTCAAATTAATGTCAATTACCAAATTAAGCAACAAAAATAAACATGTATAAACGCGGTATTTTAAAGAAAATCTCTCTTATATTTTTTTTTTTTACCAAATACTTCTATACTAATGCAAGTATTCCATAATTTTTATTAAATTTAAGATTTTTGGCTTTAGTTTCCAGGTTAATATTAACAAAACAAAATAAAACAGATAAATCTGATTGACAAGAATATGTATGATTAATATTTTTATAGGCTATTTACGACAAGAAGAATCGATTGACTGATTGATTGTTTTTTGTCTTACGTCTCTTGCCGGAATTTTTCACACCTATGACACGTCCTCATATACAGGTGAAGGGCTTCAAATTTAGAGCTTATTTCGGCAAGAGTGGTGTTTGAGCAATGAGCATTCTTTATCGTGCCAATACCCACTGTGATATGGGACCTTGAGATTTTCTCTTCTAGTGCTTAGCAAAGGGACAATCACTAACTATCTTTACGGCTTAGGTTTGACGCAACACCGAAATCGAGATTCGAATCCGTTATATCTCCCGATCACCAAGCGAGCGCCCTATCACTAGGCAAACGTGACCGGTAAAAGGAACATTTATTTAAAAGGTAACACTTACGGCTGCTCACAGATGAAATAGTTATGTTCAGTGCATCTTTCGTCATTCCATTGGTAGTTTTTCATACGATTAAGTTCAATACAACTTTCTTCATTAAGTTTGTTATTCGGTTCCCCTACGCCCCAGCTAGTATAATGGCGTATAGATGTATGTGATGAGGTCCATATCCAAGTATTCATAGACCTTATACCACCAATCCAGTAGTCTCCTGTTAACATAATATGTGAAAAGACATTTACCCATTATTTTTTTTGAGACTCACCTATTGAATTTTTTTATTGTTTTAATTGTTGACAAACAAGGACAAAGTGATAAAAAAAACCCTCGTTATATAGTATCTTACTATGATGGACATTGAAATGTATAAATTGAGATAAAAAACGGTCTTCTGCAGGGCTGCCAATCTCTGTTAGTACTGAACTTTTGGTGACGCAATATTGCTGCAAAAAACAAACGTTATTATTGTTCAATCTGAATTCTTTGGAAGCATCTTAAAACTATTTACTTTACTACTTTCATAGAAATTATTAGTTTCACAAAATTAAAAAACTTATTCAAACAAAATATTTTCATAAGAATCGTTACCTTGAATGTACTATCTTACGTAGAGACTACACGACGGTGAGCCCAGCAGGTATGAATACATTTAATACACTTCACTCAAGTACAGGTAATGATTGATAATTGTGTCAATTTTGTAAATCTTCTTATGAACACTTCAACCAAACATTGTGATATAAACAAGTAAATGTGTAAGCTTTCTCTAAGAAATATCTCGAAAATATTTGTATCTCCAATGTCAGAAATGATATAATTCTCAACCCTCTGCTTTTCTAAGAAGTGTTTATTAAATGTTTTTGAACATAGATATTTTTTTAAAAATTCAATTTTTTACCATATGATGTCAGTTTCTTCACATATTTGCATTGTTTATAGATTGTTTTTTAGATCGATCACTGTTCCTTATTTTCACCCTTTGCTTTGTACATCTAATAGGTCCAAATTAATAATTTATTACATTTAACTACTTATAATTTACTAACTGCTTACTCTTGCACTGTTCCAGTTGGACGTTGTATTTGTAACAAATAGGTAACATCTGGAATTGTAGCTCACCCAACCACTCGGACACGTTAATGCACCTATATTTACAGAAAAAAAAAACAATTATCAAATGTTTACCTGGATATACTAACGAAAGGAGGACATTATATTTCGAATGCTGTCTTTTTATTTTCCGTTTGAGGAAAATAAAATAAAATATAAAAAGTGCAGAGAAACTCGGAATTAAACTATTTGGCTAAGATAAGTGTAAAGTACTGGCATATGCCTTGCTGTGCCTGTTATTTGTTTTACTGTAGGACACTATTTAGAAACCAGAACAAAGTGCTTAAATATGTCTGCAAATAAAGGAGTGCACAAAGGGCCCATGGGTACAAATTGTTGAAAACTTGTTCTCATAAAACTACTTAGATATTTTCAATCAAAATTTGAGCATCTTTTCAACATCAGATTCGGAATACTTTTTTGTACTTTCATGTACAACAAAATTGTTTAACAAACTAATTTTGAAATGACCAATAACAAGGTAAATAAATTTACAAGTTCGATGTTCAACTTTAAATGTTAAGTGATATAATTTTTGTAGAATATAAGAAACCATTTTTAAAAAAAAAAAATTTAAAACTTGTATTAAAAAGAACTAGAAAAAATACTCTGATCTGATGATCTGCGCCGATCAACGAGACGCCATACGGCTCTTCGGATCAAGTTACTGTTATAATGATAAATTTATAATTTACCCCTCTATAATTTACAAAAGATAATATTGGAAAACTTTTTTGAATCAATTATACAACTTTTATCCATTTAATAAAACAATTTTTTAAGGAACTTTTGACACGCAAGAAAAAAACGTCATGTTTACTGTGTACTGCGTAATCAGATATGGATTCAGAAAACCACAGTGTGGTGATCCGGAAAGTCGGAACACAAAGTCACGTGATTTCATTAATTCAACAGTAAAATTGAGTGACACAGTTGGGCATATAATAAAGAGGGTAATTCCTCCCCGTAACTTACCCTGTAGAATACCAAAAAACAGTAAGAGAATATTGATGAAAAATGGCATTGTAATCACATAGGTCATCTGTTTTAGGACTGCGTTATTCATAGGTCAAATTATCACATTTTTGATACGGTATTTATCTCTACGTTAGACTAAGTAATTGAGATAAGAACACTGTCTTCAGATTTCAGTCTTATTTATTGGCTTGTTCACGGGGTTTTGTTTTAATGTTTTACTGTTTCAGCTATCCTTTATAGCTACCAAATACAATATCCAAATTAATATGTTTTTATTAGAATTTTGTCTTCAAGAATGTTTTCTATTTAAATTTATCAATCACACATGATTACGATATTAAATGATATGGTATCAAGTAAATAGAATGTTTTGTGTGCAAAAGTTTTCTAAAATTATAAAATGGAACATTTTATAATGCAATCCTAAGTTTTTGCTATTCTGTTTTCCAAAATCTACTTTTTAAGTTGTTTTTTTTTTTTTCAAATCTACTGAAAAAAAGTTTGAAATGATAAAACTTGTTTTTAAAATCGTTAGTATTTGAAAATGCAGGAAATATTGGAATAATAAAAAAGCTGTCAAGATTACTGTAGAGATATTGCTACACGAAATTTGAGTCGTTCTATATAGATTATACTCTATAAACTATTCACGAAGTGAATAATTTCTGGTATTTTTACACATAAAGCCATAGAAAAATGATTAATAGAGAGAGAGAGAGAGAGAGAGAGAGAGAATACATACTCTTTAATTCACAATGGATTTTACATAATTATACACAATTCTGCTCAGGCTACATTACAGTTGCGGGCCTAAGTTAATAGGGAAATGTTTACTATGACAACATGCAACAATAGCAATACCTCATGATATATGCCGATGACATAAAAACAAGTCTAAGTAAGGGTTATTTATCAAATTCTGAACCTTTATTGATACAAATTTTAAAAGATTGCAATTATCGTATTAAATGAATTTGTGCACTATTTAAGACATCTGAAAATGTCAAACAAGACATATAGACGGCATATATCGACTTCAAGGAGAGCACCCTTACTTTTTACAAATATCATATGAAATAAATGACAGTTGCATATTAATCAGTAAAGACTGAGCGCAGATTTCTTCCGAATTGAATTCAAAATATAATGTGTATATCATAAGTATAAAGACTCAGTGAAAAAATAAAATATATTTTAACACTTTAAAAAAAAAAGGTTGATGCAATTTTCAAATTAATGTATAGAAAAAAGTAAGGCACAAAATTACATTTTGGTCCTAGCCGAACGTTCGTTTATATAATGGTACTAAAATCCTGAAAAGATGGAACTGCAGATACATACACGTTAAACAGAATTATGATACAATTGCGGCCCGTTATTAGCAGACCTATTTTTGTATTTATATAATTAGAATTACTTCAAAAATTATGCATAAGAAGACGAAATCACTTGTTGTGGCCCTTAACTCGACACTTAAATATATCGACGACGTACTATTAATTAACAATATTTACTTTCATTCATACGTTGACGCGATATATCCCAGTGAACTTGAAATAAAAGACAACCACAAAGTCTTACACAAGTGTTTCATATTTGAGTATTTAACTAGATAAAGGCGTTAAAGGTAACCTAACAACAAAACGTTATGATAAACGTGATAACTTTAATATGTCTCTCGTCAACTTCCTTTTCTTATGCAGCAATATTACCTTATCATCTTCGTATGTGGTTTATGTCTTCCGCATGATTCGTTACGCAAGAGTATATTCTACGTCCGTATAATATCTTAAATGAGGCAGCCATTGAAAAAAATTGATGAAACAAGAATATCAACAGTCTCGTTTATAGTTATCATTTCGAAAGTTTTATGGTCGATACAATGGCCTTTTCAGCAAATATAATTTATCATTAAGTCCAATGCTGACCGTCATTTTTCATACTATTTGTTAGATCATTATTTACATACTGAATTGCCTTCGGATTTTTCCGTTTTCCGATCATGACAAGGAGCACACTGCGGGTCTGACCGGTCGACAGAGGATGCTTACTCATCCATGGAACCTCATCCCCCTCTAATATTTCAGAGATTCGTGTTTCCTCTGCTTCCGATTTGTATTGTTTCAATGAACTTTTGAGCTTGATTGCAGTTCGTTATCTCTATGTATTATGCAGTGGATTTTTTTTTTTGTTTGTTTGTTTGTTTGTTTGTTTGTTTTTTTGTATTTTCAAGTAAATTATGCACATGAGTAATTAGAAGATTGATGCATTGTACATTTTTACTTTAAAAAATCTAATTGTGAGTAAGGAAGAGGGGAAAGTGGAAAGCAAATCTGTGCTATAAATTAAATGAAACGTTCTCTTGGAAAATTTCAAGATTGATGCCCAATAATACTTTCTGGTAGCAAAAGTCATACTATAATCCATTCATCGAAATATATATATATATATATATATATATATATATATATATATATATATATATATATATATATATATATATATATTTATTTATATTTATATTAATAATAATAATAGAGATTGTTCTATCTGACGTATCCGTATACGTATCCGTATACGTATCGAGGTATGAGAGGCATCTCGATCCCGATGATTTAACCGTTGGGTAACATTTCCATCGTTTCTCGTTTGATTTCTTGTTTGATTTTAACCTCATTTATTTCAAAACAAGATATATAGTAATATTTCTAATAAAACGTATCAAGTTGCTGTTCACACCTATCATTTTATGGAAGGATTTAAAAAAAAATAAAATTAGTAAAAAATGTAGGAATATTTTTATTAAATTGTTTAAAAATAAAAAAAGTTAAAAAGGGACCCCCCTCTCTCTCTTTCACACACACACACAATATCAGGATATATTATTGTTTCATTCTCGAAGAAACCTTTACCAACACAAGACATATTCCCCATAATGCATGCAGTCAGCGCTCGTTATCTGAGACTTGATTGGACCAATTAAAATTTCGATATATCCAAGAATTTGAGTTAACAATGTTTAACTGTACGAGGTGTCAGAGATCACACATTCTAGATGAGTATAAGTTTGTCTACATCAAGCAGACACTTAAAATTGATTAACAAAGTGGAGAAGGGGGAAGCTGGGCCGAGGCAGGGAGAAACCAAAAAATGACAAGTCACCTTAGCAAAACTTTGACAATAAAAAAGTGTAGAAATTAATCAAAATCTTTAAAAAAAAAAAACCTATCACGGGGTATGTGTGTGTGTGTGGGGGGGGGGGGGTATGGATATTAAGTTTTGAGTTCCTCTTTTTCACAAAAATAATTACGGATACATTAACTGTGACAGATTAATTTGACCATACTGCATACTCTGTGTGTATGTGTGTGTGTGTTGGGGGGGGGGGGTCACTGAAAATTTCCATCATCATTTTCTTTTTTATCATTATCAACATTCTGTATATCATTTGATTATATTTGATGGACATAGTTCTCCAGAAAAGCTTTGGAAAGCTGGCAATTCTGGGGTGGTTTGAAGACTCTGAACTCTCTAAATTGTTAGGTGATAGCCGTATCCGAAATTCCAGAGAGCTTGAGAAAGGATTACCATTTCCGAAAGTGATACAATTACACGCAGTTTTTGTCGGGGATGAATAACAATAGTCGACAAAAGGAGATAAACGGAGAACAATGTTTATGTCTTATACATTACTTTATATACATGTTGACTAAAGCTTACTTAATGATTTATTTATTGAAATTAAGATGACTGTCATTCTTTGTGTACAAGCGGGATCAAAACTCTGGAAAAAAAATGTTGATATTTTATCAATTAAATGTTTTGTATAAATTTTATCCTTTATTCTGTTTTTTTATTTCTCTGCTACGTTGAAGCAGTCTCTTCTCTTCAGTTCTATAAACTGCGTGTTGAATTGACTCATACTTGTCCCGATCTGGGCCAAAATGCATAAATAAATAACTAAAAATAAAATAAATAAATAAAAATCAGCTGGATGGACAAGGTAGCATAGAAGAAATAGATATGTCTATTGTTTTGGCATTTTTTAGCCTAATGTTCTTTTCTTTCTTATAAAAAGAGAGTTAAGATAATGAATACCCTATTCTGAAACAGTTTCTATATCAAACCATGAATTATAATACGCATGTACGACAACAAGAGCACTAAAAGGAGAAATCAAATTTAACAATTGCATTTTCATTTCATTACCTATTTTTTGTCGCCATGAAGTCTTTTCAAGTTAATGCTGCTGAAAGTACAAAATATAAAGCAAAATCAAGCTGTATGAGAATAGGCACGAAAGTAGCAATTTCAACTGGAGAGGGGAATGGGAGACATACAGGTATTTGTCAAAAAAAAAAAAAGAATGAAGAAAGTCAACCGACGCTATGACAGTTTGTGTGTGTTCCCGGGGGGGGGGGGGCATTTTTTTTAGCATATACTCGTAAGGGTCTAGAAGCGGCTACACAGTTTTATTGATTGTGTGGATATCAACGTCTTTTGCATTTTAGTGTGTGTGTGTGTGAGTGCGGGGGGGGGGGTAAGTTTATGTCATCTAATGTAAATTACAGAATCAATCAATAAAATATCCTATTAGAAAAAAATACCATATGCTATTCTTAAACGAATGGGGCTGCTTTAAAACCAAACAAATAACGATGGAAATTATAGTAAAAAGTTTAGACATCGGGATCGAGATGCCTTTTTCACCTCGATACGTATACGGATACGGATACTTATACGGATACGTCAAAAAGAACAATCTCTAATAATAATAATGACGATGACGAAATTATTGTTATTGTAATAATATATTTTTCCTGGACAGAGTGATAGATTTTTAATATTAAGATGGACCCTAAATATAAGAAAAGAAAAAAAGTCAAATGGACTTAACTAAACTTTCTTTTTTCGAGCATCATGCGAGTTGCTTTCTCAATGAAAGTGAATGAATTTTAAAAGGAAGAAAAAAATGAAGAGTTATTGTTCATTACACGGATAATCAAAGAAGCAGACGAAATGATAAAAAGCCATTGACTGGTGTATAAAGGTGGTTAGGAAGGAGCAATAGAGCTACATGTAACTATATCACTAAAAATGATTCAGAAAATTGTTTCAGGAAAATTGTCAAACAATATATAATTACTTATGTGCTTAAAAGTCCTATTTTGATTAATAATGGTTTTCACCTTCAACACAACAAGCCGCTGTAAAATTTTAAAATCCTAATATTTTTGTGTGATTTTGGTTAACTTTCTTTATTCCATAAATGAAACGGTTTGATACAGAATCTTCTATGAGAACACTTGATGTTTGAGAGATAAAATTTTAAGGTAATGTCAAAATCTATTAAGGCATAAAAAATATCTCTTTTTATTGTCTGCCTCTCAACAAAAATAGGAGCATTAGTACATATGATTAGCCCAAGAGAATAATTTTCAACTGACAAAAAATGAAATATAAGGTAACTTTTTCCCAAATATTTTGATATGTCAGGGTAGGATTGCAAGACTGTATGTTTGAATCTCCATTCGCCTGATTTATTCATGGAATACCGTAAACAATCGAGAAGTTGCAACATGCCTATATATTTACATGTAAGTGCAGTGTAAAAATACGAAAATAATCTTTTTTAGGTATTACTTAACTTTAATTCAATCACAACAGCCAATGAATTTTGAATGTTTATAAATATCACACTAATAATGAATCGTGATATAATCACTTTGGAAACCAATGAAAATAGTCCTTGCAAAGGTTATCGAAATTAAGTCGAATATTACCCACAATGCAATTATTGCATATACATCACAAGATTATAGAACATACATCACAAGATTTTGAATATACATCACAAGATATACATAACAAGATATAGCACAAAAATCTCAAGATTATAGAGCATACATCAAAATTTATACATTTTTAGTGTCTCGTGTGTCTGTGAGGCTGGATTCTAATATTTTATATGTTATTGTAAAAGTGCTTTTTATATTTGTAATATTTTCCCACAATTTTAAAGTAGTTCTAGGTTACATCAACCACAAGACTACATTCAAGATATCTTCATGTTTCCTTCTTTTGTATTTTAAAATTAATATAATGACTAACCAAAGTCTGTATATCAATGTTGTTTATTAAAAAACATAATTTCATTAAAATTATAAACGTTTGCTTCTAAGATGTTGGCATATGTTTATTGATCACAGCAACATATTTAACATAATTGCTAGTACATTACCTATTTTATATAAACAATACGTTCTTAATATGTTGCCATTCGGTTTATTATAATCACTAACACCTTTTCATACTACTCTTTTTCATCTTATTCCAATTATAATTGAACACTAGATGCTGTCATGAGACAGTAATACCCACACTAAGGTGTTTGCCTTTAAATGCACACTCCTTCATATCGGGCTTACCAAGGAAAAAGTCAAAATAATTCTATAATTTACACAGTACATGTATTCGTCAAATCGAGCATAAAATGCTCAGGTGACCATGTGACCCATGAACCTCTTATACGCATTTCATATACTTAATTTATCACCAGTCTGAAATAACAGAATTTAATTAATTATGTAAATTAGGATTTGATAAAAAGGGGGGGGATATAAATTTTTGGCCCATAATTGGAACTTTTTAAATTTATTTTCTCAACAACAAATAATATTATTTTAGTACAATGCGTTTTTAATGAATTTATCAAAATGTGCAAACTTTTTTTTAGTGTTTGATTAGGCAAAAACCACCTTAAAAAGCCAAACCTTATCAATTTTGTCACCCCCCTCCTCCAACAATCACACACAATTTGCCTGTTTTTGGAAATAGGCCTAGATGGCAAAGTTATGTTAAAACATCGTTTGTTATGATGATTTAAATATTTTTCTTGTACTGTACATGTATGTGAACACCTTTTTGAAAATTTCTACATCACACTGGGCTTGCGTCACCCTACCAGTACTAGTACTAGTTTTACCATTATCATTTTTAGATTGCACGTGGTGCAGTGTTACATATATATATATCAGTGGAAATTAATTCATTTTGTGTTTTAATTAGATTATATTTCATGAAGTTGACAGGACCTATGACAGTCGGTAAGTACAAGTTTAAGTATAAATTGGGGTAAAATAAACCTAAATGCAAATGGTAAGGTTAAAGTTTAAAAAGGATCAAAGATCATCGGCAATCTCCTATGCAGAGTTGTCGTTCGTTTCTCTCTCAGACACTGAATGTAGTGAGTGGATCATCGGATGCCACAACAGACGAATTTCACATTCTGAAGAGTTATCGTCCGTTGTCGACATTACATTTAGTTACAGGCACAGATCCAGGACTTTTTTCCGGGGGGGGGGGGGGGGATCCACACCTCAGTCAAAAAAAATCCCAGCCCAGAATTTCCTGAGGAGCAAAGAACAAACAAACAAACAAACAAAATAAAAACAATGATGGTGGGGTCCATGTTTTTAAAGGGGGAGGGCATCCAAAGTCATTTTCTATTTGCTTCTGTAAATCAGTATATAGTCCTATTTAAATAACTCTGCAAATTCCAGGGGGGGGGGGTCCAATCTCCCTAGCCGCTCCCTGTCCCTGAAATGACAAATGATCATGTGACTCCTAAATAGTAGAAAACTTTTCCGTTTGACTATACATAATTTTGTTTCTTGTGTTATTATGTTATGTACATCTAATGATTTAAGGTTATGAACCCCTGGAGGTCATCCCCACTCTCCTAATGAACTGGAAATGATCAAAATATGACTACATCAAATTAAATAAAAGTGCATCAATGATAAGATTACTTGTAATTTCATTCATGGATTTGGGTCAACCCATGTACCCTCCTAGAATTAGGAATGAAAATCATTCAAAGAGATGGACCATTAAACTATTTGTATATATTCACATTTTTTTTATGTCAAAACAAAGTATTAGTTTGCACACATGAACAAACAGGGGTCTGGGAAGGGGAAGGGACAAGGAGAGTTATCTCTTTACGTCTTAATTGTTGAAAACTCCTAAAATGAATTATAACCTCAAATCCGACTTGTACATCTTCATTATTTTTAAGTGTTGGTGTCTCCATATGAGTGAAAAATTCCCAAGAGGGACATTTAACAACAAACAAACATTAATGACTTAAAAAACACAATATACATGTACATGTTTATTAGTCAACCGATATACTTCTGGTCATATCTCTAGTTCTCCCATGAATCAGAAATGATGATATAAATATTTTAAGAATGATTAAGAGTTGAAAAGGTTGTACATTTTAAAATTGACTAAGCTCTGTGGTTGAATTAGCTATACCAGTTTAGCTTATTTTGCTACTCAAAGCACCTTGATTAACTATTTTTAATCATACTGTTTTCTGAATTGTGAAGTTTTTTCAACATGGATACAAGTCATACCTTTTCAGCTTCTGAAAACAATGCATGAAAAAAACTCCTTTTCAAATACTGTAACTCTTTCCAAGTACTTGTGATCATAAGTTTTTAGCTCACTTGAGTTTTTCTGGTTTTCTGATCACATTTTGTTTGTCATCCATCTCTCCGCCTGTAAATTTTTCACATTTTTGTCTTCTTCACTGTAACCGCTGGACCAATTTCAACCAACCCTGCCACAAAGCATCTTCTGGTAAAGGGGATTCAAGTTTGTTCAAGTGAAGGGTCACACCCTCTTTCAAGGGGGATAATCAAGAATTAGTGAAAATTTGGTGGTATCATTTAAAAAAAGTCTTATCAAGAACCACTAACTGGACCCAAAAAGTTGAAACTTTCTTTACATAGACTTAGTGTAGATTCAAATTTGTTAAAATTATGACCCACTGGGGTAGGGTGGGGCCACATATGGGGATCCAATGATTTACATAGAAAAATGCAGGGGATTTTTTCCATCATAAATCTTCTTCTCATGAACAGCAATGGCATTATTGTCATCCGTTTTCGCGAAAGGGACCTACGGGACATTAAATCTCATTTGTCTGTCAGTCTGTCCATTTGTCAGTCTGTCCGTCTGTCACAATAAATTTAACCTTGGTCATAACTTTTGAATAATAAGAGATAGGGCTTTCATATTTCACATGTACATTACCTATAAGAACTTTCTAAACATACTATGATTTTTTAACCCATGACCTTGACCTTGAAGTTTGACCTACGTACTTTTCAAAAAATTTAACATTATTTTAAATTGATCATTTTGAAAGAGAAAAGATAGGGCATTCGTATTACACATGTATATTACCTGTGACAAGACCTTTCTAAATATATCATGACTTTTGACTCTGTGACATTGACCTTGAACTTTAACCTACTTTTTAAAAAATTTATATTTCCTTATTACTTTTGATTGAGAAGCGATAGGACTTTCATATTTGACATGTACATTACCTGTAACAAGATGTTTCCGAGCATGCTATGATTTTTTTACCCCTTGACCTTGATGTTTTACCTAATTTTCACAAATTTTAACTTTGGTGATTACTTTTGAATGACATATGATAGGGCGTGCATGTTTCAAACAATATGTCATAAATAATGGCATCCCATCCACTAGGACAAGGAAAGCAGGGGACCACAATTCTTTGAATTTGCTTGTTAGTCATTTTGATATGGAAACATCCTCATATAGTGTAGATTCAAGTTTTTTATGCCCTGCCATGAATATGGCCGAGGCATATAGTGTTTGTCATGTCCGACTTCAATCAAACATGATATGCTGATACATACTGATATAAGCTTTTCAACTGCATCAACCTTTTTGACCTTTCCTTTGACCTTGACCTTACTTTTCTTAAATTAGTGTCTAGATCAGTTTTGAATAAACAATTCAAGATATATTTATCAAACTTCATATGCTGATATATACTGCTGAAAGCTATCAATTGCATCAACTTTTTTGACCTTGACTTTTCCTTGAACCTTGACCTCACTTTTTTAAATAAGTGTTTATTTACGTTTTAAATAAACCATTTATAATATTTTTATCGAACTTCATATGCTAATAGTTAATACATACTGATGTAAGCTTTTCAACTGCATCAACATTTTGACCTCAACCTTTCTGTTGACCTTGACCTCTCTTTTCTCAAAAAAGCTCAGTTTTAAATAAATCATTCAAGATATTTTTATCAAACCTAATATGCTGATATGTATTAGTGAGAGCTATTCAACTGCATCAAAAACTTTTCACCTTGCACTTCCCTGTGACCTTGACCTCCCTTCTCTTTAATTTGTATTTTGCTTAGTTTTAAAGAAACAATCTAAGATATTTTTATGCAAGCATGCACTTATACATAATTTGGTGAGAATTTATCATCTATATCCATTTTTTTTTAGATTTCAGTTTCAATTTTGAAGAAACTGTTCAAGATATTCTCATCAAACTTCATACACTCATACGAATTTTCATTTTGCATTAGTAATATGCATTCGGCGGGGCATTTATGTCCTATGGACATATTTCTAGTTTTCAAATCATGACCCCCAAGGATAGGGTCAGGCCACAATAAGGGATCAAAGTTTTATAGAGATTTAAAAGGAAAAAATATCTTCAAAATTCTTCTTTTTAAGAACAATAAAAGCATGATTAATATGGAAAAATTCCCAAGAAGTGTAGATTCAAGTTTGTACAAATCATGACCCCATGGGTTATGGAGAGACCCTTTTTTTCTGCCCCTATTTTCTATCCACATAGAAATGCAAATTTTAAAACCATTTTACACATTCACAGGACAAAATCAATCATCTTCCAAATGATCATGATTAAAGGCTAGTGCATAAAATATAAGGGAAGTTCTGGGAACCAGGATGTTTAAACATGTTAAATATTTTTTTTTTTAAATTTGACCCCCATTTGACCCCCAGGGACACCACCAACCATCTCCCAAAAGTTGATTAGGCTACATGTACTGTGTAAAATGTAAGAGGAGTTTTGGGAACCAGGGTCTTTTGCATAAAAAACGTTATTTTTCGACCCCTGTTTGACCCCAGGGTGAAAATAAAAATTCGGAAACCTTACTGCACATCTACAGGAACACGACCATCCATCTCCCAAAAGATGATAAGCCTACTGTGTAAAATGTAAGATGAGTTCTAGGAACCAGGGGCTTTTTTGCATAAAAAACGTCATTTTTTTTTTTACCCCAATTGGACCCCCCGGGTGAAAATGAAAATTCCGAAACCTTCTAGCACATTTCCATGACACCATCAACCATCTCCCAAAAGACGATTAGGTTACTGTGTAAAATGTCAGAGGAGTTCTGGGAACCAGGGGCTTTTTGCATAAAAAACGTCATTTTTCGACCCCCATTTGACCCTCCGGGTGAAAATGAAAATTCCGAAACCTTACTGCACATCTACAGGACACCACCAATCACCTCCCAAAAGATGATTAGGCTACTGTGTAAAATGTAAGAGGAGTTTGAGAAAGAAGAGTGTGACAGACGGACGGACGGACAGACATGAGTAACAACAATATACCCGAACTTTCTTTAGAAAGTGCGGGTATAATTATAGAATAATAGTATTTGTAAATGGGTACTTATCAGGAAAAATATCTTGAATATTTTACAAACGTGTTTTCATTCTATCTGCAATATATCTCATAATATTTGAATTTTTCCTCATTGGAGGTATGTATAATATGTTCCTGGAAAGAGAACCAACATATTTTTATTTCAAAAACGGTTATGTGCATGAGTTTTCTCATCATGCATATACATTTCTGTAGATATATCTATACTTCAGTGGAAAGCATTGAGTATATATATTGAAATGATCAATGACCTGATTTCATTCCACTTAAAAATGGAGAAGAACTTATGTATGGAACACCCTGATTCAATTTTAATTTCTCATCTTCTCTTTAAAGTTTGTTCCGGATTTATGATTTGTTTTGCATAGGTTCATGTTCACAATATGATCATTAAAGTCATGAACATTTATGACCTTAAGATTATCCATTTCATTGTTTATCGTCATATATTAAAGTAATATGAAATCACCTTTTGATAATAAAAATGATAAAAAGTTATCTTTAACCTTTTTCATTCATTATTTACATCTCTCAAAATAAAATTATTCTTGTATGTTTAAAGACGAAAATTTAGACCATCTGCAATACTACACTTAGAAAATATCTATGTCGTAAGTTAGGGTTAACCCACTTTTGTATATCTATATTAGTTAATATGTTATGTTAGGAAGGTCCTCATTATTACTTCCTCCTTTTCTTATCAATAACCCATTCCTTTTATATTTGTACCCTGTGCTACAGAATCCAAGAATATAATTAACCCTGTTTATACGAGGCTTGTCCCAAAAAGTCGTAGTCAATGTTTATAACTTTGTTAACATTCAACCAATACATACCAAATTTGCATAGCCATAATTTGTTAAATGTTCCTTACAATAGTGAATTCTTCAGTATATATCTTTCATAGTCATAATATTTTGACGAATTATAGGAGGGCTGATTTATTCTTTCGGGGCACAAACAAAATCTGGAAAAATTCACAAATGTAACTAATCCAATCGTATGTGTTTTTCTGGTAATATGTAGAGTATAGAACTCAAGTTTATATTAGTAAAATCAAAAGCAAAATCTTAGTAATTTATCCATTTTTTCACAAAATGGCGTCAGAGACAGAGGATTCGTGTCGTAATTTTTGTTGTTGGAATTGAACGTGCTTCAAATGACGTTGTCTAACGTACTAGAGGCGCACGGGGGGGGGGGGGGGGGGAGGTAAAAAAAATGTTTTAAATGTGGATTGTTAACTTCAGAGACGGAAATTTTTTTAGAAATGACATTACACACTTGAACAGTAGCAGAGTTGTTGATAAATGGCATTAGAAATTCAAGGACATTTTTCACCTCTCTATCGAATTAAGTTAGGCCTATAAGAAGTAGACTACTGTTTGTTAAATACAGACGGTGAGGAATGTTATGGGACACCATCGACATCAAACTTGTGTATTTTTTGCTTTCCACAAAAAACTACCCTTCGAAGACTGAATTGAATGGTGAATATGAGTCCCTCAGTCAAAAGCGGTTTGCCATTTTAAGAAATAAGCACATACAGGGCAATACTTTTAAAATGATCATGCCGTTATAAGAGACGTCAATTACGCTTGATTTCATGCGAATATGTACCATTATATGCTGTCTTCATTTGACATTGTTTTCACAAATGAGTCGTTATCACGAAACTTTAAATTCATGAAAATAAAATATTGGTTTTTGCTATGACAAGAAAAGAATTTCAATTTAGCAAAGAGGAACTAAATTGTTTTCCCTATCTACGACTTTTTCAGACAACCCTCATACTTTTTATGATAATGCAATAAATACATGTATGTTTGTTTAAGCAGGGTTCATAGTGCTAGAATTGTTGGTGAAATCATTACTAAACAATTTTGTACAGTTTTGCAAAGAACTGTGTGTCATACTTAAAATTAACGTAATCGTTATCGATCGAAAGTTTTGATGTAATTAGACTTAAAGTGTCATTAAGGACTATAATTGAATCTGGTTAAAGATATATGTATTATAATTGAACATCAATTTTATAAACACAAAAAAAACTAAAATAAAAACACAAAACAAAACAAAACAAAACTTCTAATTATTAAAAAAGATAATTACATAAAAAATGACATTGTGATAGAATGGCTGAGATTTCAGACGATATGTACAGGTGGTGATGATGGAAGACGTGCCTCTAAAGAACTAATCCTTAATTCAAGATATGGTCTCCAAAACTAAACACTTATCTTTTTAGAGCATATATGTCACATGTAAATTTACTGTACATTAAAACTTTCGACATTATGAACCTGACGTCTACTTATATCTTTAAACCGCTACAATATCAGGACACTTGGACTGTCGCTAAAGAAAAAGCAATACGAATGATAAACCGACTATCACTCATATCTCTTGCTGTCGCCACATTTTCAGGTAAATTAAATTGCAATAATTTAACTGTGTAACCAGTGTAAGTAATTAAATGTTTCAGTTTCAATGTTTTATTTTCTAATTATTTCTGTTGTGTGTGTTTACGTTTGTGTTGTCATGTGTGAATGTCCACGTGTGAGTATTTATGTTTACTAGGTGTGACGTATTTGACCATTTCCGGTTTGACCAGTTCTATTTCTATTAATAACTTTTTACTAACTTTCCTGCGACTAAATGTTTTCCATGCACACTCGGCGCTACACCCTTTACGGGGATAGACGTTATATTGTATTAGAGCTGATTAACAAGTGGTGCTTGGTAAATATATTTATTTTATATACATATTTCTTATTATCTTTGTAATTAAAAGTAAAGTCATCAAGTATTTGTAAATGTTTATTAATTATTATGACTTTATTTCAGGTTTTTCTTATATATATATTACAATAATTAAAATCTTGGTCAAACCTTACTACTGACTTGTGTCTTACTGAAGAACCTGGAATCTACCGACATGGTCTACAACTGTATTAAAAAAATAATCAGTATGTATTTTTGAAAGACGTTCCCTATATTTCAGAATTTAGATGAATGCAAATATGTTGAAGAGCTGACAATAGTAGTGTGATGAATTGTTTGTGTTTCCAAGAAATTCTTTCGTTTTCTTTTCAAAATTAACTTTAAACATGGTTAATCACACTTTGTTCTTTTTGGGGGATTGGATATGTGGCGGCCGACTGTCCAGACAACTGGAGAGGGTTTTCGGGAAATTGTTATCTTTTCCTCACCCACCTTCCCATGGATTGGCAAAGTGCGTGGGAAAGTTTCCCTCCGTTTTCTTTAATCATGAGTTTATTTTCAAAATATAGAAATCTTTAAAAAGTGATCTTCGAAAATGCTGTAATGTTTTATTACCGATTTAGTTATTCAATTTACTAATGCATGTGTATTATTTCATCACTTACTGCAATAAAAGAATAATTTGAACACTTTACTGCACTCAGGTTACTCTGAAGAATTATTTGATATCTATTTTTTGTCATGCTCTAACTTTTGTTAAACACACCTCTGCAGCTTTTTTAAATCCCCATTTGTCATGATTATCATTAATGCATATAAATGCATATAAAGCAATGCATGTGCGTACCTAATCATTGATATGCCTTTGCTTAAAACAGGACTACTGTGAGCACAGAGGTGCAAATTTAGTAGAAATTGAAACTTTCTCTGAGGACAATTTTATCAAACAAAACGCAAAGGATTTTCATTTTCATGGTAAGTGTTTATTAATAATTAAAATAAGTTTCAGAACAGGCTTTATGATGTTTATAAAACGTTTCCATGGGAAGCAAATGACTGCATTGTTAATTATCTTAAATAAACGTAATACATCTGTTCCAAATATTTCCCTAAATACCGCTAGAAAGTCTGGATAGTTGATTAAGTGTTTGAAAGAAAACACCTTCAAATAACAATCTGCGTGAAAAAAAATTCATTCAAACTCAGACTTTGGCTTAGATTTTTGCAGGCCATTGCTTCACAAACGTCTGATTTGTTAAGGAAGCAAGATGTGATGAATCCTGGTTGCAACTTTGGATAACTATAAACTTTATGAAATCTGAATATTTCGTAATTCTAAAAGACGATCGTGACATACCTTTTAGAAAATTTTGTAGGTATCTATCGGGTATGTCAAAAAATATTTAGATTATATATCATTTTGATGGCTTGAGATTTTGAATTGAACTTTTTAAAGAATGTATTTAAGCTTAAAGACATTAAAAATAATATATGGGATACAATGTAGCATCTTTTATGTTTTTTCCATAGACTGCTTTTGGTTGGGTGGATCTTATGCAGAGCTCCCAGGAGTTTGGATGTGGGCCACATCAGGAACAATGTTTACGTATACCAACTGGGGACCAGGAGAGCCAAATCACTATCATTCCGATAATGAGCACTGTTTGGATCTTTATTACTATACCGGATATAAAACGTACTTCTGGAATGATAAATTATGTGAAGAACATTGCCATCCTATCTGTGAACAACCGTATGGAAATAACTTCTTTTCCCCATATTTATTAGGTCTTTCCACCTTTCTGTGGAAAGACCGATTGGAATTTTTATGTTTATTATTGTTATTTTTCCGCCAAATATTTTTTTGATTTTCAAGATTTATAGTCCATGAAAATGTACTACGTAAAAGATTTTGCAGTTGACAATGCGTATATGAACTTTGACCCCTCGAGTAGTTATAACCCCTTTAGCAATAAAACCTTTTTTCCCCTACTCCTTCGAAACCGTAAACCGTAGAGAAATGAAACTTTCACTAATGTCTTCGACTAATTTAGAAGACTCTTCAATCTCTATTCACCGTTCACGGTAGCCGAATCGGTAGCGCGCTCGCTTCGTGATCGGGAGGTCATAAGTTCGAATGGGTAGCAACTGTTCCTTCGCCATGCGCTCGGCACTTTGAAGTGAAAGTTGCAAGTCCTTCGGATGAGACCTTAAAAACCGAGACCCCGTGTCACGGCAGGCGTTGGCACGATAAAGATCCATCACTGCTTAATGGCCATGAGTGCCGAGTCAAGGTCAAAATTTGAAGCCCTTCACCGGTATATGGTGACATCAACTAGATATACATGTACCATTTTGGAAAAGATTGATTTGTTGTCTTAACGTATTTTTGGTTTGTTTGTTTGTTGTTTAACGTCCCTCCCCAGAATATTCAAATACTCAAATATAGACGCCGCCACTTGCCAGTGGAGGGCTATACTCGGCACTTAAGGCCATTGAGCAGGGAGGGATCTTTTCGTGCCATCATTTACTGCGACATGGGATGTTGGTTTATACGGTCTCATCCGAAGGACCGGTCTCCACGTCCCACAGTGGGATTCGAACTCGCGACGAAGGATCAACTCCTTACTCGGCAACTGTAGAGCAGATGCTCTAACACTGCAACACGCGGTGGACTCTTGAAATGTAATTATTTCTTTGTTTTCATCAAAAATGCTTTTCTTTTGAAAATATGTTTTAATTTTCTTCTGTAGGAGTAGCTCAGGGGGTTCAATATTTGGACGAAGATAGAGGATGCGTATGATACTTTACCAAAAGTTAGATATTTAACCAGTTTTGATAAATAAAATCATCAAACTTAACCAGTTACTCTATTTTCTCCAAGCGATACAATGTAAAAAATGATTTAGCATGCTCAGTTTGATAAACTTTCATTTCTCTTTATTATAATTACTGTTTTGCTAAGTATGGCATGAATGTAATGTGGAATCTAATATTACTATCTCGGAACAGGGAATCACTTCATTAAATTGTTTCAAATCCCACAGGACTGTCAATTATTTTGACAGAAATCGACCTACGTGTTTCTTGGTAACTATTTTATTGTGTTGATGATAAATTACGAACTCCAAAGTTGATTTCATGAGAGACGAGGCATGTTTGTGAAACACTAAAGATCCCTTATCTCACCTTTTCGCAAAGATAAATATTTTTTTTAAAAACAAGCTTAAACTCCAAGGTCATGGTGCCAAAGTAAAAAAAGAGTTTGTACTCAAAAAAGGACTTGTCACAAGGAAAACATAAGGAAAATACGAAAAGCCCTAGCACTTACGGTTCAAAAGTTATAACTAATGTTAAAGTTTAATTTGATTGAACTCCTAGGTTGACGTCATGAGGTCAAAAAACTCTTGAAGAAACATACATGTAAAGTATGAAACCTTAAGCCTTAATTAAAACCGTTCAAAATTTATAACATTGTTTAAGTTTTTGTTGACAAAAAGACGGAAAGCCAAAAAACTATAGGCTCTGGAATTTCCTACAAGAGTACCATAAAACAAATAATTAAATTTGAATTTTTGTTTATCTTCGTCATTCTATCCCATATCTTTCAATGTTAATTTAACAACTTCATCGGCACGTGTTTACTTCCATTACCATTAAGAAAAAAAATACACAAATTAAAAATCATAATTAATTTAATGTTTTAGACCGTTATATACCGTATAAGTACGTCATGAATATTGATGCCCTAGTGATCAAAGATTCGGGGGTAGATAGTTTTTTGCCCTGTCCGTCCGCCTGTCTAGCTGTCTATTCGTCTAGCTGTCTGTTTGTCCGCAAAAACTTTAACCTTGCCCATAACTTTTGAGTGGTTGGGGCTATAGCTTTCATATAACAGGTGTATTTCTTGTGAAAACACCTTTCTTTGGGTATCAATATATTTGACCTCCTGACCTTAACCTTGGGGTTTGACTAACTTTTGCAAAAATTAATAAACTTTAACCTTGTTAATAATTTTGGAACAGTTGATGCTAGGTCTTTCATACTTCGCATGTGTATTTATTGTGACAAAAACTTTCAATGGCTATAAATATTGTGACCTTGATCTTAAAGTTTGATCTTATTTTGAAAAACTTTAACCTTGACCATAACCTTCGAACAGTTGGTGCTAAGACTTTTATATTTCACATGTATATTTCTGATAACAGGGCCTTCTCCTCATTGTCACTATTTCTCACACTTTTGCCGTGACCTTGGAGTTTGACACTTTTATAAAAAGTCCTTTAAAAAGTCCTGTATATAAATTTTGAATGGCTAGTGCCTGGGCTTTCATTTTTTACAGATATATTAATGACACAGGTCCTTTGTTTAGGTAGCAACATTCTTTATCTCTTGACCTTAGAATTTTACTTGAATTGGAGAAAAATTAACCCTCGCCATAAGCTGCCATACGGGGACATCAGTGTTTCACAAACTCATCTTGTTTCCTGCTGTGATTACAGTCAATCATGCCTGTTTGAACCAAAATGGACATTTTATTAATGATTTTTTATCTGAAAAAAAAATCATATAAGACAAATTAAAGTGTGTAAAATATTGTATATTTCATTCGTAATCATAACTTTCATAGAAGAGCTATACCACAGTTGATCCTTTAATGATTCTTTCTAAATCTGTTTTTGTGATGGCTAAGTATAGAAGTGGAAGATGTTTTTTAATAGATCAGGCGCATATTTTTCTGCCAAAAAATAAAGGAAAAAATAATCATTACTTGAAAATCTATTTTACGAACAGTAATCGTTAGTTACTCCTTTCTTGTGATCAATTCATGTTGCAGGTGTATCTGTGTACGTTTTGATATAAATAAAACCTATAATTAATATTAAAACCGAAATTTCCTTATCAAATGAGTCTTATCTTTCATTCTCCCCAAATCCTCATTTTTTTTTTCTCTACTGAAATCAATTTTTTTTTAAAACCATGAAAAAAGAAATCCCCTTTAAATGAATATAAATGTACTTTAGTATTACCATTAACAAATTCATTCGAATGTAAAAAAAAATCTAAATGAAAGAGGCTAGGATAAAAACCCTAATTGCCATTACAATTATCGTATGATCTTACACAACAACGTATATTGACATATAGATTGTATATAGCCGGATGTTTTGTCTGTTGCATGCTGGAGATGGTCCTTTGATGTGAGAAGTTTAGGTCTAATTTTTTTTTTCAAATAAAATTTTTCAAACCCATAAACACATTTTGCATTGTTGCAAATGTATATAAAATAGGTGATGTATAAACATATTAAGTAATCAAAAGGCCAAATTTAAAAGATAAAGAAGCCCTTTTTCTTCCAATTGTCATTTCAGACAAATTTTATGACATCATCTGTAGGGATGCCCTACCATTAATACTTTTATCACCAAGTTATACTTATGTCTCTTATATCCTAGAGTTACAAAATCTTAACAGAGACCAAACAATTGTTATCAAAAGCGCCGATAAAATAAAAATTATGTATATATTTTATGTTTATAGAAGTTATTTTGTCTTCTTGTTTCATTCATATTGTATCAAATTTATTTTGTCACAGCCAGATAATTTCCCCCTTAAAGCCCCTTTACACTCGTTATGTTACATAACTCAGACTCACTTTAGCATCCTTTTGTGACGTCATTGCTTATATCGAATTCATTGCTGGTGCGTGCTTCCAAATATCTATTGTTTATATTTTGATTTTATCCTTCCGATACCGTTTTTCTTGCCTCATCATGTAGATACTTTTTACTACTGGATGTGAATGCTATTTACGTATATATTGTGTGGATCTGTGTTCGTTATATGACAAAAATTGTGTTTTATGTTACTGGAAAATTTCCATTTCTTCGAAATATGGCGTCAAGACGCAGGTCTAAGAACTCGATTGATTCTACTAATCCTGCAAACTGGACAAATGCTCAGTTAAAAACGACTTTAAAAGACTTGGGAATCAACATTTCTATTCCCCTGAATAATAATCAATTGAAGAAATTGTACGAAGACAATAAAGAGAGACAACCTGTGTTAGCAGAAAATAGTGCCAATGCCAGTAATCAAAGGGACAGTGAGAACTCCGCCAGTGTCGTAAATTCTTACGCTGTGATTAATGCAGGAATTGTGTCGCAAACAAGCTTTTCTAGTAATGAAAATCAGGAATCTATAACCGCCATGCCGCCAACGACCCAATCACTACTTCGTAGCTCGCGGAAAGATACATCGCTATCGCAGCCAACTTCCGCTCAGGGCAGTTCGCAGCCAACTTCCGTCCAGGGCAGTTTGGAAGTCCTTGGAAACCATGCTAAGTTAGAGAGCGCTCTTGTCAACACGCTGCAACTTTGTCAGCAAACTTTGCTACAAGTGACTCGAAAAAGCGAGCCTACTTCCAATTTCAGTCTACAGTCGGCCATGGCAGCATATCAGACGCAGGCTAGCGCGTTTCCCCCGAAGCCATACCCCGTACTTACCAGCACTGACACAATTTAGATGTCTAGACCATCTTTCGGTGTACCAGCGACATCGATCACCGACATCGATATTATTTCCCCAGAAGTACGCCAACAGATCGTAGCAGGTAAAGATGTAAATTTAAACACTTTACTTATTCCAAACTACGAAACACTTGTAAAAAAGAAAACACAAGAGAAAGATGAGAGGTTACAAAGAGTCCTCTCCTCAGATGAGTTTATAATGGCCTTTGGCAATTATAAAAGAATTATGTGTTCAGCATTTTCATCAAGGGCGGAAGAGCTAGATTTGTACCTTGCTCATGTTATCGAAACAGCTAATATTTGGCCACACAAATTTTATGAGTACCACAAAATGTTTTCGGCTAAATGTGCTACTATGCTTATCCAATACAACGTTAAAATTGACTGGTCTAAGGGCGATATTGAGTTGAGACAGAAAATTTGTGCAGGTTCCCGTGTTAATTCTTGTGCCAAGTGTTACTCGACTATGCATTCTACCAACATGTGTCCATCAAAATCTCAATTTCACACAGGCCCGGGTAAAGCTGATACCCTTGGACGTGAAATCGTATACCATAACGGCCAACAAGTTTATAATAACTTCAATTGGGTGCAAGGTTGTTCTAAGCCTTACTGCAAATATGTTCATGTCTGTAAACAATGCAAGTCTAAAAATCATGGCAGAAATCAGTGTCCAACTAAAAATAAGGAGTCATCCAATACTAAACCAAAGCAACAGAATCAAAAACCAGTTACTGGTACTGAAAATCAATCATGACTAGCCTCTACTTCAATAAACTATAATCAGCTGAGACTAGAATTAAAAAATCATCCTGATAAAGAATTTTCAACACTGCTTTTTAACAGTATTCAACATGGTTTTGATATGCTAGTTTCCGAGTTTGATCTTGTTTCATTTGATGTAAAAATGCATTATCTGCGAGGAGAGATCCAGAAACTGCTAGAAAGCTGATCAAAGATGAAATTGTCAAAGGCTTTGTAAATGGTCCGTTCGACGAACCTCCATTTCCTGTTTACAGAGTCAGTCCTACTGGTATTGCTACTCATAAATATTCAGCTAAAAGAGACTTATTCTTGAGCTCTCCTCCCCGCATAATCAAGACAAGCATCTCAGTGTAAACGATCTTATTGATAAAGATTTATGCTCTCCGCAGGTACGTTAAGGCTTCCCAGAGAATATTGCAGTGTACTCAGTGCCTTCAGTTCTCTGAACTACAAATATATGACGTCATACTTGAAAATGACGTCAAGTCACTGCAAACTTGAGCTGTTATGATGGGGAGAGTGTCATAAACTTTACACCTTATTTTAATCTGCATATAAAGTGTCAGAAAGCAAGTGTAAAATAAACATGTTTAAATCAATTTTTTTTAAATCTTATATATCCGAATACTTTAGATAACTTTGGTTTATTACTCTTGTTTAAAAGTCAGCGTGTTTAAAATATATACGAAAATATACGTTTGACATTAACCCTTTTCATACCCGTGGATAGAAGTAGAATTTATAATATGTGTATAAAACAGGCTGGCGCAGGTGATTAATGAGGATTTATTTGAGATCTTTTGTGGAAATCTGTAAGAGGAGTTTCCTCCCTAACTGAATCTTGCTTAGGAAATATGTGTGATGGCTTTGTTTTAATACAGATGACGATATTGAGTGGAAAATACCCTCAAATCTGTCGGTAATTTGAATTTATTGTGAAATATTTTGTACCAGAGTAATAGTATAACTTTTCCCAAGCACATTTCGGGTTCACAAGGATGTGATGAGTTTATTTTGTGACAAAAAATTACCAATTATTATGTTAATCAGCTGCGCCGAAGCGATTTATGTGAAACACGTCAAAAAAGTAGAAATGACCGTCACGTGATCAACGTGGTCATGTGATATCGTAACAAATACCTTTATGTATAGCCTAAGGAACTCTCTATATAAATTGGCCATACTAAAGTACATAACTTACAATTAAAACTCAGAATCTACCTTGCAATGTAGTGTTATGTTTTGAATGCATTTAAAGCTTCGGGAAGCCTTAACATTGCCGCGTCTGTCCTACATCAAATTAGACGATGCAATCCAAGTTATTCAAGAATATGGTCAGTACAGCATATGCTGTAAAGTAGACATCTCCGATGCTTTCAAGCAGTTGCCTGTTACTCCATCGCAATGGCATCTCTTTTGTTTCAAATGGGAAAACATATACTACAAATTATGTTCGATTACCGTTTGGCTGCCGTTCCAATCCCAAACTTTTTTACATGTTATCTCAAAGTATTTGTTGGATTGCAAAACACAGTTACAACATCAATGTAATTTTTCATTTGCTTGACGACTTTCTGACCATAGACAAACCAGGTTATTGTGGGGAAAGAACTATGTCTCAATTAACTTTAATATTAATAACAAGCTGAAAATACCTCTATCGTCTAAAAAAACAGTTGGCCCTACATGTGAATTGGAAGATCTTGGAGTGATATAAGACACAGTGAACATGCAAGCTCGTTTGCCAAAAGACAAAATAGTAAGAATTATCGACTTCATTAAAACAATGTTCAAAAAACCTCCTTGTACAAGAAAAGAGCTTGAACAACTTCTAGGACATTTGAACTTTGCAAGTCGTGTTATCTTACTTGTACAATTCAATGTCGACTGTAAAAGAAAGTTACCATCATGTTCACCTTAACAAAGAATGTAAAGCTGATCTGACAATGTGGTTGGAATTCCTTACTAACCGGAATGGAATTAACCTTTTTTATGACAACAAACTGACCTTAGCATCTCAAATTTCTTTGTTTACCGACGTTTCATCGTCTATTGGTTTTGGAGGTTTTTTCTCCAATAAATGGTTTTATGACAAATTGCCCCAAGAATTACCTGCAATTGAGGATTACTCAGCGTCTATGGCATTCCTCGAACTTTTTCCCATAGTTGTTGCAGCAGTTCTATGCATATGGGGAAATCAGTGGTCCGGTAAAAAGATCCTCTTTAAATGTAATAACATTGCTACAGTGTACATTATTTAAAAAGGTCGATCCAAAGAACCTTGTATCATGAAATTAATGAGACGCTTAACTATGTGTGCTGCCATAAACAATTTTGCTGTCTTTAGTGAACATGTTCCCGGTGTTTAAAAACTCTATATCCGATGCTTTATCTCGTTTTCAGATAAAGAAATTCCGACAACTGGCGCCGCATGCAGAGGAATTATTAACGCCATGTCCACCACTATCCGAGATTCTTTGGACTGCTCAATAGACAATCTCTGGACTCATGCTTTATCCCGGGCAACTTTAACTGCCTATGAATCAGGTATGGACTCCTACATAAAGTTTCTTCTACTTCATGGCACAACATGGGATGATGGAAGTCTTCCACCCATTACAGAAAGGCTACTTATGCGCTTTGCAGCTTTTTGTGATGAACATAAACAAATTAAACATTCTACAATCAAACTTTATTTGTGTGGAATCAGATTCTATTATTTAAAGCATGGTGGTTTCAACCCAATGTTCGTAGATGGAAAACCACTTCGCAGCTATGTTAAGGCTTCCCGAAGCTTTAAAATGCGCTCAAAACATAATATGTCATTGCGAGGTCGGTTTTGGTTTTAATTTATAAGTATTGAACTTTAGTACTTCCAATTTATATAAAGGGTTTCCTCGGCTATATATTAGCATATTTGTTATGATATCACATGACTTTGTTGATCACGTGACGGTCATTTATAATTTTTTGAAGTGTTTCATATAAATCGCTTCGGCGCAGCTGATTAACACAATAATTATTAACATTTTGTTATATAAATAAACTCATCGTATCCTTGTGTATCCAAAATGTGCTTGGGAAAAGTCGTAGTATTACTTGGGTACAAAATATTTCCTGAGAAATTCAACTTACCTACAAATTTGAGGGTATATTCCACACAGTATCGTAATCTGTATTAAAACAAAGCCAACAAACATTTTTCCCAAGCAAGATTCAGTTCGAGAACAACCTCTTCTTACAGATTTCCACAAAAATTCTCAGATTAATCCTCACTAATCACCTGCACCAGACTCTTTTATACACACAAAATAAATTCTACCTCCAACCACGGGTATAAAACAGAGTACATTTCAAAAGTATATTTTTCATAAGCATTTTGAACATGATGAATTTCAATCAAGGGTAGGTAAGCGGTGTATTTTTAAAATATTCGGACATATAAGACTTAAAAAACCTTTAACGACCCGTGAATTTTGCAATAGCTATCTAGCATTTTACATGCAGTTTGAAATAAAGTGTAAAGTTCATGACACTCTCCCCGTCATAACACCTCAAGTTTGCAGTGACCTGACGTCATTTTCCATTATGACGTCATATTTTGGTAGTTCAGAGATGTGAAGGCACAGAGTGCACTGTCATATTCTACGGGAAGCCTTAACCTACCTGCGTTGTGTGTTTAAAAACAATCTTAATGGGTATTAAAAAGAAACAAGGATCCACTAGTAAACGTGTTCGTTTACTTATAACCATGCCCATATTGTCACAGACGTGCAATTTATTAAAAATGTCAGTATTTGGTTATTTCAATAGCATCATGTTAGAAGCTGCTTGTGTTGCAGCTTTTTTGGTTTCCTTAGGTGTGGAGAATATTCAGTGTTTAATCAGTTTCTCTGATTGTCATCTATGCTTTAGTGATGTTCAAATCAGCACTGAATCTGTTTTTATTACACTTAAGAAGTCTAAAACTGACCTCTTTAGGCAAGATATAACAATTCCTTTTTATAAAACAGGTTTTTCTGTATGTCCAGTGCTTTCTATTTGTAGATATTATAATTTAAGGCAGTCTTTGATCTCAGTAAACACTGAAGCTTTTTTTGTAACCGAGGACAGAAAACCTTTATCTAGACAATTTTTTATAATGCACATCAAGATTCTTTTAGAGAAATTAGGTTTAACCAGTAATAGTTATAATGGTCACTCCTTCAGAATCGGAGCAGCAACAACTGCTCATGAAGCTCGACTTGAAGACTATCTGATTCAAACCTTAGGTCGATGGTCATCAGATTGTTATGTTAGGTACATACATACATCTCCCAACATTATCAAAGATGCTCAGATTCCACTTGCTCAGACAGACACAACACTTTTTCCAGCTTGATTAGATTTGTACTGGCAACAAAGGTTTTTATGGGAACCTGGGGGCTACATCTGCTCTGCATATGTATTTGGCCAATTCGTTACAAATTTTTGTAAAATTTTTGTACTCATCCCCCAAGTTTTTTAAGGTTTTGTATATATTATTTACGAAAGGGGGATAACTTTTAGAAAATGTTCTTTTGTTTTTCATCCCCCTAGTGAATTGTTACCAAAGGGGGATAACTTTTATTAAATGTACTCTGTTTCTCATTTATTAAATGTACTCTGTTTCTCCTCCCCCATGTTTCAAATTGTCTTTATAAGGGGGATAACTCATTTTAAATTCGTAATTGCAGAACAGTTGTAAGTTCCCAGTTTTCCAAATTGTATGTTTGTTAATTGTAGTGTGTAGATGTTTTATTTGCTTGTGTTGTATATAATAAATTAGTTTATTTAAGCAATATCTTGTTTTGTATCAGTCTCAGCAGTCAAGATCATTGCATATCAGACAGCTATGTTATGAACAATAACTAGTCTATAAAGGAGGGACTATAGTAATTATGGACAGAGAACACTATAAAGAAATGTCCCTATCTCAACTCCAGGATAGTCAGTTCTATGAAATTTGAAGTTAACGAACAGTATTCAATCTCGAAAGTCCTATGAAACGATACAAATTTGGAGCAGAGCAAATTTTACTGTTTTGAACGCCCGGTCAGCCTTTTATCTATAGTTCTAAACAACAAAAATGCCAAAGTTCAACAATATGCCGTATACTTTGAATCATACTTTTTATCCATATGAAGAACTTGTGTTCTAAAGCATTTGGAAAATGCTGGTAGAATCGTGTAGCTAACATAAATTAATAATCTATTCAACTATTAATACAAAATATAAAACGTTTGGGGGAGGTGGTGGGTATGCGAAAATGTGGAATGATTACTGCTGGGACAGTAGAGTAGGATATTATCAGAATTTTTATGGCCTAGAGATGTTTTTACATAATTATTTTCAAAGACAGAACTATGGTATCCCTAGGTAGTGTTCAATTCTTGATATTTTCATAAAGGCATATTTTTTCTATTTATAGATGTCATGTGATGACATCGTAATGGAGTGCTTCTCTAAGCCGTATACATATTGTCTTCAATACAATGGGTAAAAATAATGTGTTTTATCCACGTCTTTTCTGATTTATAAGTGCAATGTATACGATAGTGTAAATATACCGAATATTGATCTAGCTACTGCCTGAACGTACATTCCGTTTGCCTGAAACGCAAGGCGGGTGTGGTCAGTCAACAGGGCTGCTAACTCCTCCATGTAGCACCTGATATCATCTTTGACGTTTTTAGAGGTCTGTGTTTGCTCTGCTCCAACTCTGTATTGTTTTAATGGACTTTTGAAATTGATTACTGTTTGTAGTCTGCACATATCTTGTACGACTTAAAAAAATGAAATCTAAGAATTTGATATATGGAGTAAAAAATTCTTTAATTTACTTAAGTACAAAAAATTGATAAACTATGCAGATATGTTAAGGAACATTCAAAACATTTCTAGGGAAAGTTGAACTTTAAAAATGCATGTGTCCGATAATTTATTAAAACTGCTGATTAAACCTAAACTATTATTAATTACACGTACTGTATTTAGACTTCAGAGAATTTAAGACAGAGTGCACACCATGACGCCATCACGTGACAGATATTAATAGAAGACTTATAAATTCCTTAATAATAAAGTAAATAAAACAACATACTCCAGAATTTAATACTTTCTTGGGGCAAAAAACAGCTGAAAAACATCTCCGATGCCAAAAACGCCATTTGTTCCGTCAGAGACAAAAATATTCAACACCTTTATACCTTTTGAAACCTTACCAATTTTTGCACATATATACATGTAACCCGATATATATTTCTTCAATCCCTGTGTACCTCTGGGTTCTATTAGCAATGTCCAAGTATCTAGAACGTAATCATTCGATCTGTACAAATATTATGTTTTAAATTACATGCATTAGGCTTACTGTTGTTCTTTTGCATTATACAAGAATATCAGCAGTCTCCTTTAAAGTCGTAATTTCGTAAGTTCTATGGTCGATACAATGACCTTGTCAGCAAATACAATCTATCATTAAGTCAAAAGCGTTTTTCATACTAAGATTTAGGCCATTATTTACACACCGAAATGTCGACGAATTTTTCCATTATTTCCCGATCATGACAAGGAGCACACGGCGGATGTGACCGGTCGGCAGGGGATGCTCACTCCTACATGACACCTGAACCCATCTCTGATGTTTTTAGAGATCCGTGTTTGCTCTGCTCCAAAATTTGTATTGTTTAATGGAATTTTGAGCTTGAATACTGTTCGTTATCTCCATACATTTTATTGTCACGAATGGCAGAGGTTTCACTTATCTGTTTGCCGTTTTAACCAAATTCTCGTTACACCATCATGTTCAATGCTCAAGTATTTGTTGAACAGCTATGACGTCATTAATCGGAGTTTTGAACCTAAGTAACAAATAAAGCAGAAGAAATAAAACTTCATTTTTATTCAAAGATGCATGTTCCTATTCATTTTAGCAGTTTCATTACTTCTTGCCAAACCAACATTAGACATTTTTTAGTTCTAATGATATTGTGATGTTGCCTTTTGAGACTTCATTTTTAAATGATTTCGTCAAGTCAGAAAATTTGAGCGTTTCGTTAACACAGCTGCATAGTGTATAAAGTCAAAATTATCATTTATGGTAAACTAAAGTACACTGTAGTTTACTATTGATATTTTCCTTAGGGATTTCAAAAGTATGTGATCATCAAAAACCTTTTTTTTCACACATTCAGCGAGGTATCTAGTAATAAACAAAAACTGCAGTTAGTTATGATGATTTTGACAATTTCTACAATTGAATAATTAATAACCCTTGAATCCTTTGGCATGCATTTATTTACGCAATTAAAAAAAGAATTCCATTCTTTTAGAAAGCTTTAACAAAGGTAACGACAACTTTTGTTATCTAAAAGGCTAAGGTTAGTAAAGAGAATGTTCTTATGTGCAGGAAATTATCTACTTATATAGCTGCACCTGAACATATGCATTTCTAAGTGTGGACATGGACGTCGAAAGATTACTGATCCTTACAATATTGAATTTTTTTCTTACTACAGGTGAGGGAGTTTGCTAATTCTTAAAAAACATAATTTAAGATGAAATATTTGTGCAAAATTGCCTTTAAAAAATTAGTTCATTTTGAATGTCAGCGCCAGCGGTAGGACTGAAGGCCGCTATGGTAAATATCTAATGTTAAGACTCAAAAGTCAGACGGTAAAGAAAAAAATCAGAAGTTTTTTTTTTTTTTTTTTCAATTAAATTCCAATGGTCTTTGCAAAACCACTTGAATAATGTTTTACTTCCTGTATCCTGTCAATGAAATAAGTTTGACACAATATAAACCAGAGCTATGGAATGAAGTGAAAGTTTTGCAGAAATTATTTAAGAAATGTCAAAAACAGAAAAAAAAAACCCAGATAAACTTAACCCCCCCCCCATGTATTTATTGACAAAGATTGAAAGAGATCTTTAACCTTCTAGAGACTTATCAATCTCAATTATCTGATATTATATTTCAGCATTGAACAGTGAAAAATTACAGTGATAAATGTTGATGTACAGTTTCAAATACCCAATGTTTGCTTTAACTCTGTGTGGATCAAACCATAGTGGGTCATTATTCAATTGATATTCAATATGGCTACATATCTTCCGTTGAAACAGTAATTTCAGAGCTAAAGAGTAACAAATACAGTTATCTAATATATAAAAGTTCATCTATTAGGAGACTTATTTTTATATTCATATGCAGCAGAATTTATTCAAAATCTTATAAAGGAGAAGAATACAATACAAATATGTGTCATAAAACACGGACCCATTGACATTTCAGAGGTGGGATCAGATGCCTGGAGGAGTTGGCATCCCCCTACGAAAAGTTCCGTCTACCTGATCAATACATAGGGCTCATGGCAGGTGTGACCGGTCAACAGGGGATGCTCACTCCTCTTAGGCACCTGATCCCACCTCTGGAATTTCCAGTGGTCTGTGTTTTATGCCTCTTCACATATTTGTATTTTTTTATAGATTTTTTGAGGTTGATCGCTGTTCTTTATCTTCACCTTCTACATTACAAACCTTGTATTCTGCAGTTTAATGATGATCAATACTGTGCTCCAGCTACATTTTCCCTAGCTGGAGGCTAGATGACATCCATTGCTCATGTTCAATACCTTTTATTTGTAAAATGAGATCCATATCACTCTTTTCTATTTAAGTATGTAGTTAGAATTAGTAAAAAGAGGAAGTTACAAATTAAACCTGTGTAGCTGAATGACATAGGATTATTAAAGTTCGTGCATTTTGATAGTTCAAACATACGTTAAATGGTTTTTGATGTTAGAGCTTTTGATCTAGAGTGGCAGATTAAGGAGCTGAAGAGTTGTTCGAATACCACTGCTGGACGTGAAGATAGGTCCTTCGGATGAGACTGTATAAACAGAGGTCCATTAAAGGCTGGTACTAAAAAGATCCGCCACTTTAAAATAACCCTGAGTGCCAAGTATGGGTCCAAATTTGTAGCGGCAAGTGGTGGTGTCTTAACATGATTAAAAACTTCTCGAAGGGATGTTCAACATACAAACCCCCTTTACTTGATCAATTCAGAAGGCTCACAGTCCATGTGACAGGGCAAAGAGGATCGTCACTCCTCATGTGCACCTGATATCCCCCCTCTGTTTCCTGATGTCCTTTTCTTTTGTCTTGATCATAAATTGTATTCTTTACAGGGTTTAAGATCATTTTTCGTTCTTTTATCTTTATCAAATACAAAGATTGTTATAAAAAGTTCGCGGACACGTTGATTTAAGAAAAAAATATAATCTACTTTGAAGAATGACTTATGTTAACTAAAATTTTTATCAATTTTTAATAAGTATAAACAAAAATTAGGTTTATATTCTAAGGTTTCAAAAATATACAAAAGATTCACTAGTCAACCAGTTGAAGTTTCTTAACGTAAGATGGTGTGAGAACCTGATTCCAAAGTTTTTAATCATTTTCACAGAAATATTTCAGATTTACAGATGTTTACATCGTTTTTCATAAAAAAATAATTTCTATAACAAAACATGCGTCTTTTCCCCCTTAGAATTTTTTGGTGGCGTAATGTGTAGGCGATATATATAGATACTCAGATAAAAAAAAACAAAAATAGGATCGGATGACTGGAATTTTAGACGATCTGTAGAGCAGGAGGTGGATATGTCACAAAAGAACTAGTCCCTAGTTTATGATAAGGTCTACCTGTTCTTTAAAGAGCATACATTTGAATTCACTGTACATTAAAACCTTTGACATCATGAACCTGACGTCTACTTATCTCTGTAAATGGTTGCAATATTAGGACACTTGGTCTGTAAGCTAGAGAATAAGAAATAAAAATTTCTACCCAAATTTTACTCAAATATCTTGCTTTCGCAACATTTACAGGTAAAGTAAAATAATAACCACAAACTGTGATACTCATTTTTTATATATAAGATTTTTGTTTTAGAATTATCAGTGGTACAGGACATGAAAAAAATAAAAAATAGTCAACGATAAGTTGTTCTCAGATCTTTGATTTTGTTTTCAAAATTACCTTTTTTATCTCAGGTATTTAAAAACACTCTTTGTTTATTTTCAGGGATTGGATTCGTGGAAGCTGACTGTCATAACAACTGGAAAAGTTTTAATCGAAATTGTTACCTATTCCTTAACCACAATCCAATGAACTGGCAAAGCTCTCGGGTACGTTTTTATCCGTTTTTTTTTCCTAAACTTTTCCCAAATTGAACAGTTAACAGTTCAAAACTGTAAATCAAAAAAAGAAGTTTTATCGTCGATTAGTTTATCGTTAAATATTGAATGAAAGAATGTTTCTTTGCCCTACTGATAAAAGTGCATCGGCTGTAGATGTTAATTTACAAATGTATTTTCTCATGGGTAATTAAAGCACAATAACGGTAGATTTTTAAATCGAATTTTTTAAATTAGATTATACTTTAATTTTTTCTTTTTTATTGTATTCAAATGCGTGTAGAGAATCAATGTGATATGTATTTTTGCTTTATTTAGGACTACTGCGCACATGCAGGTGCAAAGTTGGTAGAAATTGATTCTTCTGATGAGGATACTTTTATCTTACAAAACGCGAAGGATTTACATCTAAGTGGTCGTAAGTTTAAAGTAGTTAGCCTATATCTTTATAACGTACTTAATGCTTTCTGGTATAACAAAAAAAAGTTTTCCATTGCAAGGAAAGGATGGAAACGATTGGAATTTGCACCACTCGTACACAAGATGATGACCGAAGTAGATATCATGCGTACGGTCATCGAAAAATGTCACATGACCTGATCTGTTAAAATTTTTTGCTCACGATTTCAAACATTTCTCAATTTATCTACGTTACCTACGATGATGTGTAAGTATATAGGAATGTAATCTCTATGTCAGTTGTTGTTTATGGATTAAGGAAAATAAAACGACGGATCGTCATCAAAGTTTTGCAATATGATGTCCGCAACATAAATGATTTATATTTAGACTCTAAATTATCAAATTGATGGCCGTATAATATGCATGAAATCATGCTTTTCGGCAATTTTTCTGATTAACATGCAATACAGTTATCAGAATATTTTATTTTTTTAATCATGACTGCATCCAGAAGTAAAGAAGTACGAACGAAGTCATATATTTTCTCTTGTTTGAAAAGTGAAAATAGGTTTACAGTGTGTACTATGACAGTTACTTTATATCGATAATATTTCTATCACAGAATTTGAATTATCTTTTGAGTACGCGTGAGTACGTGAGAATTATCTTTTGGGTACGCGTGAGTACGTGAGAATTATCTTTTGAGTATGCGTGAGTACGTGAGAATTATCTTTTGGGTACGCGTGAGTACGTGAGAATTATCTTAGTGAGTAAACAGAACGGGATTTGGAAGGCGCAGGGGAGGATCTCGCTCAACTCATTTTGTGACACATTCGCTTTTCCATTTTAAATCTTCTATGCTTATGACATTTTTGATGACCGTAATATATAGTATGTCATCAACTTGTACAGAGTCATATATAATAAAATCAGCAAAGCTCCTGAAACAATTGTAGAGATTTTGTGGAATAAGTGCGCGAACAGACAATTTAGAAATAGAAAATGTAAATGATTATGCACGATTCCATTCAAACTAAGATTTAAACTTTGATTTTGCTGGTCATTGCTTCAGCGATTTCATTCTGATTTGGTGAAGAAACAGGATGTTGTGATGACAACTGGTTGTAAACACAGAAAAAATGTTGTGATAAATTGTAAATTCCTCTTTTACGCTTAAACCAGCATTTTTAAAACTCTTTATTACCTTATGAAGCAATGATTGCGATAAAAAAAATCAATTCTCATTTCTAAAAGATGAGTGTGACATTCATGTTTAAAAAAGAGTGTGACGATATCTTTCGAATATAAATATTGTCTTCGCATGTGAGTTAAGGCTAGGTATAGGCGTTTCTATACAAATGAGCTAATAAAAACGCATCAGAGGTATATTTATTATTCAGAGAAAGTGTTGATTTATTTTCTTAAGCATACTTAGTACCCACGATAAGTTAAAGCCAGTACACATTATAACGTCACTGATCTTACGTCCTGGAGGTAATAAAACACATCAATAAAACAGCTTTGGCGCAAGGGATTACCCTATTTATTTTTACATAAAAATTGTATAATACTAAGAAGAATATTCTATAGATTAATAAAACTGCTTAACAAATACTAGACATTTTATCATTTGATCGGAATTCGAGGAAACTTATACCCGGACAGTACATTTTTACCCTTATTCGACTAAAAACTTTACAAATAGAAATTATACAACTGAGCTGTTGATATATATTTGTACAGCAATGTCAGCAAAGTTTGGACTATTTTGCTTTTAAATATACCTTGTTTCAGTTAAATAAAATAGATCATGCCGTTGCGCCGATGCATTTTTGTTGATATCCATTATAATCTTGTGTAATGGGTAACAAGTATATATTAGACAATGTTTTAACTTTCTCTGTATAATAGATATAGTCCTTAGGAATTTTAATTAAATTATTTGCATAGAAATGCATATACCTATCCTTTACTCACCTGCGTTAATAAAAACTCTTTTATATGACTCGTATTCACGTTGTAGATACAATATTTTAAATTCGAACATTCAAAGAATATTTTGAATTTTAAATAACATTAAAATGAAATAGTCGATTGAGTTTTTGAACAAAATTTTCATTTTTGTAGACTGTTTTTGGTTGGGTGGCTCCGATGCCAGGCTCCCAGGAGTTTGGATGTGGTCAACATCACGAAAAATGTTAATGTATACCAACTGGGCACCAGGAGAGCCCAATCACTATCACTCTCATCAGGAGCACTGTCTGAATCTTCATTACTATACTCGCTCTAACGTGTACCTCTGGAATGACGAGTCGTGTGCAGAACCTTGCTATCCTATCTGTGAACAACCGTATGAAAAAGTTTTTAAATATTTAATCCAGTATATTATCTTTGATTACACAGAAGATCTTGAGTGCAATACTTTTAAATGAAAAGAAGAAATCCCCTGCTCTGTCCTTCAAGTCTGACTTGGATTTTATTAAAAATATTTTGATATGCAATAAGACCATTCAGTTTGACATAACGTTATTGCCAATAAACATTATGGACAACTGTCGAATGTACTGATCTCTAGAATAATAAGAAAGAAAGGTTGTGAGCAAAAGTTCGACTTATCTGAGACCTCACTTACTTTTATGTTAAAGCATAAGACATTCTTATGTAGGACTTAATGTACGTCCTTAGAAACCTACTAAGTCACACTAATAGCCTAACTTTATTTTTAAAAAAAAACTTAGCAGGCTTCATGTTATGAACCTTTAATTTTGAAACACCTAGGTAGCCATTATTGATGACGTCCACGTTCACTGTAAGTAATGTACTACAGTCCCTGAAACGTTCTACTTTCCCATTTTTCCGTTCGCTCACCGTTCGTTCACCGTTCGTTCAGCGTGCGTTCACCGTTCGTTCACCGTGCGTTCACCGTTCGCTCTCCGTTCACAGTTTTGCGTTCAGCGTTCACCGTGCGCTCGCGTTCACCGTTCACAAAGCGTTCAGCGTTCGCTCTTCGTTCGTTCACTTTGCGTTCACCTTGCGTTCAGCGTTCACTTATCGTTCAGTCTTTATTGTCATTCGGAACTCCGAAGTGAATGGACTTATCTTTTTTTAAGTAAGGATTTACAAATTTAATAATTAATATATCGTGATCAAAGAAAAATTATCTACAATATTTATTTTTATTATTCTAACTTAGCTGTTAGGTTATTTATTAAATTTATCTGGAAAATAAATGGTTTTATAAGTACATGTATGTACCTATGTTGAACGGTGCTGAAAAATTAAGTTTAAATACGGGCAATATACAGATGCTTCAAGCACTGCAACATTTTGTTGTTATGCTAAAGACGCCAAATCGTTAGTGGATAGATAATAAGCGAAGTCAATTAATTTACCAACTTCAACAGAAATACGAAAATATTTATTTCTAACACATTTTTTTTCTTCAAATAATACAGAAATACATGTTAGAACTAATTCTGAGGATCATAAACAGTACTGGAGCTATCCAGTTAATTAAATATCTTTAGAGGGAATTAAATTCATAGTGTGGTTTGAAAAAAAATTGTTTAAAATGTAATATATTATAGAATTTTTTTTCTACTTTACAAATATAAAGTCTTTAATTAGAGAGAGAGAGATGCCTTTATAACATGATTATCATTAATATAACCAAAGTGATTCTCCAGTAATGATATTTTTCACCGTAACTTTGTTTGCCATTAGATATAATTAAGAGCCCCCCCCCCCTTTCCCGTAAATCTGTTACTTAGTTAGTATTTCCAGTATATTTTAATTAACATTTAAATAGAAGTTAATGTGTTTTGTAGCACAAAAATTTCAGTCTCAAAACAAACATGCATCTAAACAAAGTCATTAAACAATAGTCAAAATATACATATACCGGCGGTGATATTTTAAAATGGCAGGGAGTAGGTTTCAAATTCAAGCGGCTTAATCATTCCAAGTGTTTATTCCCAATGTATTTTATTCATTTATTATTATTATTTTTTTTAGAAATGTTGGAATCAGATCTAAAAATGATAAGAAAAAATGTTAAAACTTCTTGGAAATACTTAACAGTTTGCCTTCGGTGTGACGAGACTTTCACACCTGCACAGTGTCCAATGATTTTGATTGACAGGTCAAGCACGTGGACTTCGTGTGAACTTGAAGCAGGAAAATAAAAACCGATTATGACTGTAACACAAATAGGTTTGGTAATAAAAATAGTTTTTTCATTGCCTGGTATATTAGAAAATAATGAAGAAATTTTATTTGATATAGGTACAAACATTTGAGAAAGGGGGGGTAAAACCGAATCTCTCTCTCTCTCTCTCTCTCTCTCTCTCATTTGTCTGTTTTATAAAAACTATGACAGCATATTACTTAAATATGAAGTTGTGAAAATTTAATATATAACAAATAATATGAATGCCTCTTTGTGTCATCTTGTCCGAGTATAATCACGGCCGGGAAACATGTAGAAGTCTGCTCAATAAATCATCATAAAAAATAAAACTGACTGATAAATATATTATTGCATTGAAATTTTAAAATACGGGTGTATTTATGCAATACGTCCTCATACCTTTGTAAAATATTTTTTTTTCTCATTATTTTACACGGAATCGTCTTGGCACGGAAATAAATGTATGGTTGTTACAACCGTTGTAATTCATTCTATAAGTCCGTAGTTTGCTTTTTAAATTCCACATTATTTGTAATGATTTTATATATCAAATAAGAATAAACATATTTATTTTACAACTAGATTAATTTTATCTTTTATACTACAGCGTTCGGTAACAATTACAATGTTTTACAGATATAAAAATCGTGTTATTAAAAAGTTGAATTTAAACGTCGTACATATGCGCAGAAAATATTGTTAGAAACTTAAATTAATAATTTTACTCAATGTGCATGTATCGTATTTCTTAGGATACTTTTCATTGATTTGTTTATTTATTTATTATTCATTTATTTTTTGGCACCAGGCATACATACAATAGAATAGTTTCAATGTAAGGAAAAGATCAGAGGCATTCCGAACAAATCGTTCATTTTGCGTTCACCGTTCGTTCACCGTTCACTTTGCGTTCGCGTTTGCGCTCCGTTCGCGTTCTGCGTTCGCTCACCGTTCACCGTTCACACATCGTTCACCAAGTTGCGTTCAGCGTTCACACTTCGTTCACTCACCGTTCGCTCTGCGTTCGTTCAGCGTTCGTTCACCGTTCGTTCAGCGTTCGCTCACCGTTCATGTGGGAAAGTAGAACGTTTCAGGGACTGTAGCGTGGACCTATTTAAAGTTTTAGATCAAAACAACCAAAGCTCGAACTACTTACTGCATTTGAGACCCAAAATGAGTTCATCGTATTGCCATGGCATATATATATATTTAAAAATTATCAGTAAAATATAAGACAAAACATCCATGCAATGACCATGTAGCATTTCTTTTCACCAAATAAGTAAAATATTTAAATATGGTTGCTATACATGTGTTTTATATATGTTTTAAGACATTTGATGTACAGTGTGCGTGCTAAAGACCAACAATTAATTACCTTTAAAAAAATTCAAATAAAATTAAATAGATTCAAAGAGAAACGGAAATTGATTTAAAGCTATATGAAGTCCCCATTCAAAAAGGTATTGCATGACGATTTTTGAAAGAATGCATATGCTACTAATATTATACAATTATGGACTCTTTCGGTGGTGAATATGGTTTGTTATTCACCAGAAAAATATCAATATTGACCGAGCTTCGCCTCGGTCAATATTGATATTTTTCTGGTGAATAACAAACCATATTCACCACCGAAAAAGTCCATAATTGTTTAATTATATAGTCCGGATTTGAAATAAATAAGACATGGAAGGCTGCATGACGATACCTTTTTTAACTGTTGTAGAAAAATTAAAAAAAAAAAACGTACAGATTATACAACTTATAACTTCCGTGATTTCATTTCGCTGTTTGTAAAACATCGAAATGTTTGGAACATAATCCTGCGATAGACTTGCCTAACATTTTTCCTGCTCAGATACACAGCTGGCTCCGGCCGTTGTAACCATATTATTTTTAACGTTGTGGTACTGATTGTGACGTCACAATGCCGCTGCACGCTCACTGACCCTCCAGTGAATACGACTTCAAATCCAGTGAATATGTAGTGTTATGAACCGTTTGCGTTTGTATAGATTATATAGGGGCTATTTATAGACTATATGATAAACGCATATATTTATTGGCATCAATAAGAATTTTAAGTTCTAATACTGTTTTTGTTTGTTATAGATTGTGGACATTGTTTTATTTTTTTTTTTAATTTCAGAAACCCTTGGATAAGATATACTGATAAACCTTCTGTTCCTACCACCACTACAACTTCTAGTACTACAACAACCACTGCAGCCCCAACTACCACAACAACCACTCCCCTCCCAACAACTACCACAACCACTCCCCTCCCACCAACCACCAAGCACTTACAAATGGTAACACTACCACAGAACCCACAGACTACTGATCATACAAGCTGTCAAAGCGGATGGATCAGATTTGGCTCAAGCTGCTACCTTTTCGCCACCGACATCTCATACGACTGGGTTGAATCAGGGGTAAAGAATAATATAGTTATGTAATAATTGAGGAATAATCAGCAGAGTTAGCATTATATAAGTATTCCAAATGAGCTTGAAAAACAAAGACCTATGTATACTACGTAATGGCTCCCCGGCATTGCATCATTGCCGATAAAAGTATAATTGTTATTCAGGTCAGTTGTAAATATTTCTTAAACGAGGAAAGTTATTGACAAACAAGTTGATGAAACAAGAATTTTAGCAGTCTTGTTTAAAGGCATCATTTCGTAAGTTATATGGTCGATACAATGACCTTGTCATCAAATACAATCTATCATTAAGTCATATGCTGACTGACGTTTTTAATACTAATTGTTAGACCATTATTTACATACTGAATTGTCGACGGTTTTTTCCGTTATTTACCGATCTTGACAAGGAGCACACGGCGGGTGTGACCAGTCGGCAGGGGATGCTCACTCCTCCATGGCACCTGATCCCACCTCTGATGTTTTTGGAGGTCCGTGTTTACTCTGCTCCAAAATTTGTATTGTTTTAATGGACTTTGAACTTGAATACTGTTCGTTATCTCCATATTTCATTGGTTATTTTTTCTCCTTCTTTAGCTAGTTTATCTTACTTGTCAGAAACTGTATGAATACAGTCTGAATATTTTGCTAACCTTTATATACATTATTATAGACGTTAATACAGCAACTACTTAATATTCTGTGTTAATGAATGTTTTTAATTTAAATTTCAGCACTTCTGCACACTGTTTGGTGCATCTTTGGCATCCATAGAAACTGACATTGAAAATAATTTTATAAGACAGCAGTTGCTTAGCATCGCAAAATCTGGTAAGTTAAAAAGTTTTTTAAAGAATAAAACAAATATTTTTGACTCATCATGAACTCCATAATTATATATTACTTATTCTGGATATTGTTACAAATTTAGTTGACTTTTGGGTTGGTGGTACAGACATTTTGACAGAAGGTGACTGGAAATGGATGACGTCACAAAAGCCAATAACGTATTTTGATTGGTATCCAGGAAGGCCTAACGATTTTCATCACAACGTTAACTGTCTTGAACTGCATCATAATTACAAATATCAATGGAATGATCAAGACTGTCGTGTGCTCAATCATTTTATTTGTGAAATGCCATAAGTTTTTATATATTTTACTTTCGAGCTTTTTGATAAAAATATGTTTTCAACTTCTGTTCAGCACAATTTTGTGATAAGATTCAATCCAACATCAGGTCTTTGTGCTTTCAGTCTTATTTATTATTATCTTTATTTTAATGATCTTGACTTTCAGATGATTTAGAATTTTCTTTTTCAGAAATACTTTCAACTCTCGTCCAATATTTGGATAAAAAGCAGAAGATACACCAATCTTAAGAATCTGTACAAAAAAGTATTATGTATGAACTAAGTGCATGAATAAATTTGTTTTATATATCAAGTTTTACAACAATAAGTGCTGATATATTGTTTCGTTTTTGAAATCAAATTATCACGTGAATAAGTGGATGATAGGCATTGCTTGTACGTTGAGTTGTGTACTGATTTTTTCCCGTTTTCCCGATCATGACAGGGAGTGCACTGCTGGTATGGCCGGTAGGTATGCTTGCTCCTCCATGGCACCTGATCCCACCTCTGATGTTTTTTGGAGGTCCGTGTTTACTCTATTCCTGATTTTTATTATTTCAATGGACTTTTGAACTTGATTACTGTTCGTTATCTACATATTTTATTCTACGAATATTAATGAAGTTATAGGAAGGGAATGTATTTATAAATCTTGAATATCTGAAAGTCAAGATCATTAAAAATTAAATATTTGCTTTATTTAATTTGTTATTTAATATTTAAAACATGGTTCTAAGTTTAATAACTCCTCATGTATCCTCATTTAGGCATTTTCTTTATCTAATTTCGAATGTAAATTGGTTTCCCTGATATTCACAATTTATGCATATCTATAAAGTAACAATTAATTTGGAATTTTCAGTTTTAGAGTTATGTATTTGAACCAGTTTTTACATAGTTATAATAATCCTGCTTACTACTATGAAATGATGAACACATGTCGTGGGTACCAAGTTTGTATTAAAATATAAGTTTTAACCTTTGGTGTATAATAAGTATAGACCGTCTGCGTTTTAATTATTTCATTTGCATAAAAACGTCAGGTCTATACTTATCTTTAACTCGCTTTTGTTTTTTTTTTTTAATTTGATATTGAATTAGAACATTACAACTATAGTTGTGGGGCCTCTTATGTCATCATAAATGTAGGGAATAGAACCATGATTACGAAATAAATTATTGTTGTAGAGTCCAGAACAGATGCTGAAGGGGTGGGGGTATTTTTCACAAGATGACAGCTTTCATCCCTTGTAGAGTTTATGTATATAGGTTTGGTGCGTTTTAAAACATGGTATTTCTTGTCTGCAATTGTCAGTATCTTTTATTGAAACAATGTTTTAAGTGTATTTAAAGTAAATTCAAAATCTAATTAATTTATTTTACATTTAACTATCCGGAAGACAAGTCCCTATGTTTGAATGTCAGATTTTATCTGTTTATAAATGCAATCTGATAAATGATATCTGTCTAAATATTTGTGGATTTTTTTCTGTGTTATGATAAATCGTGATTATGCTAGTTGTTCATGAATGGCCATCTTTCCATAAATTTTTATTTTAATGAAGTTATGAAGCAGGCGACATTTGCGTTCCTTGGAACACTCTATTTTTTTTTTTTTTTGTTAAGGACTGTCATTTTTGTCTTATAGTACAATATTCGACATAAAAAATTTTATTAAAGAAACCTTATATTTCATTTGTAAAACGATGTTATATATTTAATGAAAAAAAAAATAGGAGCTCACCAATCTCCTAATCTTCTGTATACCTTTGAAAATCTTTGATCATCCATATTGGCCCCAACTTACCTCAAAGACTCGCGTTTTCAACAACTTACTTCATGACGGCGTTTCCATATAAAAATATAAATAATCATGGCTTTGTCGTTCTTGAAAAGATTTTTTAGTCTTTTTTCCAACATATATTTATGTAAAAATTCGATCGCCAATTGTGGATACACCTACCCTTGGGGGTCATGAATTGTACAAAACTGAATTTTCATTTGTGAAGGAACTTTACTATCTGGCTCACTGGATCTTGAGAAAAAGAGTTTTACGATACCTACCCTTTTCTTTCTTTTTTCTTGAAAGAGGGCTTGGTCATTTTTTTTTTTTTACAAATTGGAATCGACTTCCCACAAGGGTGCTTTTTGGCAAGTTTAATTGAAATTGACAATGTGGTTTTGGAGAAGAAGACGAAAAATTAAAATGTTGACAGACTGACAGGAAGACGGACGGACATACAAACGACGGACGATCAGAAAAGCGCATGTCAACCTTAATGTAAGATGAGTCGAAATATTAACCCCACTCAAAACATTCCCATCCCCTCAAAAAAGAGAATAGATTTAGTATTCAGATCTTGGAAACGCTCTAACAGTCAAGTTTTTTTCTGCAATTGCCTATACTAAATGTCATATGCCATCACATGATTTGCTACATTTTAGAAATTATATTCATCATATTATCGTCATGCACCTTCGACTCACCTGAATTTCAAACTAAAAGACTTGCGCTTTTCATCTTAAAATTAAAGAACTTGAGTCGTTTTACACCAACTAACTGTATAGTTTCAAAATCAAAAATCCTAGGTCAGGGTATCTCTCTAGAATTGTAGGAATGGGTGTTTTCAATGACAAAAATGTCCCCAGAAATACCATAAAAGTTATTGTAATGTCTTATGAGGAACAACTTCGTTTTGGATTCCAATACAATTCGCTACTGGACGTCAATAGGAATAAAGACCACACAAAATATGCTTAAAATTACTTTGGCATGGATTGTGGTTTACTATTTAACAGTTACTATTGTTTGATCGGTTAGATTATACGGTAATGACTGGAATATTTTAGACGGACGGAAAACCAATGCACACACGGCCAATGACCCTACAATACACTACAAAGACTTCGCATCTTTACATGACTTCCAAAAATGTTTGGCTAACACGCAATCATATTTAAAGATGAAAATAAAAAAAAGATTGATGTTAACATAAGCAAGATGATAGGGGTTAACTTAACATATACGTATTATTGATGTTAAACGAAATTAAAAATCACTGATTATACATACAGGTATTCTGATGTTGATATTAAAAGGATGTTGGCGTTCCTCATTGACAACATTTATGTAGCCTTCGGAGACCAGGTGTATTAGCATACTGATGGACTTACGACAAAATAGTGCTCTTTTATTAGTCGACCTGTTTTATACTCCTGTGGCAAAGTTTATTTAAAATAAAACCTTCTACATGAGAAGGAAAAAAAATGGTTCTGGCATTCAACTAGACATTAAGATATATATATAATAAATTAACAAAAGCTACTTTCATTCATATGTCGACTCGATATTTCCCAGTTACTTTGAAATAAAAGACACCACAGAGTCTGCCACATCAGTTTCATATTTTGATGTTTTTTTTTTTTGACTATAGACGCTATGGGCCAACTATCAACTAAATTGTGTGACAAACGAGATGACTTCAACTTTTTTATTGTCAACTTTTGTAATTTATGTAGTAATATTCCGCTATCACTTGCATATGGTGTTTACATCTTCCAACTTATTCAAATTTAAACCAAGACGTATTAATCCCATTGGTAATTTTAAAAATATTACTCCAAAAATGAGTGATTTTTAGATGAATCAGTAGGTTTTGAATATAACTATCTGACTCCAATCAGAAAATAACATTTAAATAAATTTCACGCAAAACAGAATTTTACAGCGCATATTAAAAATATTCAAAGCTTGAACAATGTAATGCGTTACATTTTTAAACAGAAAGCACGTGTTTTTCTTTGGTAGAATATTACAAAATAAATCTACAGCTCTCATTTTTCTCACAAAACAAGAACAATCCATGTCGTTTGTCAGTCGTTAACGATTTTGCATTCAAGGGTGGCAAGAAAAAGAAAGCGATATTTTTTACGGGAACGAATATAACACAAGTAATTGAAAAAGTTCTCATGAATATAAAAATTAAACTTTTCAATGACAAAAAGTTTAAAAAGAAACCCATTATATCAAAATATTGTGTTTTTCTTATAGATTTGAAATATTTCATTTAGGGTGGTATCAAATGCTTAAAGGTTGTATGCTTAGCTGCGAATAAATGGATTACAAGTTCAACAAAAACGTCCGGAGTGTTCAAACGGTCAGTATGAATGTCAGATTGATAAATTTACTCAGTTAATTAATATTTTACGCAACATTTAGGAGGTTCAACATATTTGTCCAGTGGACGTTCTTGACACGTAATTGTTTTTGCTTTAATGTAATGCACAAATTTCATTTAGGAGTGATTTGATTATTTTACAATTATCTTAATCATAAACAGATCGAAGTCGCCCTTTTTGTTCATTCGTTTCATAACAAGTAATCTATAACTTTTTTTTACTCATATTTCAAGTACAAGAAGATAGCGATATGGCACCAGTCAAGCTAGTATCACTATTAGAAGCGTTACGTCAATACTTCCGTAGCGATATTGAAGCGTAACTATACGTCACCAACATCACGCGTTACCTGTCAATTCTCAAGAGCAGGCTGCTCCGATAACGATCAGTTTATAAACCGAGGCAAGCTACTGACAGATAATTTGATGCTACAGGGATTTCAACAATCTAGTTAAAAGTCAGCATTTCGTAAATTCTATGGTCGTTATAATGACCTTGTTAGCAAACATAACTCTTCATCTGGTTGTAGATTGGCCGAGTTGTTTCATACAGATTGTAAGGCCTTTGTTTTTATACTGTATTTGACTACAGAATTTCTGTCTACCTGATCAATACTAAGGGCTCATGGCTAGTGTGACCGGTCAACAGGTTGTGCTTTCTCCTCCTGGGCACCTGATCCCACCTCCGGATTTTCCAGGGGTCCTTGTTTTATGCCTCTTCACATTTTTGTATTTTTATAGATCTTTTGAGGTCGATCATTATTCATTATTTTCACTTTTTCATTGAAGACTCATTGAATTTTGATAAAAATCTGTTTTTAATATTGAATGAGGTGGGACATGAAGTATCTTGCACTTTATTTATATCCGGCCAGTGTAGACATGGGTGTTTACAGTTGGTCAGATTGCTCGCTCCCTGAGTGAACAATCCTCGGCGTTCACTTTGTGTGTTTTCCGTTACCTGTAATTCACTGATAGAGTCTTTGCTCTCACTATATTTGCTTCCATATTTGATCTTTTTTATCTCTATCCAATCACCTATTACTCTTGTAAGAGGAAATAAAAATGCATTTAATTCATTTAATTCATTTGATTCATGTCAAAAAGCCGGGACTTTAATTTATCATAGGGAATATTTGTATACATTGTTGAAAGACATCTTTGATTTTATTGATTTTGATAAAATTTTGTGATTTGGTAGAACATTTACTGAAACTTGCTATGTATATTGTTTATCAGGATATTTAAGTATTTTAGAAGTATGAATATATATAAAATTATGATCAATTAGACAGAAATAAAGTATTAAATTTTTCCAGAAGAAAGATTTCTGTACAGTGGAATTCATAGTATTACATGTATATACGAAATCAATATTGTACATGGCGAGAATATGTAATTTATAATATAACTATATATACTATATATATAATATATACTATATATAAATAGTTCTTCCATCGCAAATATTGTATTAAATTTTTCCAGAAGAAAGATTTCTGTACAGTGGAGTTCATAGTATTATATACGAAATCAATATTGTAATTTTGCTTTAATCAAAGCTTAAAAATAGTTCTTCCATCGCAAATATATACAACAGAAGTTTATAAACGTTCTTTTTTTCTGTTATTGAAATAGTTAATTACAATATTGCATCAAAGTTTTCCGACATCAAAGTTGCAGCTCATATTGCTTTAAAGTTTAAAAAGCTATTGTCATTTCAGACATATTTTGTTACACTTTCTGTAGGAATATCCTTCCTTTACTCTTTACTCTCATCCTAAACTCTAAATACTCGGTAAGAACTAGCATTTTTTGTCTTCCAGGGTTTTTAACTTTATTAATAGAAAACAAGTATAAGCCATATATCTTATTTAGGGGCCATGAAATTTGCAGATGTCCCCAATAATAATCCTTGGTTATATTAAACTAATTTGTCTTACACTAAATTAAAAAAAAACATATTTATTGTAAAGTTTACTGTTGTTGTTCCATTAAATTGATAACATGTTTAAATAAGCATTACAAAGAAGTAATTTAGTCTTTTATTGATTTCTTATGAAATCTTATTACACCAAATGGTTAAAGAATTATCCAATTATCTGGTGTTCCTCTCCTGGATTTCTAAGGAAAGAATTTAAGAAACGTTATACAATGTATTCATATGCATTGAATACACTATCAAATACAAGTTTATCGAATTCTGCTCTTCCTGTGGTCCGCCGGTCATGATTTAAACAAATGTTGTTGTTTTTTTTTTCTGAGAGTGCTTTGTTACAACGCACTTTGAAAAATTACGCACTTTGAAAAAATTTTTCAAAGTGCGTTAATTTTGGGACCACGTTAACGCACTTTGAAAAATTTTACTTTTTTTTCAAAGTGCGTTAATATCGACCATATTAACGCACTTTGAAAAAAAAATGTGCACGGCTTGGTTAATATTCTTGCAAATTTTAGGTATGAAAAATAATTATTTGAACCTAGTTTAATACTTTTTCAGTGATAATGTCACTTCAGGATCTGAGATATAGAGTTTTAAAGATTTTCAGGGGTTGTTTTCTTCCCGACAGTTCTCGTAAATGTTATAAAAGGGAAAAAGGTCTTATAGAGATAAAACATTAGCCACAATACTCATTCGACTGGAACTCTTAAATTTTTGATATCATAATAAGGCTAGATATATATCAAATTAAAAAAAAAATCTAAGATTCTGGTATATAATATTTGCCCTGTCCGTCCGTCTGTCTGTCTAGCTGTTTGTCTGTTTGTCCGCAAAAAAATTTAACCTTGTCCATAACTTTTGATTGGGCGGAACTTTGACTCTCATGTCCCACATGCGTATTTCTTGTGACCTTTCTTTGGGTAAGAACATATCTGAACTTTTAACCTTGACCTAGGAGTTTGAGCTAATTTGATTTTTCTGAAAATGAACATAAATAGACTTTCAGTTTTAAAAGAACTAAATTTCGATTAACTAAAGACTTCCTTATACATTGCTTTTTACTGTATTTAGAATGTTCCATTTTTTTCTTCAAATATGACCTTAAGATGTACGAGTTATGTAAATAAATATATCTGGGTAGGAATGATAAAGAGTTGAGCTGAGAGATCTTCAACCTGTCTTTTTTTCGTTGTCGATGAGGGTTGATCAATTCATCAGTTTTTAGACAGAAATACAACAAAACAAGGGCACCGCAAAGCGGAACATTCCTTCCCCAAAAGCATATTCTATAAATCAAGGCAGCATTTGACATCGACACTAACATACAATCGCGTTACTATATCCCCTCAAACGTTGCGAGGGGATAATAATGTTGCCTATTACTAAAATTTAAGTCCAAAATTTTTGTTTTATACATATTTTTTCAAAGTGCGTTAAGTGTGTACATGGTTAAAAATTACGATGTACACTCTTAACGCACTTTGAAAAAAATTTTCAAAGTGCGTTGATTTGGTCCCAAATTCACCGCACTTTGAAAAAATTTTTCAAAGTGCGTTGATTTGGTCCCAAAATTAACGCACTTTGAAAAAATTTTTCAAAGTGCGTAATTTTTTCAAAGTGCGTTGCCACAGTGCTTGCTTAAGAAGATAACTAATCATTCATCTGCTCTTCTTAAAAAATAATTCCTTTCTGCATATTCATCAGGTACAGCGCTCGCTCAGTGCTCGGAGGGTCGTGGGTTCGAACTCCATCCGCGATTGACCTAAGTCAATTTAAAAAAAAATAGGTAACAACTGTTCCTTCACCAAGCGCTCGGCACTTCGAAGTGAAAGTTGAGGGTCCTTCGAATGAGACCTCAAAAAGCCAAGGCCCCGTGTCAAGGCAGGCGTTGCCACGATAAAGATCTCTCACTGCTCAATGGTCCTATGTGCGAGTAAAGACCTGAATTTGAAGCCCTTCACTGGTTCATTGTGACGTCTCTATTTGAGTGAAAATTCTCGAACGTGACTTAAAATAACATACAATCAATCATATTCAGCGGTAATACTTGAATCCTTATTGGGGTCTTTTCTATGCCGTGGGACTATGATTTGGTTTCTAATCGAGGCCTCTGATTCAATAAAAAAAATCATTTTACCATTTACCATTTTACCATGCCTAATCATGGCCATAAACAAAATTCCTAAATAAGGCTTTTAAAGATTTCTTTCTCATCATTCTTGTGTAAGACTTTGATGTCCAGTCGTGGCCCCACTATATACCCGGGGCATGAGTTAAACATTTCTGAAATTGCATTTAATATGGAAGCCTTTTTATTAAGGAAGTGTTCACGTATAAAAACATCGTGGAATAGTACAATAGTGATACTGACTTCATTTCACAAATGAAAGAATTTGCTTTATTACAATGGTCATCATCCCAATGATATTGATATCTGTGATAGAGCTGCATGCAGTCCTGATCATGGTCATCATTGGGTTGTCCAGGAATCCAGTCATCATATCCTATAGGATCAAAATCTGGCATCCATCTCCATCCACCTTCGTTAATGGCATCAGTTGCTCCAACCCAAAAATCAGCTACAAAATGTCAGAATTGTTCTTCTCTAGACATGGAAAACATTCTTAATTTTCATCGATAGAATTCCTAATTTTTTTTTTTAAAAAAGTAGTTGTATTTCTGGCTTTTGTATATCTTCTTCTGCTAACCAATTTCGTGCTTCAAACATGTTAGTTTGCCTTAATTGTATAATGTTAAAAAACATTTTATAAAGTGTCAAAACCCGTATCTCCGTGTAAATTTAGTTGTTTTTGAAGAAACTGGTTTTCAGATTCATCGTTAATATTGGTGAGATAGGAATGCAGGCTTCTGCAATAGTCCTGTAAATGAAACAAAACAGGATGTAAAGTATTTTTACTTGTTCGTGTTAGGCTAATTAAAGTGTTTAAAATGTATTTAAGAGTATATCCCAGGTTAAGGACACTTAATGCATTATAAACTATAAAGTACCTTATGAACAGGTAAACTGTTCCAAGACAAATTAAACATCTATATATTTGGTATTTTTAAAATTCTTCCCTGTCAACATGATTTTCTACCAGAAGTTGAAGACAATAGGACGATTTGTCTTTGTAAGTGGTTTTAGAATGCACAAAATTTATACCTCAGCTGCCGTCCATTGCTTTCCATGTTGATAAAACAAATAACAGCTTGATTCGTAAGGGATCCATCCAACTGGACATTCACAGTAAACTTCTACAATGTAATGCAATGACGGTATAAAACTTTTGTCATTTTTTACAATTACCTTTGATTCTATCTTTGATAGGTGACTGACAAAAAAGATTCTCACCCGTCGTAAGAAATACTGCAAATATTGTTAGAATAAGAAATCTTTTCACCTCCATCGATAAACTGTATGCCATGTTTATGCTACGTTACCATAACAATAGATAAGGTCATACACATGAGGGAATTCCGTTTTTGACCCCAACTGTTTAGATAAGACAATGCTTTCCCAATTTGTGTAAATGTTTGTGTACTTATATAATAGTGATCAAATTGTATCTAAATGCTTTTTCAGTACATTCAAATATGTTAACTTGAAAATTGACTTGGAGTTAGGCGAAGGACAATGCTATCGTTCGCAGCTTTTTTTCACAATTCATGCAGAAGGCTTTACTTCTTAATATAATAGGGCAACAGTGTGACTGCTTGAATTCACATGAGTATAAAAAAGTGTTTTGAAAATTGCATTAATTTTGATGGTTTTGGCCTCACCCCTCAGGCCCCAGCAGAGCAGCGACCATGAACAACTGATGTAGTTTTCCTTTACACATATATGCAGTATGCAAGAATTAGTTGAAATTACTTTAGTGGTTTTAGATATAAAGCTGAAAATGTTCAAAGGTTATTAATGCACAACGCACGACGACGGACGAAAGCAAATAGCAATAATTCAGCTGGGTGACTCAGGTGAACTAAAAATAATAAAAAAAAAAAAAACAGAAAAGTTGCTTGTCACACGCAATGGATATGAGACATGAACTTAAGAATAGATATGGGAGTAGAGGGGTACGCCATTCTGAGTGTCAGAGAAGCAAGATATCATAAAACGGTGAAGATTACGAACAGTTATTAATCTAAAACAAAAATACAAACAATACAACTCTTTGAATAGGGCATAAAACATGGTCCGCCGTAAATTTCAGAGGCCGGATCAAGTGCCTATAAGGAGTAAGCATCCACTGTTGACTATTAACACCCGCCGTGCGCCCTATATATTGATCAGATAGACGGAATATTCCGTAGTCACATTTAGTATAAAAAGAGTCCTTACTATTGCTATGAAATATGGCAGTAAAAATACGACCCAGTGATGGGTTACATTTGCTAACAATGTCATTATAGCGATCATAGAATTTACGAAATGCTGACTTTAAACGAGGTTGTTGAAATTTCTGTAACATCAACTTATTTTTCAGTAGCTTTCCATTCAAAAACAGACGTAAATGTAACTAAAGCAAGCATGTACATGGGTTCCGTTACAAATTAAACTATAAAATATGTGTAACTTCTACTTGTGGAAAAAGAAACATTATTTTGTTAAATTGTTCTGAACACTTCCAGAACAAATAAATATTAAATGAATAAACGTTTCCACATTATCGTAAGAAAATGCACATTAAGTACGCCTATTAATTGTGTTTCTTACAATATTTTCTGCACATATATACTACGTTTAAATTAAACTGTTTAGTCACAAAATATTTATCGTTGTTAAACATTGTTATTGATACGAAACTCTGTAGTCAAAGTTAAGAAAATTACAAGGATACGTGTGTTTCCATACAGAGGCGATTCCATGTAAAATGAAAATAATAAAAAAATCACAATTAAAAATATTTTACAAACGTCTGTGGCTGTGTTACATAAATACACAGGTATTCTAAAATTTTCATGCAATTATATCTTTATGTGACATTTTTAGTTTTAACGATTTTTTTTTAGCAGACTTCTACTTTAGATACCCCCTCCCCATCATGACATGTGGACAAGAGGATACAAAGAGGCATTCATATTATTTGTTATAGATTAATATTTGAAATTCAGTAATTGATATTTTAGTAATATGCTGCCGTTACTTATATATAAACAGAAAATTATACAGAGAGAGAGAGAATTCCGTCTTAGCCACCCCCCACCCCCACCCCCTAATGCATGTATCTGTATCAAGCAAAGATTCCTAAGTTTTAATTTAAAAAAAAATATCAGGCAGTCAAAACAACAATTCTTTATCAACAAATCAATTTGCTTGGCAGTCATACCTAATCGTTTTTTTTTCCTGCTTCAAGTTCACACGAAGTCCACGTGCTTGTCCTGTCAATCAAAATCAGTTGACAATGTGCTGCTGTAAAAGTCTCGTCACGCCCAAGGCCAAGGAGTTTAAAACACTTTTATGATCATTTCTAGATCTGATTCAAAACATTGCTCAATCAATAAATAAATAAATGAAATGCATTGGACATAAACACTTGGAATAATTAAGCCGCATGAATTTGATCTAATTCAAATACGACCGTCGGCACGTGTATTTTAAACCACCATTGCTTAATGACTATCTTAGATGTATGAACATTTATAAACTGAAATTTTTATGTCACAATATGCATTGACCTCCTTTTTAATATGAACTAAAATATACTGAATACTGATGAAGTGGCAGATTCGGGAAGGGGGTGTGGGGTGTGTCTCTTAACTATATCGAATGGTAAATGTAAATATACATACAGATACATTGATGAAGGATTTTTTTCCTCTCTTACAATAGCGTAGACTTTGACTATATTTGTAAGGAAGAAAACCTTATACCTTCCAGCTCCACCAAAAACTTGCTGTTTTTATTATTTATATTTTAGTGTATTACAATTAAAATGAATAATTTTTTAACCACACCATCAATGTACACGACTCCGTAGATACTGTCCTTAATCCGTAATACCATCTATAATTCTCAGAAATGGTTATAACATGTACGTGTATTTCTATAGTAACAAAACGAGGGGAAAAAGTGTTAGAAATAAATATTTTAGTAATTATTCAGCAGTTGGTTAATAAAGCGACCTGGATTATTATCTCTCTATCAATGATTTTTGGTGTTTGTCATAATATCAAGATGTTGCAGCGCCAAATCCGTACATGTATGTTGCCATATTTAAATTTAATCTTGAAGCATCGTACTAAAAGAATATACTTCCAACAACATTTATTTTTAAAAATTAATTTAATAAATAATCAACAGTTAAGTTAAAAAATAATATAAATGATGGCAATAATTTTTTCCCAGAAAATAATTATACAACTGTACTTTAAACCAGTTAACCCTTACTTTCACGCTCTTTTTCCCTTTAAAAAGATAAATCCTTTCACTTTTGAGTTCCAAATGACAATGAAGACTGAACGATAAGTGAACTCTGAACCCAAGGTGAACGCAAGGTGAACGAACGCAGAGCGAACGGTGAACGCTTTGTGAGCGCACGATGAACGCTGAACGCAAAACTGTGAACGGAGAGCGAACGGTGAACGCATGCTGAACGAACGGTGAACGCACGCTTAACGAACGGTGAGTGAACGGAAAAATGGGAAAGTAGAACGTTTCAGGGACTGTAAATCCATCGATTTCCAAGACCTGGAAAAAAAAAACTGGCAGAAGTACAAGATCAAGATTGGACCTCAGGCCGATGTAGTTGTTCACTCAGTCAGGAGACAGCCTGCATAATTCAGTTCATTAAAACAGAAAGATGTTAAGGGAAATGGATTCATAACTCCTGTGAATAAGTCTACACATCTTTGGTCACCTCAATGGTTGTCATCACAATGAACAGCAAAGGTCTCATATGCGTAGATCTAAAAGATCTAAATGAATTCATTCTAAGCGAATGCCATCTTATGGAACAAAAGATTTTGTTGAAGTAATTCAAAACACATTTTTGGTACTAGATGTAAAACCGATTTCAGGATTTCTCGAAGGCGGAATGGATGGGGAATCTTTTTTTTCTTACAAGATATGATATGCTGCCGCTTGGCTCATACTACCCTCTGGCATTAATTTGAGATAATCTATATACCAAAGAATCAGGAATGAGATGTTAGACGGCAAAGATGGAGCTCTTGCCATACTGGATGATATCTTTGTTACTTGACAAGACGCAACATATTATGACTACAATTTATGCACATTAATTGAACACGCAACTGAGTACAACTTCAACCTAAACTTTGAGAAATGCAAAGAAATACAGTCTAGTGTATCTTATTATAACTACATAATAACAATAGACAGTTTCCATCAAGATCAAAGACGGTTCCATCGTTTCAAGAAATACCATCAATGAGTGACAAATAGGGAGAGAAACGGTTACCAGGTCTCGTGCAATTTCTCGATAAATTCATTCCAAGAATGAGAATTGATCTCCAAAAACTACTTAGATATTGTCAATAGAAATTCAAGCATCTTTTTAATATCAACTTCAGAGTACTTGTGTATACAATCAGAATGTTTTAACAAAATAATTCTGCAAATGACCAATGACAAGGCACGTAAAGAAGAAGTCTCAATAAGGCTTATCTGTGGTCCCCGTTTACTCGTCAAATTTCAAACATTTATTAAAAGCCTTAAAATTAAATTTTATTATCAACTAATGCCTTTATCATCTGAGTCATCATCTAAAGATGTCAAACAATAGATATAGGCAGCAGATAGAGTAGAGACATCACCATATACCAGTGAAGGGCTTCAAATTTAGACCTTTACTCGGCACTCAATACTTTAATTTTGAGCAATGAGAATTCTTTATCATGCCAAAGCCTACCGTGACACGGGGCCTTTATTTATAAGGTCTCATTCGAAGAACCCGCAACTTTCACTTCAAAGTTCTTTGCGAAGGAACAGTTCACAAACAAGTTGATAACACAAGAATATCAGCAGTCTCGTTTAAAGTCGTCATTTTGTAAGTTCTATGGTCAAAACAATAACCTTGTCAGCAAATACAATTTATCATTAGGTCAAATGCTAACTGACGTTGTTCATACTAATTTATAGGCCATTTTTTACACACTAAGTTGTCAACGGATTTTTCCGTTGTTCCCCAATCATGACAAGGAGCACACGGCGGGTGTGACCGGTCGGCAGGGGATGCTCACTCCTCCATGGCACTTGATCCCACCTCTGATGTCTTAGAGGTCCGTGTTTGCTCTGCTCCATAATTTGCATTATTTAATGGACTTTTGAGCTTGAATACCGTTCGTTATCTCCATATGTTTCATTGCAACCTATTTTTTTACTGACTTAGGTCTGTCGCGGCCGTGATTCGAACACACGACCTTCCAATCATGGAGCGAGCGCTCTACCGACTGAGCTACCGTGATGGCTTTAAAAATATTAAAACTGACATGTGATTTTGAAGAATTTCCTCCTTAGAAAGGGAGCTATGGGTATAAGTTGGATTACCATTTGTAGAATTAAATCCCAGTTCCTCTTAAATGCAATTAAAATAATGAGCCTTACAAACAAAGACAATGTTCTTACCTGCTTTGTCAACTCGGACCAGTACATATGGAGAGTAATCTATCTAATTCTTTTTTTCACTTCAAAATTACTGAAGACAGAAGGATATATTTAAAATATTGAAATAACTGAATTCATTCCCTTATCATACAGAAATGGGAAGAATGAATCAGGTGCGAATTTTATCTATTTACCTATGGGCTATTGTTTTTTTATAATCTGCATAATATTTGTTTTGTTTTGTTTTTTTTGTTTTTGTTTTTTTTGTTTTTGTTTTTGGTAGACAAAACGCATGCCTTATAGGTGCTTATGTTATAGACAGTACGCGTGCATTAGTGTCTTTTAACCGAACGCCTCCCTTATTTGTCTTCGGTAGAGGCAATACACATGGATGCTAAATAAAAATTGTGTAGACAGTACGCGTGCATTCTAAGAGTCTTCGGTATAGATATTACACGTGCATAATTTGTCTATGAATAAGATAATACGCATGTATATTTTTCTTTCGAATAGGCATGATTTGTAGCACACTTCAGCCACATGTATGTCTGATTTCTGTTTAAAATTGAATTTCTCAAGAGAAAGTTACTTTTTTAAAGAAGACTTATGTACAGGTAATTGTTGGATGAATATTTACCAAGCATCTTTGCTCCATTTAAAATACTAGCATCGAGTACACTGTCAATAACATACCAATAACATACACATTTTTTATCCATGTTTACGTCCGTACTTTTGGTATTATGCACGTGTACAAAGAAGGAAGCACACTTATGATCGCATTCTGTCTATAATAATGAAAGACACGTATAAGGCCGTTCATAAAAATGATAGACTTGTCTCATCATACGAAACTCAGCAATTCTTTCCCGATTCTGTAGAATAATGTAATGCTTCAGAAATGCAATCAATATTTCAATATTCTACATATTTAAATGATTTAACTTTTTTTAATTATAAAACTAATACTTATCATGAATATCATTTATTTATCAAATGAATATCAAAAGACCATAGGAGACTACCAATGACGACTTGTTGAACATTTATAGTAACTTGATATCATAGGTAAAGAAATGACATAATGTAAAGATGATAATTTTCACAATTTATATTCAATACAATCTCAGATATAGTGTAATCGCGTATAGTTCGCGTATGTTTGAATTATTCCCCCTCCTCCTTAACTCTTTTTTTTTATGTACACCAAATTTCTGGTAAACTTCAAACTTTATTTCCGTTTACTATAGTGTGGCCTATATTTCTTTTCAAATCAAATTTCATATTTCCTTTTTTTCCTTCCTGACATTTTTAGGAAAGAAGTGTAGGATATATATTATCTTTAATTACCATAAACAGTACAAAAAACTAATTTATTATAAATAATTAAGACGCCTAATATTATTCATGCATGGTAAATAAATTGAGATTTTAGGGGGAAAAATCATTAACAAAAATAAATTCTGTCAATACCCATTGTAACTGATTTGATAAATTATTTGATTATCAATTAATTAAGGTGTTTAAAAAGGTCATATTAGTTATTTTCGTTGGAAACTGTTAATCTACATTTTTACTTCACAATTCTTACTTTGTAATTCCTGTTCATCTGTTTCTTGCTCAATAAATATCAATAACGTCTCTATTTATTGAGAAACTCTGGTTTTTTAGCATGACGAGTTTTACCCCCTTTTTTTTTCGGATATTGATTACAAATGACAAGCTAGATTGACAATAACATTTTTCTTATCCGCAAAACAAAAATAAAAACAAACAATTAGTCCTGCTAAAAACCAGTTCCTCATTCTTAATTTAAACAAAAACAATCTGGGGTAAGACGAATTAATATTTTTGTAGAATGATATCATCCTAGAATTTTATTTGAATGAATTATCATTCCGATAAAATGTTGAACTGGGTCGGCAAAGTAAGTTTTGCTCTACCAACATTTTGAAACAAATGTCATTTTTTAAATAATTCCTTTCAGTATGGCTGTGCAGGTTATATGTCCTATAACAGAATTAATGCTTCGCACTCGTGAAAATATAAAAAAAAATCCTGTCCACTCGTGAAATAAATTCCATATCCAACTACAAAACATTGAATATCCTCTATATATACAATGTTTTCGACATTTACAAAAAAAAATCATTGATAAAAGTAAGCATAACAAATCATTTTGTGATGTTCAGGGTAATTTTGACTTGCTTATTTCAAACCTATTGTTAGGCATTTATTTTTATTCGGAATTTATATACGGATTGTTCCGTCTACTTGATCAATTAGGGCTAATGTGACTGGTCGATAGGGGATGTTTACTCTTCCTAGTCACCTGATCTACTCTCTTGAATTTCCAGGGGTCCATGTTTTGTGTGCTGTTTACAGATAAGTATTGTTTGTAGGTATTTTTGGATCACCTATTTCAAATTAAGTTTTACTATGGAACCGATAGGGCGAGCGCAGTTATACCATCAAAAGCCTTTTCACAGCTAGCTTACACTTGTAAATTTGAACCGCCTCTTCAAACTTCAAACTGCACATTCTTAAATGTGACTTCACATGACGTTGTATGTAACTAACATTTCCATAACGGAGTCTAAATAGGCCAAGAGCATTTTTGTAACAAAAGATTTTGTAAAGTAGATGAATTTTTTTTTCTTTTATGCTCTCTGCAACAATTTAATACTTTCGATAACTGCGGGTCTGTTGTATTCACCATTATCTCGTGGAATGCTGGTAGGAAAGGAATTCTGGGAAAATCACTCGACAAATAAACCGATTTTAATTCGATTTTTCTCTGTAAAAGAAGTTTCTTATTTTTTATATTAATTGTGCGTGAAATCCTCTAGTATTAGGTAAGTCATGATATATTAGGAATTTTAGAAAATATTAACTTCAAATCTGTGTCCAAGCCCACCTAATTAAATGATTAGTTTTAGGTCATCATTTTTCAACTTTATTAAGATCATCAGTTACGACGTGTCCTGCGGGACAATAGTTGATTGATTGTATATTGTTTAATGTCCCATTCGAGAATTTTTCACTCATATAAAGATGTCACCATACACCGGTGAAGGGCTTCAAATTTTGACCTTTACTCGGCACTCAGCCCATTGAGCAGTGAGGGATCTTTATCGTGCCAACGCCTGCCGTGACACGGGGCTTCGGTTTTTAACGTCTCATCCGAAGGACCCGCAACTTTCACTTCAAAGTACCGAGCGCATGGCGAAGGAACAGTTGCCACCCATTTTTATCGACTTTGGTCAGTCGTGGCCGAGATTCGAACTCACGACCTCCCGATCACGGAGCGAGCGCTCTACCGACTGAGCTACCGTGAACGGTCTGACAATAGTTGAAAGAAGGACGCGAGCAAAAAATCTTTATTTTTAGGTGCTTAACATCTAGGCACTATAAGGCATGCTTATATAATTGAAACATTTGGGGAAAATCTGTAAGAAATTCAAGGTGTAGATTTCAACTTCAAATACTGAACTTTAAATGGTTAAGAATGATACTTATATGTTTACAATATATAATATGTTTACAATATCTATTTCTTTGTTGGCAAAATTAATTTTAGGGAACTGACAGGTTGAATAAGATGTATTATCTTTTGACTCACGTGGAAACTGCTTAAAGAGCCTGTGCTGAAAAATAACAGTATATAACAATATATATAATTTTCATTTAAACTATCCTTTAAATTTGTGTCTTCGTTATTAAAATAAAATTTATCTTTTAACCAAGATTTTTTTATTGTTGCTAAATTCCCAAACAACGCATATTTGTTCATACTAGGTATACGTGTATGTTCATAATTCTTTTACAGTGTGAATTTGCTTGAATTCTGTAGTCTAGTTATATCTCTATCGAGAGAAGGAGAAAAAAATTAAATGACCATTCTAAATATATTTTTAATCCATTTCATGTTTTTTTCTGTATATACGATAATCTTTTTTTTCCTCCTTGTACTTTTTTGATTATTTTTATTGTACGTTTTGTACATTCATTGGGTGCCGTTATTGGGTACGGTGACATTATACAAAGGAGGTCCTTAAAATTTTCAGCTCTTTATAAGAGGTTACATTGTTAATAATTAAATCCTGTATATAGTTCCTTGATCACGCAGTTGTATGTTTCTATAACTATAAACATCCGTTCCCGTGAAACATCTAACACTCTAGATCTGAAAGAAACCTCACGCTTCAATTGTTATTAATACGGTATGTAATTTTCTCTGAATTTAGTATTTACTTCTTTTATGGATCTTTGATATTAGTTTCATACATACAATATAAAACTAAAATCGTGCGGTTTTACTCTGAACATAACATCATATGAGAAATATTAATTAGAAGAGTTTTCCTAACAAAAAAAGTATATGTATTATAGTTAACTATATTTTACTACAGTATCAAAGTTTTTACTGCATAATTAAATCAAAGAATAACGTTAAACAAAGTATTTTCACTATGAAATTCAAATTGTTATATTTCATGTTCTTCAATTCATACATGCAAAATTTGGATTTTTTAAAGGAAATTTTACTTGCATGTTTACAAATTATTTCCACATTTTACATCTAAAATATTGATTTTCAGAGCTGTTAAGCTTTGAAATCGCACAAAAAAGTTTTAGTGTATAGTGTCATAGTAAATTAAAGGGTCAAAGTATTCACTATAGAAAACTATAGTTGATTATAGTAAAATTTTGTCAGGGTTACTACAAAGGAAATCAAGTGTGCTTATCTTCAAAAATATTACATATGTTCTTTTATCAAATACCTTACAGACTTATATATTTTATCCACGTATGGTAAACTAGTCTTCAAGTAACGACCATCTCCAAAAAGAGAGAGAGAGAGGGGGGGGGGAGAGGAGAGGAGATAAATGTTTAAGGAATGAATTTTCAAAACTAATACGCGGCTAGACAGCATGTATGTAGACGTTTATTGTATACTTAATATATGGTTGTCTAGAAAGTCAATTCTGAAATTTCTACGAAAGGGTGTGGTTGTTTGTGAAAAAAAATATTCTTTGTTTTTTTCTAAATTTAGGTTCCTAATATCGAAATAACAAAATGGCTGAACCAGTAAAAGGTATGTTCTCTAGTGTACATGTACAATTGCATTCCTTCTTTCTTTTCTTTTTTTTTAAGAGAAACATAGTATATATTGAACTTTGCAATAAATAACACAAACAAAATAAAAATAATGCAGGCATTGATGTACATTTTGATTGATTAAGAATACAAATTCTTAAAACATTAAGAAGAAAGAAATAGTAAGTTTGTTTTAGTCTTTAAATATGCGACTTTATGCCACTTCATAAATTAATCCATACAAACATTTGTACTCATTTTATGACATTATTGCAAAATATTGCTAACTTTCCACACGTCCACTAATAAACACTATTTAAATTATTATCTATATTTTAATATATTATGCTTTCATGTAAATTAATTGAATCTGATTCGTCGAGAAACATTTGTTAAAAATCACTATTAACCGCTGAATGATGAAGCCACGCCCTAGGCCTCTAGCAACAGTCAACAGTGCTTGACGACGGGTGATATTCCAAAACATAGTGACTGCGCATAATTTATGCGCGCACGGTTAACTGTTATATGTATTTGTATAAAACAATCAGTATAATATAATAAATATTGCATGTAGGTGAGTGTAACATTGAAAATTTTCACCCTTCGAAAACCATTGCCAACCTCGGTTGACAATGGTTTTCTTGGGGTGAAAATTTTCAATGTTACACTTAACTACATGCAATATCTATATAATACAGCTGCTTTTTTTTTTTTCGAAAGAAAAATGTTTGTCCTTAGATCAAATAACGAAAATGTTTCTACAATTTTAATTGAATAGATACGCTTTATAAAGTGTAAAGATAATAGACAGAAATCTAAGAAAATTTTATCAATATTTACTTAAAAAATACAAGAGGCCAAAAGCTAACCTGAGTCACTTAAAGTTTGCCCAAAAAATGATTTCCTTTTTTGAAATCCCCCTCTTTAATTTCATAAATACCTCTATCTCTATGATGTTCGACCAGATTTGGGACCTAAAAAAGTCTTGATTTATTCACAGTTAAATGAACAGGACATCGGGATGCTTAAAAATTAATACGATGGATATGGTTCTGTTGTTTTGGAGAATTTTTTCCCTGGACACATAGATTATGTACAATTTTGATCTCTGAGTTTGGCTAAACTCTAAAGCCAGGGCTCATGAAATAAATCGTAGCCCGACCCCTAATGATAGAACGAACTTGAATCTACACTACCTGAGGATGTTCTCATATATTATAATGACTAAAACTTATTCCTTCATTTGCTGTTATCCAAAAGATTTTTTTAATACTTTTAACTCATACTGTGGCCCTTCCCTAGCGCGAGGAGGGTGGGTATGATTTGAGCAAACTGGAGTCTACATTACCTAAGGGTGCTTCCATTTAAATATAAATTATCATAGTTTTGCTGTTCTGAAGATTCTTTTTTATTTATATACATGTATTCCTATGCAAAACTTTGATTGCCTATTTGGTCCCACCCTAGCCCCCGGGGGTCATGATTGGAACAAATTTGAATTCACACTACCTGAGGATGCTCTCACATAAATATGACTAATCATAGTTTTGTTGTGCTAAGAAAGATTTTTTTTTCTATATATTCCTATGCAAAACTTTGTTCGCCTAATGTGGCACCGCCCAGGATGATGTTTTAAAGAAATTGGAATTTTCAGTATGAAATGAAGCTTTCGGTGTCATCTTTTCTGGCCCAGTTATTCTTGAAAGGAAGAGTTTCTTTTTTAAATACCATTAATTTTTCACTTTTTCTTATTTCCCCTTGAAAGTAGACATGGCTCTTCATTTGAAAATATCTTGAATCCTCTTTATACATTTATGCTTCGTGGCGATTATGGTTGAAATTGGCGTACTATTTTTTGAGAAAAAAGTTGAAAATGTTACAAGTTTACAGACGACACAAGGCTGATGACAAACGACGGACGACATACGGACGCCGGATAATCTTCAATCAGAAAAGTTCACGTGAGCGTTTGGCTCAGTTGGGCTAAAAGCAAAAAGATTTCATAAATGATAAAATAAATACATAGAAATTGTGTTGCTTTTTTGTAGCTAACGTTGATGTATTGCTGAAAATTGCCACAGAAATGATGGAATCGGTTGAACCTTCTTTCAAAGAAATGTCAGAGAAAGAGCGTAATGATATAGAAAATATTATGAAAAGATGCATCTCAGATGAAATCCAGTTGACCAATTCTCTTGGTGACACCTCTAAAATGTCTGACAAAGAACTAGCAGAGACTATGAAAAAACTTCTCTCGAATGAAGATTAATATGAAAAATTAACCAAGGGTTATGATCAACAGCCTTCTACAATGGATATTACGAATTCCGATGCAACTGACCTGCGTGGAAACATAAATTCCGAGAGGAATTCTAAATGAAGGCATCACAGAACTGTTCAAATTTTCTTTTATTTTCGTCCCATTCGAGATTTTTTTTTACTCTAATAGATCCAAATTTTCAGTCTTATTACTGAATTTTTGTCCTCGATGTCATTGGATTTTAAGTCACTTAGTTATTTTAAGAAATAGAATAATTAAAGGAGCATAAGTTATTTTAAGAAATAATGCACTGGATTGAGAAATGACGGTTATTTGTATTTAACAGTTTAACTGTTTAAAGGACGAGGTTTTAAACCGGTTGGATTTCCTCTTGTAAGTTTGGTATGGGATGGGGCATAATTGAAGCCGTCGTAAAGCCTCGAGGGAACCAAGCTGGCTTGTATATACCTACTCATATACACAGGATGATGTCTGTAGGTTTTCCTCGTGAATAGTAAAACAATGCCGTCGTATTTTCTTGTGTATGTAAATCGAATTTATGAAATACAGCATGCTAATTTTTGTTGGTGACAGAATCCTAGCTCAATTCTTTTTTTCTTTTTTTTCTTTTTTTAAAAATATTTTTAAATAAAATTGGACAATTTCAATACTATATTGTATGTGTTAATTACTTTCAAATAACATTTTAGTCTCAATTGTGCCATTCTTGACAATTTTACGCATTGATCGTCTTTAATTAGCGATGAAAGATTCAAAATCCATCCACTTTTATTCAGAAGTTGCCAAATGACGTTTCATTAAAGTAAGTAATTCAGTAAGTAAATTTTATTTAAAGTCGGCATTTTGTACATAGTATAACAATTAACATGATCTCTGTAGAGCTCTTAAACCGACTATCACAGCTAAAAATATCGCAGGAATAATAATATACAACATAATTATGCATGCAAAAACACATGTACATACATTACACACACATGGTAAATAAAACAAAGAAGCCCAGTGACTATTTGAAAAGAAACGGAAATCGTAATGCATAATGTTTCCATTAAAATAAAAATAAATAAATAGATAATAATACTCATCATAATAGCAAATTAGATTAAGCACTACATTAAACATAAAACAATCAGATTAAAAAAGCACTAGTTGTAGTAATAATAGAAAATATAGCTAGCTTAGAAACTTCAAGCAGGTATAGCATATAGCCAAAATTAAAAGCAAAAATAATTTACGTTCCTCACCAACACACATCCTGCCTAGTGATTGGGTCAGTCCCTACAAACATTTGCAAGGTCTGTATTGTTGTGAGGTAAAAAAAGAAATTAAAAGAGAATTAAAAAAAAAAAGGATCCTGAAGAGCTTAATACACCTCTGCCATCGTAGGATGTTACTCCAGAAGTTTCAGTCCCCAGGATCCTTATTATTGGAAATTTTAAGAAATTAACAAAGTTAACATACGCCTGATTTTCAGTGAGGGAGGTTTGATTTTTCTAGTAGCTGGTCATAACTGCTAGTGTAGTCATTACAATAAATCTTAATGCTCGCTCTTGAATTTTTTCTACTTTTTTTTTTTTTTTTTTTTTTTTTTTTTTTTTTTTTTTTACAATTCTGTTCACTACTGAAATGCCACACCAGAGAGCAATAACTAAAGTTTGACATTTTAGAAGAATGATAGATAATAGATAGTAAGTTAACCAAGTTTACAGAGATGTTTCCCAACACGTTTTAACACATTTAATTGTCGAGCTGCTTTCTTACAAATATTTGATATATGAGAATTGAAGTTTAAGTTAAAATCAAAAGTAACACCAAGCAGTTTCACTTCTTGCTCACAGGCAAGAGTTGTACCATTTAAGTTAAAGTAATGTTTTAATCATGCGTCTTTTTTCCCAGAGCTATTGCTTGAACTTTTTCTGGGTTTTGCCTGCATTTTATTAGCCGAAAACCAGTCGATGAGAATACCACTTTCTTTTTCAAGTGTAGCAATAACATTTTTTTAAGATAGGATCTGAATGGGATAAGGTGTTGTCATCTACATAGTTGTACAAATCTGATTTTTTTACAAAATAGAAAATAGCATTAATAAAAATATTAAAAATAACTGGTCCAAGAATTGATTGGAGTCATTACCCTTATCATAACGTTTTGTTGTTCGGTTGCTAAGGTCTTTTTCTAGTAAAATATTCAAATAAAAAACATATGTGTCAAATACCCAAGCATGAAACAGATGTGTCTTTTATTTCGCGTTCAAAGGAATATATCGAATCAAGTCTTCAATATATCTAAATATCAAATTGAAGATCACAGCAAGAGACCTCTTCTTTTCATTCAGAAGTTTTTTTTAATTCTGCTTCATATGAATATAAAAATAGGTCTGCTTATATGGGAGCACAATACCTACCCATGGGAATTCCAACAGATTGTTGATCTCCAAAAACTAAATCCATATTTTCAATCAGAACCTAAAGCATCTTTTTACGATCAACTTTGGAGTACCAGTGTGTACATTCAGAATGTTGTTAGCAAAATAATTTTACATATGACCAATATGACAAGGTAAGGGAGTTTACGAGTTCAATTTTTATTGAAAAGTAGCTGCCTATAATGTCAAAAACCCTAGACTGGGATTTGTCGTGGTGAATGGTTGTATAAAGTGTTGAAAAGTTTCCCGTTTTGATGTTAATGATTTTGGTAAAATTTTGTGATTTCAAATTTGCTAAAAGTTCCTTTTAGTTTTCAAGTATCCAGAATTAATGAAATATAATTTAATTTTGTTTGTATTCTAGCCTCTGATTGGTAAAAATCCAAAAAGGAACACAAATTATTTCTGTATAACCTGGTTTGGTATGGGGACACACCCTCCTGACAACCAGCTGAATCGTCTGTATCCATGCAATCCTCTCATTTCCAGTCCTCGGGATTCATGGAAAATTCCAGATTTAATAAATGTACCTTTAACTTCAAACAGTTACTTGGATCTTACCACATGTAAACAAAACAACATGGCTGCTAGGACTATGTATAAGTTTTTACCTCCCCTCGCTTCCCATCACTTCCGTTGTATTATTGAGCGGCAAATTTGAACTAATAAAAAGCAACGAAATTTTACACCCACAGTTGTTTAATGATTTTAGAATTAAATTATAAGGAATGACTCTAACTCTTGGCCAAATTATTCGAGTATAACCTGGTTTGGGTCAGCTTACGCTGTTTTATAATCCGCTTCGCGGATTATAAAGCGTAAACTGACCCAAACCAGGTTATACTCGAATAATTTGGCCAAGAATTAGAGTCATTCCTAAAGTAATCACAAAGCCTAGAAAACAAAACTTAAACAGCTGTTTAACGGCGTGAATGCAGTGAATAAAACATGGTGCATGTCTCGATTGGACTTACCATACTTACCATTTATTGTGCAGAGGAAAGAAACAGAAATCATTACTTAGGTATCTCGCTTATAAACATTACATCTACGTGTGTCCGAAATCACTGCCAATGAATTTAATCACTTTATTTCCTTTCCAAGTCTGGCGTGTGTTGTGACATCTTGGCGAGTATAAATAATTTGAAATGCTTCCCGCATTTAGGGTATCCCCTATTTGCGTAGTTTAACCTGTTTTTCTTCATCATGTGTTTCAAGACGAGATTTCCTGCTATCTATACCAGCAACGTTTTCTTATTTTTATTGTTACATACTGTAAAAGTGGAAACTTTGACGAGTTGTAACAGTGACGAAATTGACGAATAACAGAAAATTGTCAACGTTTCCACTCGTAAACTTTCACATTCTTGTTAAACAGCACTGTTTAAGTCTAATAAATCGTAAAAGTTTTCACTTACCATATTTTTATAATATCAAAATCGTCAAACTTTCAACCCTTCAAGTCTCATTTACAGTATAAGGTTGCATTTTTACCAGACACTTTCGCTTATCATGTTGAGATTCATAGTCCTCCTAGCTTGTTTCTGGGTTATTGGCCGTGTGTGCATTGCTTTCTCAGGTGCTTAAACTGTATTACATCGTATCGTATGACCTACCTCATGTAATAGGAGGTGTCAAACACGAGATAAGAAGCCATGCAAAAAAGTTTGCAGCAGGTCTTTGTCCGACCTTTATTCCTACTGACGTCCAGAAATACGCCACTCAGTAACAAACAGATAACTATACTTTCCAGACATTTCATGTAGAAGACAACAAAAACTTTCCAAAAGTTTCTTCAGAAGCTGGAATCATAGAAAAAACTCATTTTTGACGGCTACGGTTTTTCGAGAGGAACACTGCCCTAGGTAGTTCTGCTGTGAAAGGATACATATCATTGGTTGAACAGAACACAAACATGTATTATACCAATCTTAAAATGAAAACATTAGTCTTTGGCATCTTGGATAGAAGAAAAGCAGAATCGCAAGGTATATGACATTTATGTAACAAAGTATGCTGTGTTGTTCTTTGAGGGTGAAAGTCAGTAAGGTTCCAAAAAATACGTCTACTGTACGTTTCAAACTTCAACGTCCAAAGATATTCTTATAGTTCACATATCCAGATTAATATTATTTACAGTCGCGTTGAATATAGAAATTCTTTATAGAATAAAATTTGCTTTCATATATTGCGATCATGACAGGGAGCACACGCCGGTTGTGACCGGTCGACAAGGGATGTTTACTCGTCCACGGCACTTGATCCCACCTCTTATGCTTTTTAGAGGTCCATGTTTGCTCTGCTCCAAATTTGTATTGTTTCAATAGATATTTGAGCATGAATACTGTTCGTTCTCTCAATAAATCATCTATGTAAATAAATTCACTACTCTTATATAGATATGGCCATACCATAATATAATATTCTTTGTATTAATCCATTGTTTTGCTTCACATGCTTTAATGAGAATTTTAGCATACTTTGCTCAACTAATTCCAAACTTCATTTTTATTTCGCTATGGTACATGAAACATTCTATCTTGTATCAATTTATAATCAAACAGCCTGTTAAATATAAATGTATACAACGGTTTTTTTGCCAATCGAAACCTATCAAAGGGGAGTAATCGAATCTTGAATGCACCTTCTGATTGATTGATTGATTGATTTAGATCTTGAAACTCGAATCTCGTATTTCTAATGAACCTTCTGGGCTTTTGTAGATCATACATTAATTTTCATTTATCTTTTAAATGTATTTATTAAAAAGCACACGTATAAAAATATCCTAATTATAAAAGAATAGAATTCTTCATTTAGCAATATTTGAATGCCTTCACTTAATATCGAACATGTAGCTAAATAATTATCATGTGTAACATGTGTATACAATAATTTTACTGATTAATTATAAATAATTGTCTCAGACATTGTGTTAATATACGTTTATTACACTTAAAGACGTCAGATATTTTATGACATTTTGAAAATACCAAACTGCTCAACATAGTTGAGTGCCTACCATTTTGTCTGACGTAATCATTCTAGCGGTGGTATTATGTATTTATTATTAGCTTTTCTTTTATTGTTGTTATAAACGTCGTTAATTTCAGAGGAATATGGGAGCTTCATGCACGTGCTATGGTATTGTATGATTTAATTTTTTTTTTTTTAATTATTTAAAACAATCAGTTTTACGCTTCTGCTGTGCTAGCTTTTTCTTACATCAATTATCAGAGCGATGAATTTCTTTTCTTTGTTTCATTAAATTGTATTTCATAAATGTAATAAAGCGTGAATCTGTATGATGAAAGTGTATGTACAGCCCACCAATACATTTTCCCTGTGACAATAATTTTTTTCTTGCATATCGTTTCACTGAGTTTTGATGAACTCGAGGCTCATGTCAAATTAAGCTCGTCAAAATTTCTGTCGTAATAAACAATTCATTTCCTTTCATGCAAAAGATATTTCATAGCTGTGAATGCTTTTGAAGTTTATTTATCCATTGTTAGTTGATCTACCTGCTTCCATGTTCAGGAACTGATTCGTTTTCATACATAATTGTCTTCTTCCCATATCTGTTGTAAAAATAGAGGGGTACACCAACATCATGTATATGGGGACTCGGGCTTTGATCATCTTAAGGATCTGAAAGGATGCTAATACGATTTCTGATAAATAATTTACATAAACAGACTTGAAGTAGGGGTTAATTCTATAAATTTGATTTGACTTTTATAGCTACAGTTTCACCAGTTGTCATGGAAACTAAAACAGTGATTAAGGAGGGATCTCCAGAAATAGAGGAACAAACAACAAAGGTTCAGGTGTGTATTGCTTGGGGTCTAAATTAATACAGTAAGGGACAAATTTGTTACGATGGAAGAGGAGGGGACCTAAGACACTGGTTTATATACTGTGGGGCACTAAATTTTTACAATTGTCCAGGACTGTATTGATGTGAGGAAATAAATTCTTACAGTGGCCAAGTCTGTGTTGTTGCTTGAAACTGGAAGAAACTTTCAGACTTCAATGTAGTTTAGAATTCGACCCTCAAAAATCATACTTGATCCTTATGTCGCGGGTTCGAATCCCACTGTGGGACGTGGAGACCGGTCCTTCGGATGAGACCGTATAAACCGAGGTCCCGTGTCGCAGTAGGTGCTGGCACGAAAAAGATCCCTCACTGCTCAATGGCCGTAAGTGTCGAGTATAGGTCAGAATTTGCAGCCCTCCACCGGCAAGTGGTGGCGTCTCCATATGAGTGAAAAAATCTCAAGAGGGACGTTAAACAACAAACAATCAATTAATCAATCAAAAATCATACTATCTTTTAGAGTATTGGAGGTTTTTGTTAATTAGTTAATGTACTCGAAACACTAAAGGCTAAATTGTTCTCCCCAAAACTACAAATAGTGTGATTTCGTTTCAGAAAATGGACCAAATTCCATTGAGAAAACGTGCTTTTACACACCACGCCACCTTATAATTGTATAAGTTCTTTGCATAACATACGATGAAAATTTTAAGCTGCCAGCCCCCACATCAAACAAACTATACACGTAGTCCTGTGTGTTTTGCATGCAAATTGTTACATTGTCATCAACTGTATTGCAAGCGATTACAATTAAATTTCTATCAGTATAAGCTTTTTATCACAGGTTGAAAAGAAAAGATAAACAAGGTGTGTTTGTGAAACTTGGATGCTCCCGTATGGCAGCTCAATGCCAAGATTAAAGTTTTGCAAATGTAGGTCAAACTCCAAGGTCGAGGTCAGGAGTTCAAAAATGCTGGTATCCAAAGAAAGGGCTTTTCACAAGGAATACACGTGAGAAATATGAAAGCCCTAGCATAAAACATTCAGAAAATATGGTAATGGCTAAAGTTTTTCAAAAGTAGGTCATGCTCCTAAGTCAAGGTCATGGGGTGAAAAATTTTGGTACCAAAGGGAAATTCTTGTCATAAAGAACACATAATTGAAATATAAAAGCCCTAGCGCCAACCGTGCAAAAGTTACAGGCAAGGTTAAAAATTTACAAATGTTGGTAAAACTCAAAGATCAAGATCATAAGGTCTCAAAGTTTGGTACTCAAAGAACTGTCTTGTCACAAGGAATACCAATGTGATATATCTGAAAGCTCTAGCTCCTTCAAAAGTTATGGCCAAGGTTAAAGTCAACATCCATATTTCATTGATGTATTCGATAAGAAGACGTTTCAGTAGGAAGATAAGTATTACATTGTAGAAAGTTTTACAAGACGACAGCTGTTATACTATGTGTAGTTACACGACCAGTCCTTTCTTACTGTAGCTTTCTTTAGGAGGTCACTACTAAGACTCTTGGGGATTACGGTTTTTGATGTTTCATTCGAGGGATTGTTTATTTTTTTTCTGATTGTACCCTCTTCTCAAGAATTTAATACTAATTTGGCCTTATAATCTACATTCGATTTTGTGATTTAAAAAAAAAATGAATCTCATTTCCCTATTAGAAAAGCGTATCAAATACTTAAACTGTTCATATACCCTAAGCATAGTCGAATCTTTTATAACACGTCAAATATACTGAATTATAAACATATCTATACATAGTAATTCTCCCTCAGCAGTATTGTTCATGAATTTCATACAACAAATAAGCGAATACATATCAGACCCTGGGAGATTAACAGTACATGTTACATTAGCCCATTGACAAGGTTTAAATCAATTATCTCAGTCTATTTTATTCTATTTTTATTCAAAATTGACGTAATTTTTTTTTAGGTAAAAAAGAGAATTCATAATTAAGATTATGATACCACCTGCATTGATGTAACATTTAAAATTAAAGATCGGTAATTAATTTGTTGAATTCCAGAATGAATGGCATCAAAAGACAAAAAGTACCCTTTAGAATTTCTAAAGATCAATTCAATGCTGTCGTATTTTAATAGTACATTAACATTTTGGTTTTTCCAGTGATTTAATTTTCCCCAGAATGATGGTGATTATGTTTTACACACCTGAAACTTAATGTGGGGAAAAAAATATTATCATTTCATACTCGGATTAAACAGCATATCATCAGTGCATAGTTTAAGGTAATAAAGAATGATGAAAGAAGTTCTATCAAACTGCTACTAGTAAAAACAAAAAAACATTGCTAAGTTTCATCAACTGACATCATTGGTCTTTTTATAAGCAGTTGATGAGAGAATATAGTTTGATTATTAGATATTATTTCAATTTATTTTAATTAGCCACGAAAAACCTCAAGGTTCAAGCGCCGGAGCGAGCTGTCTGTGACGTCAGACGAGAACCCCCACCAGGTGTATCTGATTCACCTGTCCGCTGTCCTCCTTAACCCCCGGGACTGTCCCCAGCTGGTGGACTTCATTCTGGACAAACCCGTCATCATGGTAGAGATAGGCGTAGTGGTGGATAAGGCAGCAAAGTCTCGTGGACCACGAAAAGTTATCATGGATCCGGAAATTGACTGGGACGGCTTGGATATTACACAACAAGGTGAAACAAAGTGGTATTATTTAATCAAGTGCTAATTTCCGTAGCCGATTTAATCTGTCTTGACGCGTGTCTATAATTAGATTATCCATATACTTCCTGTTTCAGTACCTCAGCGTGTTCCTCATATTTCTATAATTAGATAATCTGTATACTTCCTGTGTCAGTCCCTCTGCATTTTTCCTCCTATTTCTATAATTACATAATTTGTACGCTTCCTTGGTCAGTACCTCGGCATATTTCCCCCTTTATCTATAAATTATCTGCTTAAGTTAATGTTTCAGTACCTCGGCGAGTTTCTCTATCTCATGGCACGGTCCGGGTCTATATCTATAATTAGGTAACCTGTACACTTCTTGTTTCAGTACCTCGGCGAGTTTCTCTATCTGATGGCACAGCCCGGGTCTACGGTGTGCTCTCTAGGTCCTTCAACTGCCAGATAGAAAACGAAAAGGTCACGCTTAACGCACTTCTGCTGGGTCAAAAAAAGGTAAAGCCTTTTGCAAAACAAAATAATCTTATGTATGAAAAAAAAATCTTGTAGATTACTTTTTATAAGATATATTATCCGTAGACATTTAACGGAGGGTCTTTATGTGTAAACAAAACATCATCACACAGGGGCCAACAATTTTAGCACGTTCGAAAAGATTCAGAGTTCAGGAATGTCATGTAAACTTACATTACAAAGATCAGGTAATACGTCACAAGCGTAGGAACACTCCAATGTCAGCATTCTTACAATCGATGATAATAAATATGATTGAATTTATAAACACAACGTGACCCATGTCGTTAAAATAATATTTAGGTTCTCACAATGTTAAATGATAATAGTTATTTTGAAAATTAAATGACTGAACATTTGAAGTTAATGTACCTATATACAAAAAATTCTTTGGTCTACAGTCACTCTAGCTATAGATGATTTTGTACTCAAAGTCTTAGAGCATCCTCATGCTTTCAACTGGTGTTGGGGCAATCAACACAACTATAGAAAATACTTGAAGGGCTTTTCTAAACATTCCTTATAATTTTGTCGATTGATTGATTATTTAAAAAAAAAAAAAGATGTGTAAGGTTTTATCATCAATTTTAGACTGGGCCTGTTTGCATGAACTTTTTAGTCATTTTGACAGAGTGAGATTAATTCGAACCGTGTTATAAGGTCAAAAACAATAAATATGGCGTCTTGTTTACCGTCTTATATTTTGAATTTCATTTCTAAACTTTAGAAATGGTTTGAATGCAATGTTAGATGCAACTGAAGCCTTTTAGACTCCTGATTTTTCTTTTTTTTTCGTAATATACTGTTTCAGTTTCGGAACTTCTCCTAGGAGCTGTTACATTTTATTATGCTTCTGTAAAAGGGTTCTTGGTCGCTGCTCAGAAAATGAGCCTGACTTTCAGTACCTCGATAAAAACTTTCTGGGTCACATGCATACATAAAACCACACTATACTTTTCTTCACCTCTTTCTCGTGAAAATTCAAAATAGAACTTCAAGTGGAATGAGAGCGAACTAGAGATTTAAAAGAGAACAATGAAATGAATTTGGATATCCTGATTTTTTGGAGGGAGATATTTTTTATATGTCTTTTTTTATTCAAAGATATCGCTGACGACAGATATCCAGGATGACAAAGAATACTCCCTGCGTGACGTCACAGACATGTTTAAATGCTTCATGGTATGTGTTTTAACATTAATATTTCTAATTTGAATTGAATAACACTATTTCCTTTATAAAAATTGTTTTGTACAATCTTATTATATATCTAGAAATGCAAAAATAAGATTTTTGATTTTATATATTTACAGGCGGAAAATACTGGAAGTTCAAAAAGTAAGCAGAAACAGTATATTCTACACTTCCGGTCATCATTTAACATAAAATAACTAAAAAGATGCTAATAATCATTTGTTGCCTTTTTCAGAAAGTTCAACAATTAGGAAAGTGTCGATTACTGGAGAAGTCTGGAATTCGAGCGAAGAACAAGCTTCGAAAGATCCCGACACCGATTCCAGAAGCTCGCGCCTCATATCCGCTTACCTAGCAGACGATGGCTACAAGGGGGGAAAGGAAAGAAAAGAAATTGTCAGGAAATTATCGTTTGAAGAAAAAGTTCTTAAATATTCAGATAAAGAAAGAAAAATGTCATCTGCAACAAAGGAAGAGAAAATTCGGACCACTCCACCTGAATGTACGTCCGGGGATCGGCGAAGGTCATCGTTAAAAAGTGAAAAACAGCGGCGGCACTCGTGCGATGAAAAGAAAAAGTCGAGGGAGGAAAAGAAAAGGAAAAATTCTAAAGAAGAAAATTACAGGTTATTACGTCATTTTGGCTTCCATGGGTATTTTTAAATATGATTACTAGCATTACTGGTATATTTATAAGCAAATGTGTTTAAGATCAATGCCTCTGTTTGAATTACATTCTCGCATTCCTTCTCCGTATTCATTTAGTCTAGTTTTGGATTATTCAAGGTGATGGAAATTCATTTCGAGAATACTTACATCTACCTCATTTTCACGTAATTATGAAATGTTGTTGATATTGATTTCGCCTTCAGTATTTCCCACTCGCACAAATATCAGTCTTTGTTTGTATCGCCTTTATTTCCCTTTCATCCTTATACAACATCAAAAAAAAAAATAATTAAGGAGAATCTTTAAAGTAAACAATTTTTACTACTTGAGGTAGGCACAAACATTTTTCAGTTGATTGCAATGTCTGTTTTCTCTTTAAGAAGTCGATAGGTTTTTACCCTACATCCACTTCTCTTGGCAAATCTTCACGCTTTTTTTCGAACCGGCCGTTTGACGATCTGAGCTCCAACTGATATTTTGACTCAAATGCCATTAATTACGCAATGCAATAGACATGTTATATCTACAACTTATACATAAATGAACTTAACAGTCACAGGAAAACCAACACTTACATCTATAATCACATCTATACTCGTTGTTAATCCACTTTTAATGTACTCCATCGATTCCGGACTTAAATTATGAACAAGTAACTCTTGAAAAATTAAAATTTCTCTAATTTCGATAAACTGGAAAAAGTTTACAAAGTAATAATTAAAAAAGAGACAAAAGAGACAAAATCTTTACTGATTAATTGGGGGAATTTCTTTAAATTTCGTTCAAATTCATTTGATCTTTGTTTTAATATTCTTTTTCTCCTTTCTTTAGAAAGGTATAAGTAAATTATCGTGTACGAATAAAGAAAAAAATTGAAAGAACGGACTGAAGTAATATGTGTTGTATATTATCAAGCTCGATTCTACGTTTAAATTTTATTGAAATAGTAAAAGAAATGAATATAATTGTTATCGTCAACTTAGAATTATATGTATATATCAAAAGTAAATGACAAAAAATTATTTTTTTAACAACAAAAAGCGGGTTCAATTTTTTTTTTTTCCGAATTTCCGATATTTTCTAATAAGTTGTGGCAGATAAAAATAGATGTATAAATGGAATACTTGAGAAAATGGATTAACAACGAGTGAGTGGCTGGTCATCTTATGACATGCTTTGTGTGAATTTATGTAGAAGTCATAGAAACAACATGTCTGTTAAGGATAAATAACACAAACTCTTTTTTCAGAAATCAACAATTTTTCTCATATATAAATTTATTTTTAAATTGGTAGCCCGAATAATGTTTGCCAGGTATAGTGGGAGAATTATATAAGATTTTGCCATAAGGTCAAAAAGTTGTGCAAAATTTTATATGGAGTTACATAGAAACCGACACAAAGTCACATTTCTAAGCACCAAAGAAAACTTACGATATCTTATATTTTAGGGATTTATTACTTGTGTCATTTCTAATCAAAATTGGTCAAAAAATATACATCAACCCAGCCTTAAAAATTTTGTTTGTGTTAAGTATTCTTAAGTAAATTCAGTCGAAATGTCAGTTATAGTGTATACCGTCACCGGGTCGACATTTACACGTTTACCCCAATCAGAACATAAGGGTCTGTGTTGATGTAGGCTATGCCTGTTCCCTTCTCAAAAGAGAGTACAATGCGTGCTACCCAACCTATGGACTTCCTTCATATTATTACCGTCCCACATCGAAATATGATTTAAGATCGAAAATCGCCACCATATATATGTGATATAATTGATATAATTACATTTCATTGAAAAAATATAAATTTAAACTCCCTATCTCGTTAGGAAAAATCATTATATGGAAGAGATTGATGTCAGATATTTCCGGTTTAAGGAAAAGTGGTCATGTCTAGTTTTTTGCCTTAGAAGTACACTTCCTGTTTCCTTTATTTAGCAGACGACATTCCTCTGGAGAAGTACAGAGACGGAAGAATGTGCGTAAGGTGACGCCATATTGTAAAGTACTCATCACAGGTAGGATTAATCAAATAACATCTAAAAGACTGAGTAATCAAATAAAATAAAAACTAATGCTTTACTTGAACTGATTCCTAATTGACCTGCTATCTCCATCCGTTATTAGAGTTTGAGGTAATGCCTTGGGTGGCTAACACAGTTAGATTTCTTATAGAAGTGTACGTACCCTTAAAAATCTTTATATACCTTTTAATTTCGATCTACATTGTAATAAGGCTCCTTTTGTAAAAGGAGGGTAAGACGTGTAAGTTTTTTTTTAATCATTGAAATAATTTTCTTATGTGAAACCGCAATTTTTTCCCTCCTTTTAGCTCTTGACAAGTCAAATTTGGTCATTTTTCGATAATGGCAAGGTAATGTGCTATCTGATTTCGGAATTCTGGGAACTGGAACACAACGTGCAGATTCTGTTTGAATGTTTTCAGTCAGTTCTAAAATGTTCATAGTGCTAGCTTTAGCATTTCTTTACGCCCTTTCCAATTAAAGGATTGATTTAGAACTAGAAAAAAGTTAAATTAGCTAATGGGGAATTCCAATTCATCTTCCACCAGACCACCTGTCCACAACTACCAAAGTATATTTGACAAGTTGCATTGTGGTTTTATAACAAACGCCGAAATAGATAGGGCCAATACATAAAAGTTAATAATACATTCTACAACTCTCAGTTAATATGGATCATCATTTCATTTTCCATATTGCTAAAATTATTTTTAATAAACTTTTGTAGCTGACCTTACATTTTGTCTAAATGTCATTTTTTTACGCATTCAGTTTTCTTTAACTTTGAGGACCCCCAGTAACTCGGAAGACTCAGGTCCTCTCGGATATTTCTCTGACAAATCGACAATTAGCAAACACCAAAAAAAAATAATTGATGTGCTGACGAAAGAATAAAGTTGTGTGCCAGAGAAAATTCATAAAGTTCTTTTTCCCCCTCGATTGGGCGGGGGGGGGGGGGGGGTGGTAATGCTTGCAGTCCTATTTGTCCTTCCATCTGCGAAAACTTCAGTATTGGTTTTAATTTTTCAACCGTGGTTGTTAACTCTTCAATTTGGGCACGTTTTAGCATATTGAACTTTTAATGTCCTTTCAAATCTACTAAGATCAAAGGACCTATTTTCTAAGTGTCCAACTACACCTCCTTCCTCCCTCATTTAATATGATATGATATTATTGTTTGTGCAATTTCTTTCTTAGTAGATTTTTTTAATGGTAGGGACCCCACTATCAATCCCTGGGAAAAATATCTGTATTCACCCCTGGTTGCTATGCTATAGTTATCATGTTGATACAGGAAAAGAAACTGGGAGCTCTAGGACTCTCAATTCCTTTTGCATGCATAGTATTTTTAAGTATCAAAATCATCAAAATTTTCTTGAAAGATGTGTAGATTTTAACTCAGAATTCCTCTATTCGTGTTCATTTTAATTATTATAATTATAAAATTTATATTTTAAAGACGTTCACTTTGGAGCAAAAACAGACAGATTTTCAAAATAGAAAATGATTCTAAGACTCGGACTCCTTTGTTCTTGAATCAGGGCGCACCACCCTCTGTCCTGATCTTTTATTTTTTTTTTTTACTTGGTAGAGACACCCCACCCATCCCACCCCATTCTGTCGGAAAAAAATATGTGAATCTGTCCTTGCAATTGGTTTCTGTTGTCCTTAAACTTTTCAGAAAGCCCCCCCCCCTGGATTTTCTAGCCGCTCCTGTGAAATATTACCTATCCTAAGAATTCATTCAAAGGCAGTGTAGCCAATGTTTTATTTGAGCCTGTTAGATAAGTACTTGTAAATCAAATCATACTCCATAAGTCCATGTTTTCCAATGAAATTATAGTAAAGGAGTGTTACGTTGTTCTAATGTGTGAACTACAATTTCAGAGCCGGGTACGTGTTGCTCAAAAGAACCCGGATTATCGGAGCTTCAGGAGGAGGACGAACGTAGGCGATCCACAGCCACGGACAGGAGTGACTTTGTTTACGCCAGCACGTGCAGTCTGCCGCGTAGGATATCCTCCTCTGTGGGGTATTCCCCGCTTCCTGGATGGACATTTGATCCAATTACTGAACTTTCGTGTGAGGAAGATGAGGGCGACCGGAAGAGACGTGACAAACAACGATCTGTCAGCTTCACGTGATCTTCGACCTCGTTCCTGTTTCATTTTGCATTTGTGAACATTTTAGTTTGAAATGATAGATTATTGGAAAATTTCTCCCAATAGATTATGTGGGATGATATTTAACCGAGTTTATCTGAAAATATGCTAATTTGTCCGAGAAATATTGCATGTTTATGAAATCAATATATTTCAGAAACAATGTTGATTTGTGTAATATATCACATTGTGTTCATAAATAAAAGATAGTGTTAATGTAATCGTGGCATGACATTTGAAGATACCGAGACCACCACTAATCTAAAACAGATGTCTCCAATAAACGCCAGGATGTTTAATTTCTTCCTCAAATGTTTATTAAGTTATTAATTGTTTAAAAGGCATAGAAAGTGTCTTTTATTTGACCAATGTCAATTGAAAACCAAGGAAAACATACGAAAATGTACATTATGTGTAACGACACGTAATTTCTGTATCAGTCACATTCTTCGAAACGTAGATTGACTCAATGACCAAGCATCAGTACATTAATCTTAAGGAAATAATAGTTTTTAGCTGCACAATTTAAACATTTTCAGACGACAAATATTTTACACAATTACTTGATGGCCTTTTTTCTGATCAGATCTATAATTAATTACATGACTGTAATTTACCTTTCAAACGAACTACCTTTGTAACAGTTGTCTACTTTCTTTTCGAGTGAGCAGCGGCTTTAGTATATTTCAGCCGATAGCTTGGATTTTCTATTTATGACTGACAAACAACAAGATGGTGTAGGTCTTACCTATTGTTTAAATGCCTGAATGTAATTTCAGAAGGAATCGATCAGGATAAATCCAAATATGAAAATTAATAATTTTATTTGTAGAGAGGTGTCTAGCATAAGCTACGGTGTTTCAGATAACATTTGTCTCCCTCGACGATGACGATCACAATTTATTCTCATGAACTGACATTACAATGTAAGTACGGTGTAGAGAAAGGTTACATGTATAGTTAATTGTGCCATCAGCATATAAGGTATAAATGATAAACCTTTTACATTATTTGAGTAGATAAAATCTTCAAGTTCATTAGCTATATTGCAAACAGAAATGGAGATAGATTTTCCCCTTATCTGATACCAACACTACAAGGAAAAAGGTCCGAATATAGACCATTTAAGACGACTCTTTACTCAAAGCTTTTATAGAACTGTGTAAATAACTTTGAAGCATTTACCATCTTTGTTATTTAATGGTATTTTGTTCAAAATCATAAACGCCAAACAGAGTCAAAAGATTTATAAAAAAATCAATAAAATCACAGTACAATCCTTTTCCGTGATATTTTGATATTTCAATCAATTCATACAAAGTAAAGATGTGGTCCAAAATAGAATTCTTTGTTTTCTAAAACGAGCTTGATTTTCTAAAATAAGTTAGATTGTATCTACATGCTGGTTCAGACTCTCACTCAGAAAGGATGTGAACAATTTACCCAAGCAACCTTTAAAAGTAACAGGTCCTCTAATTTTTAGGATCTGTAGTCTCACCTTGTTTTTATATAATGGAATAATATTACCAAATGTCCAATGAGAAGGTACAACTCCTGAGTAAAACAAAATTCTTAGATAATATGATATAAAAGCTAGACATAGTACCTACAGTGGATTTTATGTATTCGTTAACTATGGTTCCATGGTCACTTGACTTATTATTTTTCAGAGCACATATACATTTAGTAATTTCTTCATGCGTGATTGAATGATTTATACTGTTATAAAGTTCTAAAATTGATAATATTTTTAATTCTACTTCAAGTTAAACAAGGTCAATTTCACCGTCTATTCTTATGTTGCAACAATCTTTATAAAAAATATATAATTCAGACAATTCTACATTACAGCAATTATTACAGCTAATACAGCATTATTAGTGTGTCGAAATTTATAGTATTCTCAGTATTGTTTTGGATTATATGATCTTAGATATTGTTATCTCTTTTTCATATCTTTCCTACGACAATTAATTTCGTGCAAATTTAAATTTTTGTTTGTATAAACTTTTCTTTTCATACAAGTCTTCTTTGATAATGTTACCATTGATCAAATCGTTTAAACAATCGTTTTGCTTCTCTCAAGGTCCGAGATACATGGAGGTATCGAGTGTAATTTAGATATTTTGAAAAAAAGTACAAACAACCAAAAAAGATATGGAACAAAATGATTGAAAATGATGGAGGTTAAAGTCGCAAATGTGGTCAAAAAGGCAATAATTGCACAAAATATATTTTAAACCTCTATTTCTCAAGGTCAGAGATAAAAATCGAGTACATTTTGAAAAATAGAGAATAAGGTACAGACAGCTAGAAAGACACGTACAGACTGGGAAACGAAAAAGTGACCCGTCTTCACTCTGCATTGTGTGCGACACAGTATTGTAGTGTACATGTATATAGAAACATGTATCTGTAACGATGTCCTTTGACCAGTATAAAAGTGGTCTTAGAAATAATTGTGAATATGATACATGTAGAATTTTTCGATAATTCTGCTTATGGGAAAATTACATATTATTGTTACTCACACATTACTCTGGGGAGATGAAACGTTAAATGATGTTGAAAATGAATACCTATTTTCCATTGTACAAACGTTTATTAAAAAGTTAGGTCGTTTTGGTTGAAGCAATAATTACTTCTTGCGAATTCTATTCTTGCTTGTGTATTTAAGGTATGTCACTCGTGAAATTTGTCATATCAAGGATTTTTTGAGAAGTATATTTTGGACAAGTACTCATATAGTATGACTCAAAATCGCAGAGAAAATGGGGGATCAGTGTGCATCTAACTGAGCTACGGTACAATTAAGTTGACCTTTTTGCACTTAAATTGTAACTCTTTGGTTAATCACTTTAACCGTTATCATATTATAATTTAATTTTGTTTGTATTCTAGCCTCTGATTGGTTAATATCCAAAAAGGAACACAAATTATTTCTGTATAACCTGGTTTGGTATGGGGACACACCCCCCTGACAACCAGCTGAATCATCTGTATGCATACAATCCTCTCATTTCCAGTCCTCGGGATTCATGGAAAATTCCAGATTTAATAAATATACCTTTAACTTCAAACAATAATTCGATCTTACCACATGTAAACAAGCTGCTAGGCCTATGTATCAGTTTTTACCTCCCCTCGCTTCCCATCACTTCCGTTACTTCCGTTACTACGGTTGTATTATTGAGCGGCAAATTTGAAGTAATAAAAAGCAACGAAATTTTACACCCATATTTATTTAATGATTTTAAAATTAAATTATAAGGAATGACTCTAATTCTTGGCCAAATTATTCGAGTATAACCTGGTTTGGGTCTGTTTACGCTGTTTTATAATCCGCTTCGCGGATTATAAAGCGTAAACTGACCCAAACCAGGTTATACTCGAATAATTTGGCCAAGAATTAGAGTCATTCCTAATTTATAAGATGTAACCATGGCAATAAACATAATCTTATTTTAAGTAAAATAGTTTGAATAATATTTATCATTGAACAAATCATGCAAATTAATGCGCGTAAATAATTGTGTGACCTTTTTGCACTAAAAAAGTTTCATATTTGGGGTATTAAAAATCTAAATAGGCAATAAAATATTTTCTTGTATCAAGCTTTTTACGACTTAAGTGCTGATCGGTCAAAAGTATCGAGTAGTTTAAAATAATGAAAGAAAAAGTTGGGGTCAGTGATGTAAATTTTGATATTTTGGTCAAAATATGCGATTTTCAGGCAAAAAACTGTGTAAAATTTTTCTCGACTTCCTTAATATATCTTCATTTCTTGGCAATGTTTGTTGAGCGAAGGTGTAAATTTTGTTATAAAAATATAAATTGAGACCTAAATTTAATATTCTAGGCATATCATAACGGAAAATATTCTCTGAGTAAAAGTATGTGAGGCTAAAGTTCCAAGATACTAAATTTAATAAATGTGTGGATTTGCAGAATTTTCTGCTAAATATCCTTCCGCCAGAAGAAATAGTCCTTTATAAATCTTGCTTCTATGTGAATTTTTGAGCAGTTTTTTAATTGAATGTTGAACATTTTACATTGTTTAATTTAAATATGTTATAAAGATTGAATTGTAATAAATAGTTTTTAAGTAAGAGGTTCTGACTGAAATTTTCTAAAAGGCTGACGAGTGACATACCTTAAGAAATAAAGTCTGCGTTATCGTGAATGTTACAGGATAACCTCCGAGGTCGAGAAATGTTGTCTGAAATATAAAAGCCGAGGCTTTTATATTTCAGACAACATTTCGAGACCGAGGAGGTTATCCTGCATCATTCACGACAACAAGGACTTTATTTCTATTCTACTAACGGTTCAAAAAACAGTTGATCGTTTTCTCTATAGAGAAACGAATTAGGTCACCGTGTCGCATTTCGCTGTTCCATTTAACACCAGAGGGTCAATCGATTGCATAAAATGCAGACGATTTCAGCTTTTGTTGGATTAAAAATATCCTTTAATCATTTATAAATTTGCTTGTTACATATATTGATTAAATTTTATGAATGGAAAATAACAAAACCAGTTGTCTATTTCATTGATTTATCAGTAAAATCACGGTAGTGAAAATGTTTTCGGGAGGTCCGTAGAACAGCCCCACTTGGCTATAAAAACGGATATTTATCAGCTGTTTCAGGCAATACACACGTTTAGACTGCGGAAGACTACACTCCGATGTGGTGTAAATAAGTATTAGATTATACAGTGAAATATTTATTATAACTGTACAGATTTGACATGTGTTTCTGATTTGATTTTTTTTTTTTTTTTGATGACGTTCGTGATTTATTGGAGAATAATGTCCGCGGCATTTCTTTGATCTCGGCAATAATCGTAGTAGAATATATAATGAATGTATTCTATTGAATGTTTGTTCCTCTGATTATTATGCTTTCTTTCTTTGTTCATTTCAAGCTGAAACCCATATATTATGTAAATATGTTTGGTATAATATACATTCATATGTAGGGAAAGGGCTTATTAACTTTTAAGAACTTTTGCCCAATCTCATTTGTAAAGTTTATAGACAATAAAATATGTACAAATCAAATCACATGTATATCCAAATGATCTTTTAAAGTTCACGAATACTTGAAAGTGTTTTTATTTAAGTGACATTTTAAAAAGAAATAATTATTCCAACTGGTTAATTGCGCCTATTCTAAGGATTAACAATTTCTAATTACAGTATATATACTGAAAGGTAAATCTAAATGTTATGTGCATATATTTTTGTAATTCTTAATTTGCAAATAAGTAATTAAAGTGAAAATCAAATTAACAAGGGGCAAATGTAACTATATCTATACTACTATATTAAAATAATAGACTCGAATTTTTGGCCTTTAATACCGATAAATCGGAAGAGTACGGTCTTTTGTTTTATATATTTTAAACATCATTGGTACTTGAAGATTACCAATTTGTTTTATTTTTTTCTCAATTAAGCTTCGTTAATTAATAATCAACGAAAATTCCTCAAAAAATTCCGGAAATCATCTGGATTTTTTGGATTTTACAATCTTGCGCGTGCGCATTACATTCACAATAAATCACGGTGTTCAACATGTTCAAATCAGAGAAGACAAAAGTAATTTGTACTAAGTAGATATATATTTGTTATTTTATAATTTCTCTAATAAGAAATCATAAATATATATGAACAAAATATACAGCAAATTTCCAATGAAAATTTACACATATTTGTATTATTGTTTCTGAGTTTATCCATGCAAATGTGATATTGTGGCCACGTGGGTATTCATTCGCCATCTCGGAGACACATTTATTATAATTATGTTATTTATGTCTCTGGCCATCTCAACGGAGGCAAAAAGCTCATGATCGTAGAAGCAATATTAATGTAACTACCCGATTTTATTTTATCCTTCCTTTCTTTTGTGCTTTTTTGAGGGGAAAAGGGTGTGTGTGTGTGTGTGTGAGGGTGTGTGTGTGTGTGTGTGTGTGTTACAACTGCAGCTAGAATCACATTTTGGTGAAGTAGGCATTCTTTTTCCGCCAAAAATTACAATAACATTATTTTCATTTCTTAACTTTGAAATAAATCGAAATAATTAAATAACGTCAATACAACCGATGTTTTCAATTTGAAATGTGTCTAAATGATTGCAACTTGAATTTGTTCGCCATGTTTACTATTACCTTCACTGCTGAGATTTATAACTTCACCTCCAAAAATTTCTTTAACTTAAAAAAAAGTGGGTGGAATATGTAAATTATTGTTATTGATCTTCAGTATGTTATATAGAAGGGACAGTCTGTTCTAGGCTAGATCTTCAAAATATGTAAAGGTTGTCATGGTAACTACGCTTGATAGGTAGTCTGAAGTCAGCCCTTGCGGCCCGTACAGTTCATTCTATCAATGCTGCTAAAATATCGATCGTTTGTAAAATATAGGGTGAGTTAACCATGCATTCTCAGTGGCTGTCCCAAAATAAAATCGGTCAAGGTCAGTAAACTTTTAAGTTTGCGCTAAACTCAGACTTTACTAAATATTTTGAAAAAATTTATGCTCTGAATAATTAAATCAGAAACATTTATTTTAAAATGTTTCTGATTACATTGTATGATTTCAATTAAAAAATGGAAATGATACTGTATGATCCAAAAAGAGTTGTACCCCACCCCCAGGACAAGGCTTCACTATTACAACAAGAAGTACTTTCAAGTTCCTACTTTCCTACTTAGGATACCCTTGCTTGGCTTATCTAAGATAATGATAATTTTTGTATCCCATATATTTTATACTTAGCATAAACAAGAGGCCCATGGGCCACGCCGCTCACTTGAGCAACTAATTTTAATGGTCAATTACTCTAACCCAAACAGCTTTAACAAATCAGAAAATTAATATCTGTACAAATTTAGTTTTTTATATTAATTTTTTGAAACATATTCTAACTTTTTTCTCCAAAGATTTTCAAATGTAAAATTTACAGTAAATATTTTGTTCTCCCCTCTCCCTGTGTGGTTGTACCCTATCATGACCCCTGTGATCGTCATCATCAAATCTGAATGTACATTATATGAATTTACATTTCAGAAAACCTCTCTGGTCGAATAGGTTTGAAAAAGAAAATTCATAAAAAAAATTTCCTATAAATACTCCCATGGATACCCCTCCCCCATTGTGGCCCCACCGTATCCCCAAGGGTCATGAAAGGTCATGATAAGATTTAAACAAAATTGAGAATGCTTCCACATAAGTTTCAACATTCCTGGCCAAAAGGTTCTTGAGGAGAAGATTTTTAAAGTTTTTCCCTATATATTACTATGTAAAAATTTCAACCCCCATTGAGGCCCCACCCTACCCCTTGGGGTCATGAAATTTACAATTTAGAATCTACACTACCTGAGGATACTTCCACATTAGTTTCAACTTCCCTGGCCAAATGGTTCTTGAGAAGAATATTTTTAAAGATTTACCAAAAAATTTCAATATTTCTTAATTATCTCCCCTTGAAAAAGGGCATGGTAGTTCATTTTAGCAATTTTGAATCTCCTTCACCCAAGGATGCTTTGTGCCAAGTTTGGTTGAAATTGGCCCAGTGGTTTTGGAGAAGAAGTCGAAAATGTGAAAAGTTTACAGATAGACGGACAGACAGACGAACAGACTGACGACAGACAAAATGTGATCAGAAAAGCTTACTTGAGCTTTCAGCTCAGGTGAGCTAAAAAGTAAAACACATTACATTTGTTGAATCATAAAAGATGAAAAAAACTTTCAAATTGGTTACTATTTATTTCGAATTTTCAATAACTATAACAGGTTTAAACACAACTGAAGCAAACATATTGTTTCCAAAAATCGAATCAAAATTATTCAAAAACCGAGGTTTGGGTTTAATCGAATCAATTCAAAATATTACTAATTCAAGGATATTACATTAATTTTTATCAAAACAGACAGTCATGAGAGCATTTTCTTATATCATATATTTGATAAAGTACATTTGATATTCTTAATTTTTATTATGATCTCTTGAACAACCAGTATGTTTGTTTGTTTGTTTGTTTGTTTGTTTTTTTTTTTTTTTTTTTTTTTTTTTTTTTTTTTTTTTTTCGGGGGGGGGGGGGTATTTGTTGCAAGATAATCTGTTCTGCTTCACATCTGCTAAATTGTGTAGAAATACCAGTATAGCACATGTGTCCATTTTCATTTCTGCTTTTACAGATTATATACATGTCTATTACCTGTGTATATATAAAGTATATGTAGTAGCAGTGCTTAATAACTCTTTTATTGTTGAGGTCATATTTTGAACAAGTTGAGACCTGCAGTGTTAAAATTGTTACAAAATTTATTACACCTTTAGTTTAATAACTGATTGTGTAAAAATACCAGCTTCTTTCTTTCTTTATTATTACTTTAAGCTTTACAGCTTATCAGTATATACAATATAATACAATGTACAATCGGATACAGTACAGAAGTGGATGATTTACAGGAGAACAATGTGTACGTACATAAATAATAATAAAATAAAAAGAAGTAAAATATTACAATTATTGGATTACAAGATCTCTTCGCCTCATACTATAATAAATATATTTACCAAGGTTACACATATCCTTATAGTTCTCTGTATTGAACAATTGCAATAATTTAAACATGGATGGTTTTTTAAAGAAATATTTTTTAATAAATTTGTTTCGATAATCTGCATAAACAGGACATTCTAGTATAAAATGATATTCATCCTCAACACAAGTATGACACGAAAAACATTTCCTCTGGGCTCTGTTAGTTTTATTATATCTCCCAGTTTCAATAGCTAAAAGGTGTGAGCTTAGCACATTTCTTCATTTTCATTACTTTGCTTGATATGTATCAGCAGTGCTCAACTCTTTGTTGTTATATTTTCAATAAATATCCATAATTTCTTTTATTAAATTTGTTTGGAAAGGTGAAATTTATGTAAGCTCCGGCGTCATTCGAACTCATGGCTTGATTTATAGCTAAACTTGGGGTCAAACCCATTCTGCGCTACGCCGTTACGCACCAATTTTAAGAACCAAAAAAAAAAAAAAAACAACAACAACAAACAGAATTATATTCACATTCATTGTTTATTTCAAAAGTACCTTACAATATGAATGTGTCGATGTATCTATTTTGTAAATGTCCGATATGCACATGGATGCATTCATAACAATGTCAACCCGTGCATGCACGGGTCAAAGTCTAGTATACTGAAAAGTAAATCTAAATGTTATGTGCATATATTTTTGTAATTCTTAATTTGAAAATAAGTAATTAAAGTAAAAATAAAATTATAAAAGATCAAATGTAACTCCTAACAATATAATCAATTTTACATCTGACGTCATTGTCTAGACTGTTTTCTCAGTACGTTTTTTTTTTTTTTCATTGCAGCTTATTGTAATTTTAAAGTACTGGAATTAAAAATTGAAGAATATACGTGGACGCCAAGATTAGACATGACTTTGAAAAATAAGGTAAAATAATTACTTGTGTAAGCTATAAATAATAAACGACCTACATCGATACTAGTAATTTATGACAATTGCAAAACATTTTGCAGTAAGAATGTACCCCCACCCCCTTCCCTTTTTCTCTTGATTTATATATCTTTCCTGATTTTAAATGAACATTTCAGTAGTATATTACTTGATCTTAGCACTGCTCATTCTGAGCAATATCAAACTTAACAGAATTTATGCTTGTCGACAATCAGATCTTGGACACTATTTTTCAACGCTGATTTCTACCGTATAATATCAAAGACATCTTTTTTGTTCTTTTTCATTTTTCGTATTAGATCAAAACGACTTTATGATATGTATTCATCATAAGAGAGAGACCTGCTTTTGTGTGAAACGTTAAGCGAGGAGTGATAATGAACGATAACTCTGTCAACTCTATTTTGTATTTGTCGCCCAAATTGGAAATGAGTGACGGTAGGTACACTTTGAATAAGTGAAAGATTTAATTAATTAATTTTTTTCTCATTTATACATTTTTCATATTAATTTTTTAATAGACAGACCAAAAATATGTCTATACCTGTATACACAATTTTATTACTAAGTTGGAGAATTTATAAAAGTATCTACATGTAAATCTATATAAATATAATGATTAAAAATTAGCTGATACACTGAACAGATTTTCTCAAACAATTTCTTTATTTCTATAATTGTAGGAGTAGCACTTTATTGAATGTAAAAAAGGGGGTCAGGTAGAAAGATTTCGTGGACATAATTTGTAAATTATACTGATGTTTTTAATTGTGTGACGTACCACAATCCCTTCAGAACATTACCTTCATTTCCAATGTGTCTAATTTTCGTCAAGAAAAATAACTCCTGTTACCTTATTCTTGATTTCATCCTACTATTTTATCGCAAGTGCTAGCCATATGATGTTATGTTCACATCATAATATTTTGTGTAAAGGCTATGTGAGGTATGGGTTAAAAGGATGTTATCCACCCCATCCCCACCCCCATCTCCCCCCCCCCCCCGCACATATCCTCCACATTTAACTGGATCTGTACATTGCACATTTATGCCTGTCAACTGTTCGGAATCAAAAATGATGTTTTATGGACTGTTCCATTTTATTTTGTACGAGTATGATACACATCTGTGTGTGTGTGTGTGTGTGTGTGTGTGTTCACCAAACGCGATTTAATGAAAATAAGTGTACTTTTTTCCTTCATAAGCAAATTTCTTACATTTAGTGAAGTTAAATGAGAGTCAAAATCTCTCCCTGACTTCCTGACACCGGTGTAATAGATTCACAGAACAAAATCAACATCTTTAGTACATCGCCGATATTTCAGCTATCTGACTAATTAGGTGACCAGTGGCCCTTTTCTCAAAACATCTAGCTTACGATTAAGATAAAAAATTGACAACTCTGTATTTTTTCTGTAATAAATAAATATTTATATTTTCTTGAATATTTTCTATAATGTAATTAAATATAATAGATATATAAGATTTTTTTGTGTCCTACAAAAACTTGGATACCTCTTGAGGAATGGGAATATTTTTGTATTAATCGTAAGATTTTTTGTAAAAGGGGGCACTAATCACTAAGCCACATAATCAAATTTTGTAATAAATTTCTATATTGATTTTATATTTTAAACTTGAGCTCCTTCTTGGTTGAATATTTGAACTCGGGAATTTTATAATTTTTTTAACTTAAATTAAAAAATAAGTAGTGTCAACACATTTGAACGAGAAAGCGCATGCGTTAGTAATGTGAACATTAACCATCTCACAATATCTAATTATGATTGACTTATAATCAGTGGTTATTATATGTTATACAAATAAAGCCTTTTTATGAGGTCGATTTATAAATATATCGACTTCACAGAAAAGCATATTGACTGAGCATGAAGTGTATATATTTGTTTAAATAAGAAACCTTTTATCGAGAGAAAGTATATTTTTATTCAAAGTCAAATATTGGTCATTAGAAATGTTACAGCTGAGTTCAGTTTAGGACACTTTTTCAGATCTTCATTAATTAATACGGACTAGATGCAGTTTCAACACAAAAAAAGTAAATAATATTTGACATCTTAAGCATTTAAATTACGTAATTTTTAATTAGTATTCGAATAAACTTTTATAGTTACGGGAATTCCAATGATTAAGCGTACAAATCACTTAACAGATAGATCCATCATGGATGATATATTCAGGTGAATTACAGCCCGTCTATTCACAAGCCCTCTCTTCCATCAGATTACATTAACATTAACTTTATTTCATTTTCAGATGTTTGCTGAAAACACATTAAAACAGAATAAAACAAACATGACTGATATGTTAATTTTTTGCATTTTCAGAAATGAGAAATGTCCTTCACATTTCACAATTTTTCTAAACATGTTTATAATGGATTTTTGTGTTTACATTGTAAATATTAATTCTAAAGTCAATATTAATCATTTTTCAATTTTGTTTAATTCGTAAGCATTGAATAAAATAAACTTTTTTTTGGGGGGGGGGGGGGGGGGTCCATTAGAATAACTACAAAGTAAAATATCCATATATACGAAAAAAACATTATTTAGTTGTTGGTCAATTTTTCATTTGGTGTGCCATTATCAGTTTTTACCCCACCCCCAAACCTTGTTCTTGCATCGCTGTATTCTCGGGGACAAGATCGAAACACTTTTGGTAAGAATTCTGTCATTATGAACAAAGCATGAAACGGATACACGCATGCATTTTAGGGAATTCCCTCTCAATTCAAACACAACAAATCAAAACATGGATACCAATGACAGATTAGCAATCCTATACAAGGAAACGGATCTATTACAAATCTATTGGTATTAATTAACAATTTATTTTAATCTATTTGTTTTTATGTTGGTATATTTTTATTTACGTCATCGTGTCGTTTTATTTGACCTTGCCAAGTTGAAACAATGGGTAGTAATTAGCATGGTAGTAAAAACGTCAGCCATTCGTCAAAGCGTGACGTCGCGCGAACTCTTGGCTTTTATGACCCTCGAAGCAGAACGAGACAGGAATACGTCATCCCCTGGAACGAACCAGCCCCTGAGTGTGAAATGGGCGGGGCGGAATAAAGTGGGACGTCCTTACCGCGGTACGTCTGTATATAAGTATAGACAGGATTCCGTCAAACATATCCAGGCTTGAGACAGCCATAGCAATAAAAAAAATACGACAAGAAAATGGTAAGACAACATTTACATCGTACAATTGGAATGAAATTAATCTACATTTACTTTTTTTTCTTTTAATAATTTTTTTGTAATTTGAAAAAAAATGTTGTTATGTGCATGTTAAGATTTGTTAAATCGTTCAATTATAATTCATTATTCGATAGATTTAAATGTTGAAAATTCAAAGATTTTTTTGTATTTTAAATACATGGCCTTTTCTCTTGCAGCTTGCCAAGCTTGTTATTTCCCTAGGGGTAGTTTGTCTCGCGGCCCTTCTAGCTGAGGCCGCCATCTCTAAACCCAAGTCCTTCGGAAGTCAGTTTTTGACCCAGAGTCTGAGACGTGGGAGGGGCAGGGGGCGTAAACCTGTTACCCCAAAACAATGTGAGGCTTCCGGCCACGCTGAGATTGTAAAACCCGAGGACTTCATCACCCCAGAATGGAATGAAGAGTAAGGATTTAGGATTTTTCTCACGTTTTAAATTTTTTCTCATATAGTTGTAACTCTGATAAATAGTGAATGATTTGAAAGAGCGTACTAAAAGAATCTATAAATTAATAAGACAAAGTTTCATTAGAAAGTCTTTATTTAAGGTATTGTAAAATTTCACTCCTGTTACAAAAAATGATTTTATTGGGAATATTTTATTTTTTAAAACCGATAAGGTAATTAACATGAAAGTATTCCTCATTCTTAATCGTAATGGGTACATTTACTTCATGTACGACACACTAGCATTATTAACATGTATGAGATTTAAATGATTTTTTTTCTTATCTAGACAAGAGAGAAGAGTTATGGAAAGCGTCAGAACCAACGCAGAAGAATGGAACAGGCTTCAGGCCTTTAATCAATACTACAACCCACTGGACTACAGTGAATACGGGTAAGGGTTCTCTCCTTAAAAATACGGTAGAAGTAAATAATGCACTGTAGCATGGGTTCTCATTTCCAGATAATGGCATGCGTCAATAAAAATCCAAATTGATTATTAATCTTGAATATTTTCTGTATAAGGATACATAATACTTCTTGTTCTTGTTATGAATATAGCAAAGAAAACGCACCAGAAACTCTTTTTATGAAACAAATATAAAAAAGAACAATGAAAGAATTATGAACACTGTTTCCAACATCATTATAAGCCACATAAGTACATAGAAGTATACTATTCCTCAAATGTACATTTTAAAGCTTTCTGTTGAATATCAAAATTGACTACATGAGGGTTAGTTATGAGGGTGTAGCCTTCTATGTTTACAAAGCTTGGCAAATATAAATATATTTCTGTTTAATTTTTTTTCCATAAAAGCTGATTTAATTGATTCTCTTAGCTCACCAACCATGTAACTCTGCTTGAGCTTTAGTTAAATCCAATGTATGTTGTTATACAGGTACTTTAAGCACGATAAGTACGAGTTTGGTTGTAAGGACGTGTGCATCCAGAAGAGAGTGCCAGTTCTGGGAGCCTATCTCACTATTGAGGACCACAATGGAATGAACGGTACCTACCGCTGTTACGTGGCCCCCACCCAGAGACTCTGGTACACCACCTGTGGAGAGTAAGTTTTTGTGCTTATTTTTATTTCCCTTCAACATGTTTTCTGAGCTAAACAGTCTCAATGGTGCTCAAATAAAGTACAATTTAATGATGAAGAGGGAATTTTTAAACCTACCTCAAATTGTATTCCGAAAAATCCATTTCATTAAAACAAGAATGGATTGCATTCATAATTAATTTTAAACATTATCGACCTAGGAACAGTGCATTTGGTCGCAGATTCATATTTTTATTTCTCAAAAAATATTCATATCATATCATTGCATTATCAGAAGTTAATTATGTTTTGTCCCTGTCTATAGAAAACTACCTGCCCTGACTGTGAAGATGAGCCCCGCCTACCAGTGCCTCCCAGAGATGATCCAGGAGAGAGAGGTCATCATGTACTGCCCAGATATCGTCCCCCAGTGCCGGACCCGGACCTTCGCTCTCCCACAGACATGTAGTCTACAGGAGGTCAAGTGTGTCAGCACCATACCCAAACGTAACCCTTTCCTACGAGGCTAAACCGTTCAAATGACCATGTGAAATAATTTACCAATTTTAATTTACAGAACTAGTTAAAATACGTTTTTTACCACGGATTTTTTTCTTTCTAATTTTTTGATTTTTTAAAAAAAATTACTGTATTAAGATATTCTTTTTCTTGTAATACTTAAAGAGAAATTTTGTCCACCGGTAATTCAAACTTAATTTTTTTAAAAATCTTTTGTGTTGTTTTGAACTGGAATTTTTCATTTGTTTCGGTTCTGTATTGAATGTTGCCAATATATCTCAATGATCTACGATCTGTATATCAGTATAAATATATGTTGATATTATTGACTGTGATAATAGGGACTTCAAATAACTGTTATATGTTTGTAATTTAATATATGTTTGTAATTTATTGATGTTTAAAATTTATGTTGTTATTGAGATAGGATTTTTTAACACAGTTCATACAATGTAAACATGAAAGGGTGTTTTTAAAATCCTACTTCAAATATGCAAAAATCCAAAGTGCCAAATTCTTCGCCTATATGTGTATACATATTGCCCATATCTGTACATCGCCCATCATCCAATATGTAACCTGTATGTGAGTGCCCGACGTGAGAGAGTTATTTCTAATGTGCAATATTTTTATGCAATAAATATTTTGCTTATAAAAACACTTTTTTTCTTTTAATTGAAACCAAAAAATCCCTGATTGGAAGTTTACAAATGAAAAGGACTTTTTTTAACTTAATATGTGACACATGTCACACATGAAGACCGGAGACTCTTGTTTACTTTAAAAACTGTCTAGATGTTGACTTTAAGTACACTTTTAAATTGTACATTACTCTTTAAGGAAAAAAAAAACGAAGCGTCTTTCAATAATTAAAATGTTGTACTATTTAGTGCTATTTAGATTTTATATATGAGGACTACCTTGGTTTTTGAAATTTGTGTCCAATCCCTTTGCCATATTGTCAATAAAATCTCTAAAACATAAAAAAAACCCTCGAAAACATTAAGTTGCCATGCTCAACATTCAGTAATGAACTGAACAGGAATAGCGAGATCATTGCCTTTCTTCAATACACTAAAAGATAAATTATGTTAATACCGCTTCTTGGTGTATAAATTAATGTAAATCTCTTATAATTGTATGTTATTCTGACTTAATATTGTTGTCATTCAAATAACAAATCAGTCCGCCGTAAACTAGATTAGAAAGAACTGTTTATGTCTTTTACCAAGGAAAATTGACATTGTCTTATCATTCGGCAAACCTCGGATGATTCCATCGCCTTCATCAATGAGATGAGGTACGAAACGGCCGAGGTGTGCCGAGTGATTGCCTTGTGTAGCTATAGAAGTAGACATGAACCGTGTCCTGATTTGACAAGAACTAGAATAATTATAGTCTTGCTGGGCCTTTGACGGTAAAAACCACCGACGTCAGTGAAAATCAAAATAATTACATGTACCTGGAAGAGCTCAGCAACGGCATTTATTTAATAAAATAATTAAAATTTTATAATCCATCTGCTCGAAAAACTCATTTAATATCATGTTTCATTAAAAGAAATTCTAATTTTTTCATAATGTCATCTATATATAAGTCAGATTTCGACATTTATTTTCAATGTTGAAAATTTCACGAAGTGTATTGAGAGAATTTCTACTTTTGATGAAAACTAACTATAAAAGGTATGATAAACATGGCAATATTTGATCTTCTCCATTTGTTCTGTATAATTTCACATTTACAATGTAAAATATTTCATTTGTATATATAACTTTTATTTGTATAGTATAATTTATATTTGTATTTTATAATTTTTATTCTGTAATTTTCCATTTTGTATTGTATTTTTTCTATCTAGAAAATTATATAATACAAATGGAAAATTATACAATAAAAATGGAAAATTATACAAATGGAAATTTATATAATACAAATGAAAAGTTGGAGAATAGAAATGGAAAAAAAGATATGCCATAAAAATGGATAATTATACAATACAAATGAAAATTAATATAAAACAAATTTACAAAATCGAATATTACATGTACAATGTTTGATTTTCCAAGTTGCAGAAAATCAGTTCAAGTAGCAACACATGTTTGGAAAACTAAAAAATAACAGAAAATTTAACTTTTAAAGAGTTTCAAATTGAAACCTAATTTAAAACTGATCACCAGTCTTAATTATAGGCAACTGAAAGCCCTTTAAAATTCTCTGTTAATTTTCTGCTTTATGAGTGAATGTCGTCTAAATATTAGTCATTATGATGAAAATCTCTTAATTCTGTGCAGGATTTCTTACTATGCCTTAGTAAGATTATATATAAACATTTAAGCTAATATAATTGATTTTATGATTCGATGAAGAAAATTTCAAGAAAGAGAATTACACATATGTAGTTTTGTAAGACAGACCAACTCGATTTTATACATGTGTATATATGGAAAATAAATATGCTGCTCACGTCTCACTCATGTTGATTTATGACTAATTCTTTGATAGATCATTTTTGTTCAATCAATAAGTGACATTATTTATCAGTTCCTCTTTCCCAGTTTATAAAGAATATGTTCTGTAAATCATATCATTTGAACTGAATATCAGACTCTTTGCATGATTATGTGTTCTTTATTTTGTATTTTAGAAATACCAACATGTGATGAGTTGTAAACTGAAAGACTTATGCATGTACAATTTATAACTCTATGAAGGTCATCGACATATGTTATTTTAAGTCGAAAACGTTGTAGACAAAAGAAATTCGACTGAAGTCATGAGAGCATTTATGTTCCTTATAAAGGGTTTTAAAGCTGTTTGATTTCTGCATTTACATATGAAAAATTACGATTCAGATTGCTTTTGACACAGAAAAAAAAAATTAAATCATAATCTATTCCTATGTTTATAAGAGATGACTATTCATCATCAAAGTTCCCTGTACCAAAAAAAAAAAAAATTCTTAAAGCTGTCATTTGAGACTTATCATCTTCAAAGAGATAGCCAAATGGCTATAATATGTGAGTTACAGAGAAAAAGATGTGGAAAAAATATGCCCTGTTCTTAAATCAATTGACACATCATTCAATAATGTGATTTAAAAGAACTTAAAAAACGTACATATGTAGCTCTTAGGACCTTTACAAAAACAAAAAGATGACCTATTCTATCAGGTACGTTCTGATAACTCCGTATATTTTCTACAAGTAATATGTTCCGGACACTAAAATATTTTTTATGCAAAGGCAACGTTGCGCTGTCTTTCTGACCGACACAAAATTAAGCAAGAAAAAAGTCCTCATAGGTAGTGATTTTTCACGGATGTTTTATAAACATCAAATCTTGTCTATGTAAAGTTTTTTTTTTTTTTTTTTTTTTTTTTTTTTTTTTTTTTTCAAATGTCAGTTATTGTTTGAATGCTTCAATTCCAAGCAGCCTTAAAGACTTCAAAAATTTGTTTTAAACTTAAAAGATGAGGATTCTTTGTATCATTTACACTTAAAATTTCTAGAGTTGTTCAAAGTTTTAGAATTTAGATACTTTTGTTCGAAATTTTATCTTTGAAGAACGAAAACTTTTGACTTTTATTATTTATAATTCAAAATTTTTGGTCACAAATCTTTTCTTTTTCTTTTTTTTTTTTTTTTTTTACTTCTATACATTTTTCAAAATCATCATAATATTATACTCGTATTTAAAGTGTAGTAAATTGAAAATTTCATAAACCACTTTATTTATATTTCGAGCTTTTAATCCATCTCTCGATAGAAAATTTACTTTTTTACTTTACTATGAACAAATTTAATTTTCCTCTTTTAATATTTCCGAACTGACTTTAAACTTTAATTTTTCAACGTTTAAACATGGTAGATATTAAAATTTAGAATCTAATACAAACAATCAAATCTTGAATGGGCCAAAACGTCAGGGTTAGGGTTAGCGTTTTGATGTTCGTAGTATTTAATTTCAAGGATTAAAGAAATTCAAACTTCCAACCAAGTGTGATTTTTGAAACATCATCGATATACATATCAATTTAAAGTTCTTAAAAAGGCCCAGATTATCATTTTGAAGACGAAAAAAATCTAGGTTATTAAATCAGTTGAGAATTTTGATTAAATATTTACATGGACCATACAGGACTTCCTCTTAGTTCATATATTTTTTTAAAGTTCAGTGTTCACTTATCTAGAAAAGTCCACAAATAATGATTGATTGATTGATTGTATGTTGTTTTACGTCCTGTTCGAGAATTTTTCACTCATATAGAGACGTCACCATTAACCAGTGAAAGGCCCACAAATAATGATCCTTTGTCCTACATGTAAATAATCAGAGAAGACGTGGAGTAAGGTTTAAGTTTTTATTGCACCAAAAATCTCAACAGTATAATAGGGACTTCAAATAATCGAAGGATGATAATATACAAGATGATAATACAAAATTCGGCATTTACAATTACAAAAAAGACAAAATAAATTACACATCACATACCAAATAAGGAAATTGCACATGCCCGAACGTGATTTATACACACACAAACACACACACACACACACACACACAAACTCACTCTCGAAAGACCTTAATTCAGATGCGCACATTATGGCACTTTGGTTGTTTCAGTTTCATAGCAATGAAAAGAGACAGTTATTAACAGAAGATAACCCTTAGTAAAGATCATCTTAAGTTAATTTGGTTCTGCATTGCCTTCAGTTTACTTTTTTCCAACATTAGGAAACCCCAAGTAGGCTCTTGGATCAGGGATGACATTATCACATTCGTAACACAGTTTACAGCTGCAGGCGGTTGGGACATCGAAGGATCGGACAAAGACCATCTGGATTTCTGGACAAACAAGATTAACCTTCCTGCGGACAAAGTTGGTTGGAGCGCATCTGTATTCATTTCTGACACCATATCCAAGTCGGCACTTATCCATATTCGAGTATCGTCTAGAAGAAGAAATGACAATATCAGATTTGCATTCAAGTTATAAAATGTCCTTTAGCTCATTACGTATTAAAACCACTAACAAATTCCTCCTTTGATCTTTCCTGACTATTTTCTACAAATCTTTTGCACCATTACAATGAAAATCTAAATAAACTTGTTTGAAAAGTTACTTACGGGTGAGTACACTTGACGGCTGTGAGTTGCTGGGGGAAGGGGATGAAACACTTGTAGTCCCTCCCGTTATAGTTGTGCCAGATAGCCTCATCGGTCAGATTGACCAGTGTTGTCTTACAGACAGGATCAAGTTTATATTTTGTGATTTGGACGGCATCTCTGGTGAAGAAAAATGATTAATCATAAAAATTTTATTGAATTTATTGTTTCATATAAAGATATATGAAATTTTATAGGAAGACTTCGTTGCAGTGAATATTAATACTCAGGAAGCAGTGGTATATATGAAATAAAAACTTACTCGTATCTGTAGAGATCGGAGAAACACTGAGAGAACTCCTGCTCCAGTCCGGAGTATTTCCATGTCTCCAAGGCGTCATATGTCTGTTTGTAGTAAGCCATGGCATCTGGATTGTTTTGTGGATTAGCAAAAGCTTTGTAGAGAGGTTGCCTATTAGTGAATAAAAAGAGAATTCAGAAATAATGGGGTTGCCTATAATGCCATAAAAGAAAACCATAAATAATTATTGCTTATTTCATGTATATCTACTAACAAATAATCCGCTTAAAAGTGTATCTTTTTAATTCTAAATTATACATATCTCAGACTTACTGATTATAACCCTGAAGTTCTGGATCTGGAATAAAGAATCTGTCGGTATTTGTGATTGGCCAGTTCTGAGGACGTTCAATGTTCTTTGGACAAACAAAACTCTGGTCAAAAATGGCATCGGCGCTGAAATGAGTGGTGGCCCTACATTGCTTCATTTGGATGGGAAGTCTCATGAAATCTGCAAAGGGGTTAGCGTTGACCCCTATCAGTCTTGGGTCGCTAGAGAGAGGAGCTCCAGGGCCGTACATAACGGACTGCACTGTAGCAGCTAGTGCAAGGACAAAGAAGTAAAACATCTGAAAGCATAAACAATTTTGGTTAGTGCTCACCATTTTAAATATACATTTTCCTGAGGTATAGATAGTGAATGTTTTTATTTCCTTTTTTTTTTTTTTTTTTTTTTTTTTTTTGTATTTTTATGTTTCCAAAAGATTATGATTTAAAAATAAAAGATTCATTCTTTGTAAGTTTTCATTCGTTAAATAGAAAGTTGTTCAGAACAATTCCTGTTACAATTCCTGTTAAATTGAAGTTCCGAATCATTATAATATTTCATTAAATGAAAAATCAAGAAAAAGGTATGTATAAATTTAAATTAATTTTTTTTTTCAGATTCTAAAACATATTTTTTTCTTACCATGTTTGCAATTTTGACCACGTGTAATGACTTGCTGGGATTTTATGTCAACACAGTGTGTATTCTCGGCTTTTATACTTCTCGAAGGTGGAAATAACGGTTCATTTGTCATTTCATGCATGGCTGAGTGACAGACACACGTCATTAAATCTACGATTCTCTGTGTCTAACCACCTAGGGACAATGCTCGTTTCAGAAAACAGGAATAGCTCTGTTTGACGTCATACCCAAGGGAAGTGGAACACAAAAAATATTTTCTTTGAAAGTGCAGAATGTGCAGATTTTGTATGAAATAGTGTACTATGTAATAGAGAAAAATATGTGCAAAATTAAAAAAAAAAAGTAAGCTTCTGAGACAGAAAATAAATGAGTTTTTCCCCAGTAAATATCTTTCTAAAATTTTAGACATTTTTCTAAAATTTTCAACCATTACCCTGTGGTCTTCAATCTAACAAAACAAAAATGCCAAAATGGAAATTTTACACCTCCATGTTTTCAAGAGTTAATTAATATCAGGTATAATTAATAAAATATAAACATAGAAAATTTAATATTGTGGTGTGTCTTAAGTTGCTAATCAAAATTCATCTTTAATCTTTGAACTTGTAAATGTAATCATTCACTAAATTAAGACATGAATACGTCATTCCTCGTGCGTACAAGCCCGATGATTTTGATTGGTCGAAGTGGTTATGATTGGGACGTCTTTTCCGCGATATTCTGGTATATAAGCTTGAGTGGCTTACCTTGAATAATATACCTGCAAGGGAAAGTTATAGCAAACAGAAATAGCACAGAAAACACAATGGTAAGACTTGAAATTTAGACAATAGTTAAATAGAATGAAAAACACTGACTCTTTTTGATTCTATTTGGTAAAAATAAAATATTATAGGTTGATAATATCCATTACTCTTTATTTAAGTTTTTACAGAACTGCATGAATGTCTATGAATTTTAAATATCTCCTGTCATAGATGTTAGCTAGAAAAATACTCACTTCTTAATTTTTTTCCAGCTTGCAAAGCTTTTGATATCAATCTCAGCCATTTGTTTCGCGGCCCTTCTGGCTGAGGCCGCAATCTCCAAACCCAAGTCCTTCGGAAGTCAGTTTTTGACCCAAAGTCTGAGACGTGGGAGGGGCAGGGGGCGTAGACCTGTTACCCCAAAACAATGTGAGGCTTCTGGTCACGCTGAGATTGTAAAACCTGAGGATTTTATCACCCCTGAATGGAACCCAGAGTAAGTATTAAATTCTTCCTTCTCCTTTTAATTTTATTATTTCCAAAAATAAAAAAATAAAAAAAAAAAAAAATAAAACAATAATCAAATTTCTTGTATTTTCATTGAAGTATGTCATATGTAATAAGGTGAATAGGTTAATTGACTACAATTTTCCCCCACATGTACCTCCAATCAATTAACTGTTATTTCTTTACTACCTAGTTTACTTATTTAAAGATCTAATTCAATCATTTGTTATACTTAGACAAGAAAGAAGAGTTATGGAAAGTGTCAGAACAAACGCAGAAGAATGGAACAGGCTTCAGGCCTTTAATCAATACTACAATCCACTGGACTACAGTGAATATGGGTAAGAATAGTTGAATTCGAGAGTGCAAAAGTTACCACCTAGATAGATATATCTTACAACTTTAATATTAAGAATTCTTCTAAGAGTATGCATTTTTAAGGAATGATGTTGATTGACAAAGAAGGTTTTAGAAATGACAATTTAACCGAATCATAACCAATGCATTTTGTTCAACAGGTACTTTAAACACGATAAGTATGAGTTTGGATGTAAGGATGTATGCATCCAGAAGAGAGTGCCAGTACTGGGGGCCTATCTCACTATTGAGGACCACAATGGAATGAACGGTACCTACCGCTGTTACGTGGCTCCCACCCAGAGACTCTGGTACACCACCTGTGGAGAGTAAGTTTATATTAATAAATATTATTTTGTTTTCTTGCTTGTTCCTCGCAATTTTTATTAACATCGGTTATCATTTAAAGCTCCTGTTAATGGCATCTATGAGATTCAAGTAATCATTTGTTATTCCTTGAAGTTTGTCAAAAAACCTTTTATCGAATACTCTAGTAGAAAAAGTTTCACCAAGATATTTTACTTTTCAAATATTTTTTTTAAAACAATGCTTTGTTTCCTCAGAAAACTGCCTGCCCTGACAGTGAAGATGAGTCCCGCCTACCAGTGCCTCCCAGAGATGATCCAGGAGAGAGAGGTCATCATGTACTGCCCAGATATCGTCCCCCAGTGCCGGACCCGGACCTTCGCTCTCCCCCAAACATGTAGTCTACAGGAGGTCAAGTGTGTCAGCACCATCCCCAAGCGTAACCCATTCCTCCTCAGACAAGGATAAAGCCTTTCAGTGACAATAGAACATTCCTAATTTATCCAATTTCAAAAAAAAAAAAAAATTCTGAAGTCCTCTTTCTTTGGACAAAAACCCAAATTGTTTAAATCCTGAAATTGTATCCATATGTAAAAATTGAATAAGAATTGATTGTTTTCTAAGTTTTGCATTTTGACATTTAAAAATAAGGTTAATTTTGTTTTATTTTAGAAATGAATCTGAGGCTATTTTTATCGATATCTCTTAATGTTGAAATCATACATTCTAGCATCAATTTTTTGATGTGTTTATCTGTGATAATAGGGATTTCAAATAATTTTTGTACGTTTATAATTTGTTTATGTTGTTAAGTCTGTTGCTGGGGTAGAAATTATATTTACATTTCGCTATGTATATTGTTTTATCGGAAATGATATCTTATAAATTCTACCTCAGACTTTCAAAATCCAAGGTTGCCAAATCATTGCCTATATATGTACATCATCAATCATCCAATTTGTGTTATTTGTATGCAAGTGCCCGACGTGAGAGAGTTATTTCTAATGTGCAATATTTTTATGCAATAAACGTTTTTGCTTTGAAATGAAATCCGTGTTTGTTGTTCCTATTTAGAATGGAATCTGAAATATACAGAAATAAGATAAGTCTTTTAAAAATAAAATGCTTTCTTTTTTGGTTAGTATGGGAATTAATGGTTGCAACTACTGCAGAAAAATACACAATCCACGTACACGGGTTATTCATGCGAGTTATATTAATTTTTTTTCTGAAATGGTTGCAACTCTTAATCCCGCATTAAAAATAGACATTTCATTTTTTTTTTATTTATGACTATATAAATTTTTCATATAAATAAGGTTTAAGTACCCAATGTATCATATTACTTATCCGTACATTATTGTAATAACCCATGCAATGCTTAATCTTTCACACATGTGACCTTAAGTTGCCATGAACTAGTAAACGTACATGGATTGATTCAGGAGAGTGATTTTCATAGATATAAAGGGTGAAAATATTCAGTCGATATAAACATATCTAGATCTCAGATATCTTTCTCTATGTATGAATTCATGTGCATGCATAAATTTTACTATGATACTGTTAGCTAACTATATGCATTATAACCGACACTTTTTATTCGCTATTCATCTGAATTCCATCCGCCACTATTGTTTTCCGCCACTGAGGTAACATCAATTGTTAGTTCTCGACTATAGAACATTCGCAAGTAAAAGGAGGTGGTCAAATTTACCGATATTTCGAGCACGCGAATAAAATTTGGTTAACAGTATGCATATGTAAACTTTATAATTATTTTATATTAGTATTTATAAACTTATTATCCTCAAATGTTCAATCTTTGTTTAACGTTGTACGAGGCTCTTTTTAAAAAAATACGTAGACAATGTCCCCTCTACCAGATCATTTTGGGTTTTTTTTTAAATAACAAAATAAACAATATTCAAATGCAATGAGGTCTATCTGTCTTTAGAAATTGATTTCTTTTAAACGAAGCAATGTTTTACATAGCATTTTGGCATTTGAAATTATTTAACAATACTCAATTTGAACATTTAAATTTTATTTCTTTTAATTCCTTTTAAGCACTATTTATTATGGGAATGCCTAAATGTGTAATACATTGTAAATAAGCACAAATTAAATATGTAATAAAGCATATAATAATATTTGTCTATAGGAAATAATAATATTTAAAAAAAAAAAAAACAACAACAACAACACGAAACTTATGAAAAAAAGAAGGGTTCGAAGAGTGATTGATCTAAAAAAAAAAATATATACAAACAATACAAATCTGTGAAAAGGGTATAAAACATGGACCCCTGGCAATTCCAGAGATAGCATCAGATGCCTAGGAAGAGTATAAGCACACGCCGTGAGCCCTATGCATCGACGCGGTGGACGGAATATTTCGATGTCGTATTTAGTATATATAAACAAAGGCCTAGCAAGTAGGTATGAAATATGTCAGTCTTAATGCACCCAATGGCTATATTTACTAACAAAGTCATTATAAATACCATAGAATGTACGAAATGTTGAGTTTAAACTAGATTGTTGAATCCCTGTAACATCAACCTATCTGTCAGTAGCCTGCCTCGGTTTAAAAACTTATCGTACCCTGAGCAGGCTCTTGAGTATGGTATAAGCTGGGAGACATAAACTAACTATGTTGGGGGTAGCGAAATGTTACTACGTTTTTAATTGGCATTTATCGTCTGTAGTCAGTAAACATTCAAATATGAAACAGTTGTGAAAGATTCTGTGTCTCTTATTTCGAGCTCACTGAGATACATCGAGTCGACATATCAATGGAAGTAACTATTGTTAATTGATATATCTGAATGTCGAGTTGAAGGCCACAACAATGGTTTCTCATGTAGAGTTTTTTGAATGAATTTTGCTTCAGAGAAATATAAAAACAGGTCGACAGTTAAAGGTGCACAATTAGTGCTCAAAATAGGTGCTAGATATGATGTTACATGTACATGTATTTATTTTTTGATTTGATAATTAGCATCATTACTACTTGCAATAATCTATTTGATGGAGAGATGCAAGAAAAAGTTGTTTAGTTGCATTACAGTATAGAAAAGAACCACTCTCTGATATTTCCATGAAGAACATGCAAAGCATCTTTTGTATATACTTCATCGTATTACAGTAAAACATGCTTTTAATGAATTGATGCTTATAGCAAAGTATTTTTATTCCACTGCTTTAAAATATATTGTGAACTTAACGGATTTAACGAATAATGTTTATAACGAAGCAAAATCTCCGCCCGTAGCACTTCGTTATAAGCGTGTTTAACTGTATAGTAAAAAATAGCTTGCAATATTTTTGTTGGTAAATCTACGGAACTTTGATGGAGTATAGTCAACAAAATTAAGTAGGGAGTTTTCAGAATCTAAATACATGTATAATTTTTTCTTGATGGACTGTTTTGTCATTTTTTTATTATCAATTTGCATTTAAAATGAAAGTGTTTTGTCACTTGTTATTCATCAAGAGCAGAGAACACTCTAAATACATATTCGTATATCATATGTATTTTTAAACTCATTTCCTCAACTATCTAATTTTGACGCAAAGAACGAAACAAGTGTGTTATGATTGACTTATTCCTTTGATTTGTTCCTAGCACATGAAATGAGGAGTAATTTGTTATCAATTCGTAATAATTTTTTCGTTATCAATTCATCACTTGAGGCATATTTTCATTTCAATATTATTTACTTATAAAAAAAATACAATGCCTACCTTTGATAATTTCATGCAAAAAAGTGAAAGTTGTAGATTTATATTTTTTTATTTTTGCAAACTCTATGGTCGATAAACCTTAATGTTACTCACTATCTGTCGTTAGGTCGAATGTACACTGATGTTTTTTGTAGTTATTGTTAGGTCAATATTTTCATGCTTTTTCCCTTAACCCGATAATGACAAAGAGTTTGACCTGTCAGTAGAGGATGCTTATTTTTTTCATTGCATCTGATCCCATCTCTGTTTTAAATGGTCTGTTTTGGCACTTCTTATAATTTGTATCGTTTAAAGGGACTTTACACAAAATAATATGTATTGTGAAAGTCATAGGAGACTTTTTTCATTCAAAGACAAATTATATTAATTCTTCAAAAATTAACCATGAAAAAGGCGAGGATAACATATAGGGATCAATCTTCTAAATTCTGAAAACACTGCGAATCATAGAAATCGCAAACACAAGAACTCCTGAAAAACATCAGAGTTGGGATTAAATGCCTATGATAACATCCCATTTTGACCGGTCACAATCGCAGCAAACCCTATGTATCGATCAATTGAACAGAATAGTCAGTTTCTAAAATCAGAAGAAAACATTGGACTTATTATTGATATGAAAAATGTCAGACAAAATAGTCCCCAAGATAAGTTGCGTTTTGAAAGAAGGAAATTATGACGATCAAACAATTAGCAAAATTTAAACTTTTGAATTGTGGTTGTTGAAAGCCTTGTAAGTAACTTATTTTTCAGGGTACTCGGAACCGAATTAGTTTGAAGACAAAACACCATATACGATTTTGAAATATAACTACATGAATAGCAGAAGTTGACGATTGAAAATCATTTCGTTGTCAAATAGTTAGTTGTCATACGGCAATTAACGTCTAAAATCAGTAAAACATTCAAATGGGAAACAGATGTGGCAGATCCTGCGATATCCTTTATTTTCGATATAAGTCGATATCATGTGGATGAAATTATTTTTTGATAGATAAAATGTCCTCGATATACCTGAATGTCGAATTGAAGGTGGTGTTAATGTAATAGGTGAGGATAACGAACAGTTGACAATTTCCTATATCTAGTAAAGATTAGGAATCGTGAACAGGGCAAAAATTCAGACCCCGTGTCCCGGACACAGACACGGAAACATCATACATGGGTACGCATATAGAAATAGTTTAATAAATTTTGCATCATAGGAATATATAAATAAGTCGGCTGAATTCTCAACAGATTATTTGAAGACCTGGTCCACAAGGACGATGAAAGCATTTTCAACATTTGAGTTGAAATCTAAATAAAATAACAATTGTGTACATAAAAATAGTAAACTGTCAGTAAAAATGCTCAGTCTATACAGGGGATAACACAAGACCAAAATATTTAAAAAGGATATGTCAAATATGTATTAGGTTTGGTCTGATTTAAAGGAATTACGGTGATCTTTATAGATTTCCACAAAATGGGACAGATATTTTATTCTGGAATCATGAATTGTCTTCGACATTTATTTTGATAAAATGCCTAAGGTCTCTGGAAAAAAAAATGACTATAAACGAAGTCTGACAAGAGATAAAGATAACGCTTCCATGGTTGTTCATCTTATTGTTACCAATATGACAAGATAATTGGTTTATTTTTAGGCTAGGGAAAGACCCTTTACGTTTTGTCGTTTTTCTGCCCTGCTTCAGGGTAAAAAAATAGTCGTTTTTTTAAGTTCCCCATTAATGTTATTCTACATAATGTAGAGTATATATTATTCTCCGAGAAAGAGGTATGTCCATTTCATAATGTTTTATCGATATTGTCGACATAATTGTATATATATATATATATATATATATATATATATATATATATATATATATATATATATATATATATATATAAACCTATTAAGTCATAACACATATTTACACTTTGCTCCTCATTCAACTAGCATTATTACTGTAACTCCATTTTTCGTTATTACACCTTATAGAGAAACAAAGTGCAACTCAACTTGAGTAATAAAAAGATGTTGAGTAAATTTTTAAACTTTTAATGCAAAAATATCTCAAAAACATAATAGGGACTTCAAATAACAACAGGATGATGATATACAAAATAGCAAAACAAAATTTTGGCATATACAATAATAACAAGAGTACAAAGCACACATCATAACCCAAACAAAAACAATCATAACATTTCACGTGCCCGAACGTGGTAATATGCATTCACTTTCTCGCAATATTTCAATTTCATTTATGCACACTATGGCACTTGGTGTAGATTTGTTATAAATCAGACAGATGACAAAATAAAGAAATAGAAACTGGCTTACAATACATCTTATCTCAAATAAGTATCTTCAGCCGTTTTCATTTTCTTCATTACATCATCTGTTATCACAATTTTTGGCGGATTTATTGGTTTACTTTTTTCCAACATTAGGAAACCCCAAGTAGGCTCTTGGGTCAGGGATGACATTATCACATTCGTAACAAAGTTTACAGCTGCAGGCGGTTGGGACGTCGAAGGATCGGACAAAGACCATCTGGATTTCTGGACAAACAAGATTGACCTTCCTGCGGACAAAGTTGGTTGGAGCGCATCTGTATTCATTTCTGACACCATATCCAAGTCGGCACTTATCCATGTTCGAGTATCGCCTGTAAAAAGATAACCACATTGTACTTCCAAGTCACTTTTCTTTGTAAGTAAACTGATATTTATGCAAATTACAGACTGCTTTGAACATTGTACTAGAAAAACTGTAGTTATTGCTCCGCAATTAGTTTTCATAAACGAACCTTGAAATAAGAAATTTATGGGGTATGTCTACTTACGGGTGAGTACACTTGACGGCTGTGAGTTGCTGGGGGAAGGGGATGAAACATTTGTAATCTCTGCCGTTATAAGTGTGCCAGATAGCCTCATCGGTCAGATTGACCAGTGTTGTCTTACAGACAGGGTCAAGCTTGTATTTAGTGATTTGGACGGCATCTCTGGTAAAAAAAAAGATTAATCATTAAAATTGTAATTGAATTTCTTTTTTCATATAAATATATATGAAATTTTATATCGAGACTTAATGCAGTGAGTATAAATAGTTATGAAGCAGTGAAAAAAAATGAGTATAAATAGTTATGAAGCAATGAAAAAAAACTTACTCGTATCTGTAGAGATCGGAGAAACACTGAGAGAACTCCTGCTCCAGTCCGGAGTATTTCCATGTCTCCAAGGCGTCATATGTCTGTTTGTAGTAAGCCATGGCATCTGGATTGTTTTGTGGATTAGCAAAAGCTCTGTAGAGGGGTTGTCTGCGATACAAGTTAAAAAGATTGAATTTCAAAAAATTACTAGTGTCAACATTGAGAACCAAATTGCTTAACGAAAACAACTAATGTTTTAAGCACATATATATAAGGTGTATAAATCTTTTATAACAATGACAAAAATACAAAAGCAGGATATTCTGATAAAAAGGGATTTCCCTGATCAAATAAATGCTTTGAACATTAAGTTCATTATAAATATTAATTTAACATTCTTAAATAGGTTAATATTCGATATTTTATCATTTTTCTCATGAATCTTTATAAATTGATTTCATTTACTACATGTTTATTGTAGGTACAAGTAATAGAATATCATACTCACTGTGCGTAACCTTGAAGTTCTGGATCTGGAATAAAGAATCTGTCGGTGCTTGTGATTGGCCAGTTCTGTGGACGTTTAATGTTCTTAGGACACACAAAACTCTGGTCAAAAATGGCGTCGGCGTTGAAATGAGTGGTAGCTCTACATTGCTTCATTTGGATGGGAAGCCTCATGAAATCTGCAAAAGGGTTAGCGTTGACCCCTGTCAGTCGTGGATCACTAGAGAGAGGGGCTCCAGGGCCGTACATAACGGACTGCACTGTAGCAGCTAGTGCAAGGACAAAGAAGTAAAACATCTGAAAGAAAAATATCCGTATTAATGCTCAGTCTATGTTGATGAGGAACCACTTTATCGAATGAAGACTCCTAGTGTAAACTTAATAAAACATTTTATTAAGTAGTTATGATCATTTAGCTACTTTACTAATAGGTTTTTACCATATTCCACACACATTTCTTTTAATTAGAAAATTTTTCACGTTTTCAAAAAGCAATTTTATTTTAGTGCATTGAAATGAATAAATATACTAGAAATAGTAAGAAAGAAGATGATTTTAATCGAAGTATTTTGTCCTATTTCTTTTCATCTGAGTTTTTAAAAAGAATTTTCTTACCATGTTTGATATTTTCGTCAATTGTAACCAACTTAATTGGTTCTTGTGTTGTAACAATTTTTACTCCTTTCTTTTATATACGCGATAGAAGGCGGAACCCAAGTTTCATTGGTCGTTCTCTAAATGTCATATATGAATGATTGACAGACACACGTCAATGAATCTCCAGCACTTTTGGTGGCTTAGCGCCCCGGGACAAAGATCATCCAAAAACACATACATATGTCTCTCTGACGTCATCATATTGAGTGTTGTCAAACAAACGTCAATACGCTCGCTTATTTTGGAATCAAATTCCTCAATACGGAAAGGATATGAATATTTTTAGCGGTGATTGTAATTCATTATCATGTGCATATATTTATGTATTTATCTTGTCGTTCTAAATTTAAAAAAAAATGTTTTAAGGATATTTGTTAAACAAAACATTTAAAACATATATCGTTAAGAAATACAGATAAATTTTGGGATAACTTGCTGAGATACATATATAAAATATGAAAGTTGCCTCTGTTATTTAACATAATAAGTTATTAATACATGTATTTGATTTCAAATTAATTCACTTAAAAATCATGAATAACATAAAACTAAACACAGATTAATATATACAAAGTATCAAACATGAGCATAATCTACAAAACTGCAGAATATATTCACATGTTTCTAAGTAGTCATTGTTGGCTTTCTTTTGAATTTCTGAGGTCAAAGAAGTTTTTCAAGAAACAACATAATTTATCCTTTTGGAAGCTGATATATTTGTAGGATTGACAATTTTCCTAATGGGATTATTACTAATATATGTGTTCACATTAAACATTTCTATCTGTATTGATCATACTTTGAACAATATGAAGAAAAATGTTTATCATCTTCAATTTACATGAACAGCACAAAACATTTTCTCTAGAAATAGAGGGGTTATATATATATATATATATATATATATATATATATATATATATATATATATATATATATATATATATATATATATAATTTATTTCATACATAATATTATAAATATGTATAATTTTGACGTATTTGATTTATAACATTCTTTTCACTTCTATACGCCGCGTTTCTATCGACAAGAAATGAATGATAATTTTTTGGGATAACTTGCTAAGATAAATATTAATCATACATGTTGCCTAAGTCTGTTATTTAAGATAATAAGTTATTAATATATTTATTTAACTTTCAACATTCTTTTCACTTCTATACGCCATGTTTCTATTTCTGCCCGCTATATTAAAAAATAAACTTATAGTCTCTGTGGGAAGGCACCTCATTGTACAACGGAAAATAATTTCATTTCTGTTGTAAGTGAGTGAAAAACAATACTTTAACACAATTATTTTTAATAATGTTTTCTTTGTTTCATGGTTTGTTCAAAATAAATACTTCTAAACATTAACTAGTACTAGTTCTGACACGATAACTTTATGCGCCTTGTACTTGAAGAATGTATATTGCCCTGCCTTCATCATTTTCTAAAAATCAAAATTTTCTACTCATAAATTTCATATTAAAAACAATTTTAAACGAGGGGTATAGTGAGCAATGAGATCATAAAATGATACTCCCGCTTCCACATAATAAGAAAGCCTTTTTTTTTTTTTTTTTTTTTTTTTTTTTTGCTTTGAGAAAGTGTAAATGTGTGTCTGAAAAGAAGTAAAATAGAAGGTGCACAATGACACAATGAAATAAAGGTTCTGGGAGAGTCTCCTTATTTTTTATTCGGTAGTATAGGAGTTGTGGATAAGAGATTTGTAGCCCCCAGTATCATAAAAAGAATGGCCGTGTCCATGTTTTGCTTAATTAAGGTCAGAAGACACGTTCCTAAAAGAATATGTAAATTTTCCCAATATATTGCTACTTTAAGGAGTTCCCTCACAAAAAATTGCGGTACATTACCAGGCATTTGTGCAAGATTCCGGAGGATGGTATTTCCTATATAATCCTATACTAGAAATCACTTGAACTGCTGTTATCACTTTTTTGGATCGATATATTTTTCAGACATTTTGAAAATAGTTTAGAAATTAAAATATAATGATAATTATAAATATTTTTGGTATATTACAAAGGTATGCAAAAACAGATATTCGAGGAACGTGTCGTCTGATCTTAAGGGAAACCCTCCAAATATATGTTTTTTTGTTTGTTTGTTTGTTTGTTTTTTTTTTGTTTTTTTTTTGTTTGTTTTTTTTTTTTTTGTCTTTTTTTCCTCCTTTTTTTTTGCTGAAAACTTCGCCGGTCCTCTTGAAGGGAGATGGGCCTAAGAAGTCTTTAAAGCTTGTGACGATAAGTATGTTAAAATTGATTCGTAACTGTCCTCTTTTCGCACATTAATATTTTGCAAATGAACAAAATAAAGAGAGAGAGAGAGAGAAGGAAAGTTTTCAATAAAATTTGACAATTTCATTCAGCAAATATCACTACATTCGCAGATAACTACTTTTTTTCGTCCAAATTACGCAAGAATACTTGTATGTTAATCCTAAACTGACAGATACTTGCAAAAGTAATTAATTAAAGTTCATTAAAGAATACAAAACAATGGTTGGGTTGTTAATGAAGGGAGGAGAGCATTTTGTTGATTGTCGATGAAATATCTGGTACAACGCGCCGAGCCGTGAAAATGATAATAAATATATATGCAGATGAATTATAAAGTTTATATTATGGACGAGTGAACTCATAAATCATGCACATTATGAACGGCTTTGTGGTTTTCATACTTAACCTTACCTGTTTTTGTTTGGGGATTTTTTCTAACACATATTTAAAACTTTCCATGAATATAATGAATATTTATGAAATTATGTGTTTTGTAAAAATTGGTGAATAGTATATTCTATTAAAAAATTGAGAGATAAAGAGGTTATATTATGAACCGAAATCTTTCTAATTGTAAAATAAACTTTGCCGATGAAAAAATGTGTTAATGAGGACAAACTTCTTAAAATCACTTTTTATGGAAAAAGAGCAGAGCTTCCGAACAAACTCTATTAAATCTTTCGTTTATTGTTGGTATGGCTGTAGCGAAAATATACCTATTGACGTAAATAGTACCATTTCTAATGTACAAAGATTTATTTCTGGTTCTTGTAGATTTTTACAATGTTTTCAGTGTTCAGTGCAACTATAAACATGCTTGATTTAGCCTCTCCTGTTTTGGGATATAATTCAAAGTAAAACGATGATATTGCAGTAGAGGAGTCGTTACCTATATGCTAGTAGATCATTGTTTGATTCTTTCGGGTTATCTTAATCAGACAATAGAGTACCTTTCAACCAAAAATACAATAAGACAAACGTCGTTATACAACCATCTACACTCCTACTCAGATTAATTAATTAAAGGTGATTAATTAATTAACCAGATCCGTTCAGACAATGGTGTAAAATATAAACCAAAACTTTGACGTGCGTCAGAATTGCATGGGGAAAAAAACCCCATAAAAAGTGATTGGAAAACTTAGCATGTTCATATAACTGAGAGTGTCAAATGTACGCCATCACGCGTGAATGATATTGAGTTATTGATATTAATTTGAGGGAACATCATGATGCACAGTTTGTGCTCCTATATCACGATCTTGCTGTTAAATACATTACCATTATTTATTTTGATTACGTTTAGATAGTATAACGTTCAGCGATTAATCATTTCCTTCCTTGATTTCCAATACAGAAATCATGCCCCATTTCCTTTCAAACAATAATAATATAAACGATAAAAATAACTTTGGTAAACAACGATGACTCGTCTTTTTTTTTTTTTTTTTTTTTTTTGTAAGGGGGGGGGGGATGAAGTTTTGAAGTAATTAAGTAACTGGGATTTCTCTCTAAAATAAAAGAGCTCTAAAATTCACATTTTTGTAAGGACGAATAAACATGAGATGATTTCTTTTATCAAAATATACATGTAGTGTGTATCTGTTGATCGCTGAATTCTTGTTTACACAAAAAGAATAACTTGAAGCCTTAGATTTAATGTGCATTTGCTCAATCTTTTATAATTGCCAAACTATATTTAAGGCCTTGTAACTTGTTTTCATTTTTTTTTTTTTTTTTTTTTTTTTTTTTTTTTTGACCTAAACGGAAAACTTACAATAGGGTTGAAAAGTTTGGATGCCTCAAAATATTAAACGTTAAGGAAAAAAAATCACATGAGCAGCTAAAAGCTTATTGGATTTTTAAGGTGATTTCTGGATTGCATGTTCTCTGACAATAAAAATCTTAATGACCGCTGGTGATTTATCTAATAAAGTGCTGGTTGTATATCTCTGCCATTCCCCCATACCCAAACCTCAAACCCTATGGCAAATATTAATTTTTAAATATTTATCCCTACTTACCTAAATGTATACATTTACAAAAATAAGTATGCAACTGCTACACTTCTTATGAAGTATAAAACCTGATATCTTTGGAGAAAACAAATACAAAGAAATCACGTAGGACGAAAAACGAAGATGAAACATTAAAATTATCCCTATGGAACTTATTATTTATCACACAAGTCTACACAATTTTTGGACGATATAAACCTTGTGTTTTAAGGTAAAGAGGAATAACTCCATCTGATATGTCATCCTTACAACTTTAGATTTTGATTATTCATTATCCGTCACGAAAATACACATAATGTTTTTCAAAACAACCAAGCAGTTTTTAGTTGTGGTAGAAATCAACATTTGCTTTTAAGGATTCACAAATGGAATTTGTTTTGGAAGCAATTTTTTTTTGTCTTTTTTCCTATTTTCTTCTCCATTTCCGGGAATAAGGAAACTACATATAAGCGGAAAACAATTTTAAAATTTAGAAATAGAGAAGTCTGACTCAACCTTAATAACTAACTAAATGTTATGACACACACTAAATGATTTAAAAAAAAAACTTTATAAGTTGTATTTCGCACAATAGACATTTAAAAAAATAAATAATGTATTCACTCCATAAACACCTTCTTTAATGAAACATACACCAGTGGGCACTGATATTTTATTTTTTATTTTTCTTTCTTTTAAGTTAATGATCAATGCGAGATTGACCAGTGTGAGATAACTCTTATGAGTTCGAGTGTTTTTTGTTTTGTTTTTTTTTTTTTTAAGTTTGTGTCTGGCGAAAGGGAACGGGTGACAAGTATGCTTTATCAAGGAAAAAATCGTATCTATTGTACGCATCAACCTTATTTTTTAAGGTAAGACGCAGACTAGAAATGTACACAACGGTCAAAAATCTTGTTAAAAAAGTACTTTCACCCCCTTAATATTTCCGTACAAATCTCTCTTTCTTATTTAATCATCATGAGAACCATATAATTTTTTTTTCAATATTTCATGTCTAACGGTATTTAACTATTTTATTTCTCCTGCAAAAATTCTGTAAAATAAGAGAGAAAACTTAAGAGGTCAGTTAATTGAATTTCCTTTGCCTAAATTTGTGCACTTCACACATTTGTGACAAGACATTTAGGTATCTGAACAATCCAAAATTTGAAGCACTCTTAAAGTCAATACAACTAGTTTTACAATCCACATCAACGTTTTATTAATAATTCGTGATGCCAGAGAAAAAAAAAAGCAAACCCAATATTATCATTCTGCTCTTTGTATTTTAGATAAACTGGTGACAAAAAATTGCAGAATCACCCACATTCATGAAATAGCTGCGTATTTTTTTTTTTAATTAAATTTGAACAATATCTTGAAAGTTGAAAAATAAATATAGATATCTACATGTATATATAAATTTTTAAAAAGGAAACAAATCTTGAAATAATTGCCTATAAACTACACGTCCACTTCGTCGTCAGTTGCGCCAAACACAGATAAAAATTCGAAAACCCCAAACTCCGTTGTAGATTCTATCTCATTCTGTACAGCTTCCGGTACAGGCGTCACTTCCTGTTTACCTATTTCGTCACTCTCTTCAGATTTCAACTCTTTTTCCGGATTTTTTGCAGCGTTTTCAGAATCATCCACCGCTTGTTTAAAGGACTCGTTCCGATGAATGTCAATAGTGGCTATCCCAGAATCCTTTGATTTCGTAGACGACATTTTCCTTCTCTTGTTTTTAAAGATAAAATTTTAAACTGTTGTACCTAGAAATACTGGAGAGTGAATTACATCTCAGGAAGTGAAACTCTTTATTAAGTTCCGAGAACGCATCACTTCTTACACTCACCCCTTGGGATCCGCCAAGTTTATTTAGGTATCTGTGAAACGGCTGTCTTTTTTCTGTCCTTTTTGACATGAATCTGTTAAATATTAAAAGAAACCATTCAAATGAAATCCAGCAAAGCATTGAGGAAACAAGGGGTAATTAAAACTTTTAATGTAACAATTGAAAATACGATCCAAATGAAATCAAGCAAGGGTCAATGTGGAAACAGGGATAATTAATGCTTTTAATGTAACAATTGAAAATAAAGATTTCCTCCACCTCTTCTTTCGATTAGCCTGTTTCCTTGTTTATTATCATGTATTCCCTGATCGTTTCTTACCTTTTAATTATTAGGAGAATAACAATACATATAAGAAGAAGGACAACTCCAGCTACACTGCTTATCACCGCTATCAGGCCTACAGAAAAAGTAATAATATGGCATCCTCCCAGTTATTAGATAATTTATATAAAATCGATTCATTTTTTTCCAATTCTACATGTAACTGCATGAATTGAAGTGTGGTGTGTAAATTTTACATGAGAATTTTCAAAGATATAAAAACAGGGTTTCGGCCTTCACCAGGTTTTATTTATTTTTCGTTTTTACCTGAGGAGAGTGCTTCTTCCTTTTGTTCTTGAACAGAGCATGTCACATGCAAACGAGAAGTTAACGGGAACGCTACAGAGAAAAAACAAATTAAAAAAGGTCATATATTAAAAAAATCATATATTAAATTATCTGATATTGAGCTGCATGGGAGGTATTTCATATGAATTTTCATTTCAAAATGTATGTGCATTTAACTTTCAAAGATCTTGCGATTATTTCCACGATTTGTACATAAATATTTCTTTCCAAATATACGAATATTGCTGTTAGGAGATTGTACATTGTAACCTCTCTGAACATGCTCGGTTTGCCGGAGTATATGGTGTTAATAATTTACCGGAGTACTTAATCCAGAAGCCCGTGGGTACCCTTGGAACCATTATGGGGAGGAATGTAGTGTCACCGCCATTACTATAGTCCAGAACGAGGCTGTTGGTGTCTGGGATACCAATATCTGTAGAGAGGCGGTACATCTGATCAAGACTGTAGACCTGCTCTAAAATTAACAGGGCAAATGACAAATCAATCGGAATTATTCCATATCCGACCGGAACTCGACGGCATTGTATTTCAAAATCAAACGTTTGTTATAGTTATATTTCTTTAAAAAATATGTTGTTTCCTTGATAAGATTACAAAAATATTTTCATATAAGAAAAAAAATATCGGAAATAAAGGGGTAAGTAAATAATTATTCGTTTTTCCGTTGATACCTTCATTGATTCTGATAGTAAGGCTCCACCTTCCGCTTCCGGTATGCGGATGGACAGGGTTGATAATAATAGCTTTCAGTCGCACTACTCCCCAGTCCGTGGCTGAAATTCGGCATGTACAGCCGCCATGATGTTCCCTAACCGGATCAGGAAATCCAGGATTAAAAAGCAACCCGTCAACTTCCCCGAATCTTTCTCTGTTTTCACAAATACTTGGTCTCTCTAGTTCTGTTTGAATTAAACCATTGTAATAATTTCCCCCACTTTCTATGACAGAAATAAATTTAAAAAAAAATCTTCATTTAAAGGGGGGAAAGTATAAGCATAAACACGTAGACAGAGTAAAGAGAAATAAAACAAGTTTGGCTTTCCAGAAAGCCTGAAATGTCATCTCTTTGGCTTCATTAACGTCACAGAATAAACAGTGGAATGTTATATTATTAGTCCCCTACCGGTGAAACCGGAGGGGACTATAGGTTTCCTCTGAGTCTGTCCGTCCGTCTGTCTGTCTGTCCGTCTGTCTGTCCCTCTGTCTGTCTGTCAGTCTGTCCCACTTGGTTTTCCGCACTTTTTTCCTAAACGCTTACAGATATTGAGCTGATTTTTGGTATGTGAGTGTATCTTGATGAGCTACAGATCAAGTTTACATTTCGTTCCGCTTCATTGATTTTTGACAGAATTACGACCTTTTCAATTTTTACGGGTTTTCCGCAATTTTCTTCTAAACGCTTGTAGATATTGAGCTGATTTTTGGTATGTGGCTTTACCTTGATTAGTTATAGATCAAGTTTGCATTTCGTCCCGCTTCATTAATTTTTGACGGAATTATGGCATTTTCAATTCTTAACGGGAACCAGATTACACTTGCCGGTAGGGGACTAGTATTGCTAATGCAATACTCTCAGAATGCTTGTTTTCTCAGCTATTACAGGCAGTAGTATCGCTTTTGAAAAAATGGGGGGGGGGGGGTGGAGGACAAAAAAATCGACGATTTTTCTGAACAATCTTTGACAAGGGGAAAAAGGGGCTATCCAAACTCAACATTTTCATTTCTTGGAAGAAGGGATTACAACTTTTCCGACAAACATATTTTATGTTATAATACATTCTCATGGGATGATTTGACGTACCATACTGCAACAAAAGGTGGAAGAGGGGTCAAGGGTGCGCCTTTTCAATGTTTGGGGAAAAAAGTGGAAGGGGACGGCCCTCCTGGTGCTATGTACCTGTATTATTTTACCTGTTGTAAATATGCTTTATTCGGTTTAAATATATTTTGTACAATGTCTGTAAAAAATTCTAACCACTGAGAAATATTCGTAAGAATTATTTAAAGTCATATATTGTATTTTATATATATATATATATATATATATATATATATATATATATATATATATATATATATATATATATATATATATATATATGTATATGTATATGTATATATATATATATAAAAGTTCAGACTACCTAAATTAAAAAGATCTTTCTATTTGTTTTATTACTTTATATAAAAATAGGACTTTCCTGTAAATTACACAATTTAAATCAATCACGTTTCAAAGATATTAGAAATTTAAAGCAAAAACCGATTTATTTACCGATTCAGATTTTAATTAACAGACACAGTTTAATTTTTTTTTTTTTAATCAGTCGAACTATGGAAACATGAGGTTATTCAAGTTCAAAATCGGTGAAAAATTTAATTTCAACGTAAATAACATACATAATGTTTAGCTTCACCCAATCTCGTATTTTTATTTTTTAGCTCAGATACGCCATATATAGCTTTAACAATTATTCCGAAAGAAGATGGATAAAAACTTAGCGTTCCTTTTGACTTTAGTTCTTAGCCGCCTACCACGGCAGCAAAGAAGTTTTAAAGCGCCAACTTAAATTAATCTGAACCTGAATTAGTTCCAAGACTTTCCTTATTTTCCTTAATCGTATCCTCTGAAGTGACTTGGCCATCGAGCCACTGGGAATATCAAGGGAAAAATTGAGACACTCCTGCATCATGCCCTTCTGCTGCCCATTCAGATTCATGTTCTAACGCTATATTATGTATAATATAAGTACATGTACATGTACATGTATACGCTCTTGGAAAAAAATCATGCATAGAAAGGTAATTATAAAATTGAAACGATACCATTTAAAATTAAGTATTAACACATCGAAAAGAACCCCAATCTACCAACATCGATTTTATAGGCTGTTCCATGAGACACACATTTTATAATTTTGGCTTTGTTTCAAGAATACGAGGAGTGATTTTTTTTTTTACCTTTTCTCATTGACAAAAAACGCAAATTAGAATTGCATAGAGAATATGAAAACAGTTGCTTTGTTTATTAACTCTTAAAATCTGAGCCAGGTAAAGAAAACTGTATATTTTCCTAATACTTTTATACAGGGGTAAAAAGAATATAGTGCACACATCCGAGAAAATACTCATAATGATTCTTTATGATCTTTATTCCAATGCCTGCAGCACTGAGTTACTTAAATCAGAGACATTTATAATTATGTTTCTGCCTAAATTGTGCTTTTAGGTAAAATTTCTTTTCTTCCAACTTTATTATTTATTTATTTTTTTTTTTTGAATAAGTTCTGTTTTATTTTTCATATATACGGCATTAATTATCGATTGACTAAAGTGCTCATAAAAGTAAAGTTTTTGCCATTGTATATATGCATTTAATGTGAGTTGTCATTTAAATATTTTCACTGTTTTCTTTCGTCAGTAAATCTTGGATCCACGCCTTGGCTTATACATTCAATATGCTATTTTGATCCCCGCGCGCTGACCATCGTTTTACGCAATAGCCTAGATGCAATGTTTATGTATATAAACCGTTAAAGAAGACCCACCACCACCCAAGTGATCCTACCTCTATTACTCTGAATGAACACTGATGTAGTTTTACTTTAACTTTAAGATGGACCATTTTGTTTAATAATAATAAGACAGACTTTGGTCAATTTTGTTTACATCTCTATATTTAGAAATCGTGTCATCGTCAGTCAGACCACCAGCTTATCAATGGCAGCTTACTGTAGGACTTTACTTCCGGTGATTCAAACTTAATGTGTCATCTCCCGAGGGAGATGACAAAAAATGAATCCAATAAAAGGAAAGAACATGTAAAAGTAGTTTGATTAATACATGTATTGCCTAAAAATCTATCCTTGAAATATTTTTGGTGATTTTCAATGAAAATAAAAAAAAAATCTTTTTTTCAAAAAACATCCCATGACTGATTTTTTTTTTAAATTTTAAAATTTAAGGTTGCTTTTAGATTGATGGATTTGAGTCACATGAGCTTACCTGTGAGACACTCGTACAGTATCTGGACCACTTTGACAGTAGACGAATAGTTACAGCCCAGACCGAATGTCTGACCCACCGCTGCCAGCCTTTCGGATGTAAATGTGTGTTCCGCCCTATATTTACCGTTGAAGTAGAAGTCCGAGGTGTTACTAAAGGTGTGACAGAGGGTGTTGTAGGAGGGAAGCTGACAGTTGACATTCGGAACACCGTAGTACTCGGAGTACATTGTTTGCCTAACGTAGATGATGCTCCAGGTATCGCATTGTATAGATAAAGGGGCCCCAGCTGGGGCACATTTGGAGTAAATTGGGCCCCCTGAAAGTTTCAAGATTCAAAATAATTTAAAAAGTAACAGTAATTTTTTAACTAAATTTCGTTTTTCTTACTATTAGAATATAGTCAAATTTTCATGAATATTTTTTCTCCTCTATAATGAAATACTTTCATAACAATCGTATTTAATAGATGGCATAATGTTTCTCGGTTTAATATTTCAACGACTTATTGCGTTACATAAAAATCAAAATAATGCTCTCTCTCTCTCTCTCTCTCTCTCTCTCTCTCTCTCTCTCTCTCTGGTTTTTCGAACCAAATTTTATAATAAAAGACAGTGTTATGGTGGTATAAAAATTTCAAACTTACCTGTTTCAGCAGGATAATTGAAAATCACTATAATTAGCATGAAATTAATAAAAAGGAATTTTTCCATTATTCCAGTTATCCAGATATTTATAACACAGGTCCGTAAATGTATGTACTCATATGTAAACACTTGTACCGACAAATCACCCCGCTATAGGTAACAAATAACGGGCCGATTAATCCACTATAGAGTCGTAAATTGACAGCGAAACTGTTAGTCTTTATTTGATGACCCGGAAATTGATAATTAAAGGTGGTACAACCCCCCATAAAAATAATTATATAGGAAACACGTCGGGGTTGTAAAATTAAATACGGAGACAAAGAAAATTCAACACGACGTTAAAATGAAAACTTCCCTTCATTATTAATTTATCTTTTTTTTAATTTCATGAAGAGAATACAATTACTAGATTTGCTAAGTCCTTATAAAATTATTTGAACACTAAATCACTTTTTCTCAACAAACATTAAAGACAATCTGAACAAGCGGGTTCTCCGAGGTCAAGAATGAACTATAACAATTGTAAATGTTCGATCACGTTTGTAACAATGACACCCCCTCCCTCTCCCACGACTTGATGTGATTTTCTTATCTCAGACTCCAAGACATTTTTGAAGGTCAGTAATAAAAACAATTACTTTATGTTGGATATTTATTTATTTATTCATTTCAGAGGTAGTACATTTAAACATCTATGTACGACTTGTATATGTTGATTGTGTAATGAATATTACTATCTTTAAATTAAAATCAGTTTATAAATTTAAGATTTGGAATTTCTTTGCTCTAGACCAGATTTATCAAATTTTATGTTGTGCATGTATATAAATCTATGAAGTATGTATACCAGCTGATTAGACCATTTTAAAAATTAAATTACGAAAACTCGGCACATTGATTTTTAGGCCAGCATTTAACTTCCATATATGGAAATATTAAAGGCAACGTACGAGGTCATGCGATATTTTTAAACATCTACCATCAACATCTGTATATTTGGAGTGGATAACCACAAAATATCCTCTCAAATAGATTATATTTTATTTACCTCTTCACATAAGTATAATTGTAATCGATTAGAAAGCGATATATCTCGACTTTTTAATATATTTAATTTTCCAAGTCGAGTAATTGTAGTTCGTACTATATACTGACACTAAGATATTTATAACAGACGTGGTGATTTCCCAGTGTTTAAATTTAGATTATGTAAAGTAAATAAAAACTGGGTCAGCGAGGATCGATTAGCCAAATAAGGAAAATAGCGACGATCTGCACCGAATATGGCAGCAACATAGGGTATCAGTATACACGTTTACACTCCATGGGTCTTTTGCAATATACCCGTGACTTTTCATATATAAAAGAAATAACAGATACCATTTGTTTAATAAACCTCTGTAGAATACACATCGCTTATAGTATTCATAACTCGGCTCTTTACACTCGCTGAAAAGAATCGCTAGTGATAAACGGATTTTGATTAAAAAAAAAAATGAATGCAAACGAGATTTTTGAAAAGTTCATGAAAACAGACAATTGTGGAAACATTTTGGAATATTTTGATTCCCTCTGTTACGAACTGGACTTGAAAAACATCAAAAATAGATTGGAGCTGATAGAACATTTCTCCTCTAAAGTGACGTCATGGCGCGCCAGGCCACTTTTGAGCAAACTGACCAGAAAACGAAACGTTGAGGTCTTTCAGAACAATCGAGGCTGTCAACACGCAAAGGTAAGTACAAATTATTCAATTATAATTATATCTATAGATTTTTACATTATAATCACTTGAATAAATCATAGGTTCGTTTTGAAAGATATGCTGGAATTTCTTAAAAATAAAACAAAAATGTCACTCGATTTATTAATTATTTATGTATCTATACATTTTTACATTATAATCACAGGAATGAATCATAGGGTCATTTTGAAAGAAATATTGGAATGTCTTTAAAATAAAATAAAAATGTCAGGCGATTGGGGAACAAAGTAAAAGATGCAATTATAATCAGATTGTAGCGGAAATACATGATGAGCTAACGAAACCAACATATTTATGGCACAACAGCAACATTTTACATGTATATTTGTCAAATTTTATTGATCGATTTTTTTCGTAATAATACATCAAATATTGAGTTTTTTTTATCATAATTGAAAAATTATTGAAGGTCGTAAAAAAGTATTAATACCAGTTGTACCCCATCATGACTTTTTAATTCCATCCAGTGTACGAAAAACTGTTTCCTGCAGTTTTTCACCGTGATTTAACGTCTTCAGATTTTCCGGATGTTTACGACTATTTTATAGTTATTTCTCTTGTCCTCATCGACGTTCGTACAAATTCAGCATTCGTGATTTACTGCCTCATTTCTTTTCAGTTTTTATGTTTTAAGCTCGTGAGATATTTCTTTTCTAAATGCTTGTACTTTTTATTAAAGATTTTAGTTATTGGTGCCGGACCATGTGGCCTTCGAACCGCCATTGAAGTTGCGTTGCTAGGATACATAGTGGTTGTTATGGAGAAGCGCTGTTCTTTTTCCCGTCACAACACCCTTCACCTCTGGCCGTTTGTCATCGAGGACCTGAAGAATCTAGGAGCAAAGGAATTGTTTTCAAAGTTTTGTGTCGGAGGAATAAGTCACATCAGTAAGTAAAAATTGTGTTATATTAACACACTTGATTTTTTAAAACAAATAAAACACCTTTGCCAAAGTGTAAATGTTTTCATCTTTGAGGGAGGGGGGTATACCTTTCCAAATGGTGGGCACCATGGTTTTTTGTTCGTTTGTTTGTTTTTTTAAATAAAAAAGTATTATTTTTCACTGATTTTTCTATTTTTTTTAATCTTGAAACTATAACAATTTAAAACAAACAACTTTAAAAATTCCCTGGGACCGGGATGTATGTAAAAGGGGTGGGGGAGGAGCTGCTCACAAACACCAGTATTCATTGCAATGATTTAGTTTCAGTCCTAATTAACCTATTGATTTCTCTATCAGGTATCCGGAGACTACAAAGTATTTTACTTAAAGTTGCGCTGTTACTTGGGGTGGAAGTGCACACAAATGTGGCGTATGATGGACTGTTGGATCCGCCTGTTGATAATGCAGACGGTAAGATCAGCAAATTCGTGTAGAGTCAGTAATGCAAGATCTCTATTAAGTTAAATCATTTATAAATTCTTAGGTTTATGTTAAAAAAATGACAGGGAATGTTTACATTAAAAGTAGAAGTACTGCGTTTACATTAAAATTCTGACGAAATAATACGATTTTGTCATCTATCATTCAATGAAATGAATATTGTGGACACCATGTTTGTGTACATTTTGATACATTCTAGTGCTGGGAGACTGTTTTCAGAAAATTTAAAGTGTAGACATGGTTGTCAAGAAATGCAAACTGATGAGTATTTTTTGTTCATTTTCTTACAGTGGGTTGGCGATGTCGGTGTACACCTGAAGACCACCCTTTATCTGATTATCAATTCTCCGTCATTATTGGAGCAGACGGAAAAGGCGAAACGCTACCGGGTGTGTATGAAATAAAAGTACATTTTACAAATTCATTGTCTGGGATTACACTTCATTGATATCCAGATAACCAAGATCTAGTTTACTTTTGTGCAAAACTGTACATGTCTTTATTAAGTAAAAATATAAATTTATCTACAGGTTTTGTTCGGAAAGAAATACGTGGGCCCCTAGCAATAGCAGTTACCATAAACTTTAAACGGAAATATACAAACCAAGAGGCCAAGGTTCAGGAACTGGGGGGATTAGCCGTATGGGGAAAACCTGAGCATTTCCACAATCTGGTGAACAAGAAAGACATTCTGCTGGAGAACTGTGTTTATTTTAAAGGCGAAACACATTATTTTGTGATGACTGCTTTAAAACAAAGCTTACTCAAAAATGGCGTTTTAAAATCCAACCAACCAAATGCAAAGGCATTATTAGCTCCGGACAACATAGACAAAGTAAAACTAACCAAATTCGCCTGTAATGTAGCGGAAGTGTGTACAGACGGTCTACTTCCGGATCTAGAATGTGAAACCAATTATCGAGGTGAACCTGACGTTGCCATCTTTGATTTTACTGCCATGTATTATTCTGAGAGTGCGTCACGTGTTCTGGTGAGGAACGGACACAAACTGTTAATGGGACTTGTAGGGGATAGCCTGTTAGAGGTAAGTAAAATGTTAAATGTTTATTGGTTGTTTTCTGAAGGTATTAACGCTTGATATGGAGTTCAAGCCTTCTTTAAAAAGGAAAAAAAAATATGTATGAGCATTATTTCTTGGAGTTAATTTTTAAGTTACTAGTTTGATTGTAAATAACTCTCAAAATGTCCTCATTATTTAAAAAAATTCACAATTCATAACCGTTTTTTAAAAGCCTTTCTGGCCATTGGGAACCGGATGTGGTCGAGGCTTCCTCTCGTCGTATGACGCTGCGTGGATGATTCGTCAATGGACTTCCGGTGAGATGTCGCCACTTGAGGTCTTAGCAGAAAGAGAAACCATATACAGTCTTCTGAGTTCCTGTATGGCTGCCTCCGTGTGCAGTGATTACAACAATATGACGGTAGACCCGAAAACCAGGTTTGTTGAATATGTCCATTAATTATCGATAGTTGCTTTATTTCTATTATCACTTATATTTTGATCAGTCCTTTTTTTGGTGTATTTCAGATATAACAATTGGAGTGATCTCGTAGCCAAAACAAAAACCCCCGATATGGTGCGCCATTTGTGCAATACAGAATTATAGAACTGTAAAACTTTACTGAAACTGTGAACCAGGCTTTATTTTCAAGTGAAAATCCGTCCAGTGAAGACACATTTTTCCTCTTTGTATTGTTATAGTGAGGGTTTTGAATTGAACATCTTATTAACATGTTTTATATGTTGTGTTTTAAATTATGAAATTGAAAATAAATGAAAATGTCTTTTCTTTTTCGGAGTTTCTTTACTAAAAATTCTCTATATCCTATTCTGCAAAGTTTACACAAGTTTACACACGAAAGAATGTTGCACATATACATAGCTCCTTTCAAACAGTTCAATATTAAATATATTTAAGGGTATATTTTAGAACAAGAGAGTCGGTCTAAGAATTTAATTGAATTCATTATCTTTATTTCGGTATACCGATTTCAATGGATTTCATAAAGCTTTGGGAATTGTGCCAATCTGAAAGAGTGTAACTTTGTAGAAACATAAGAACAAGTCATGTGGCATCAAATGCTGTATTTTTTTTTAAATCAAATCTGACTCTAAATGTACTGTTCACAATTCAAACGCTTATTAACAAAATCCTGATTCAGATAGACAATAAACTCAAAAAGAGCAAACACTGACATCATCAAAATAACACGATAACAATATTTTATCACTATATAATGTCATGAGAGCGTGATGGGGTCGTTCTGTGTTGGTGTAATTTTAAAGATCATGTCTTTATCTGGATGCACAACAGCATGCGCCCAGTCTACCACAAAATTCAGTTCTGGTGTCTCCTGCGCATGCTCAAACTTAAACTGATATAACAACATAGCTACGGCGAGCCTCAGTTCCAGCCAAGCCAGATGCTGTCCAATGCACACTCGAGAACCTGCACCGAACGGAATGAACATATTTCCGGAAGTTTTGCTTGTGTTTAGAAATCGGAAGGGAACAAATTCCTTTGCTTTATCCCAATAATGCGGGCTGCGATGAATTCCCCAAGTAAATATGATGACGTCAGCCTAAAATGAAGTGTGAATTCATGAGGGGTGGATGTATCATGTAAATATATGCAAAAATGTACATTAATTCCATCAATCACTGATTTTTAGAAGGCTAAGCACTGCCTTATATTAACTCAAGTGAATAAAAATTGTAAGACTTCAGTTTATCACTGAATAGATATAATATTAAAATCATTATTTTAAGGACTGGATTAAAGTGTTTTCCAGGGAAAGGGATATTTTTATTATTGTTTGTCAGTCAAACTTACATGTTGTTTCAGGTTGACGTCACCGAGAGTTACCGGCTCGTAATTCTGTCTGCTGATAAACGGTGCAATCGGGTACAATCGGAGCACCTCGGTCAGTACGCTCTCTGTCTTAGGTAAAGGTGTGGTGGGATCCGCCACCAAAGATTCAAGGAGCTCTTCCGCTTCCTGTCGTAACTCTTCCTGTTTTATGTTCAAAAGAACTTACATGTATACATAAAAACTGACAAATAACACCATATCTATCTAGTATTGAGAACAAAGGCACATTTTATGAGCGATTTGAAATGTTTTAAATTGTTCTTGGTTAGTTTTATTGATCTTTCTACCTGTATATGTGGGTATTTGACCAATAGATACATCACCACAGGAATAGTAGAGGCGGTGGTCTCGGTTCCCGCCATCAAAAACAATTTCATGTTGTCTTTGGCCTGAGCAGATGAAAGGAAAAAAAATTGAAAGATGAACACATTTCAGTATCACATTTTATTTTTAAAAAAAACTTTATTAGATATTTGTTATATAATACAGGTTTTTTGCATCCCCGATATGAACACAGGCACGAACCCTGTATCATCACCCTGTTTCATCACCATTTATTTCACTCTTTAATACACCTTTCCTGGAACACCTCTGTACTTTTCATTCGGAGTACCTCGATCGGATCCTTTTCTATTGTTTTTGAGGTTTATTAAAATTCCAATTTAATTTCATATCATTTAAAATAATTATTTTGTTTAATTATAATTATTTTCATTATTCTTATCGCTGAATGTATTATCATTGGACTAATTAATGTTGGAAATTCAACAAAAAAAAGACACATGAAATTATTAAAAGTACATTTATAGGTACATTTATACATGACTTGTTGACATCATTTTCAAATACATAAAAATAACCCAACAATACATGTAAAAATCTGTATCACACCCCATACTAGTATCAACCCTTGATCAAAATGAGCTATCGGGCTGATATTGGAGTCTCGGGTTGATATGGAGTGTGATACAGATTTTGCCATGTACACGTTACTGAACTTAAAGTAACGCATGAGATGTTATACTTACTTCGCTGAATCCGCATGCGTCGTGCAGTGAGTTGACCAGTCGTTTTCCCTTAATTGTGACGTTATCAATGCTGAGTGCTTCCTCTAAAACCCTTTGTGTGATGGCATCAAATTCTTCGTTTGCGTCAGAGAACTCTTTACTGTCTGATGATATTTCTCCCATGGCATAACATCTATGCAAAATCGTCAACATCGAAGAAATCATTTTCTCTTGCTTCTTTTCCAAACCGTTAAGATCAAGTTCAAGTAAGACATGGCCGACAATGTCCAATGCCATCCGAAGAGTCCATTGTGTGACGTTTACGATGCCCTTCGGATCTTTCTTGAATATTGTACACATTTTCTGTATGTCGCTTATCATTATAGCAGCGCGTTCCTCAATTGAAGTTTTTCGGAATAATGACGCTATAGCGCGCCTTGTTTCGGGACTTTTCTGTGATGATCCAAGGAACGTGTTCTTTAAAGGTGAATTTTCTAAATAATGTTCCGCTCCCTTTTCAAGTTTATATATAGCATGCTGTGCTAGTTTCGGATTAAAAATGTAAATCTTGGCATCAAACTTGAACAGTCCATAGTAGAAATAGTATTCCGTAAGGAACTCGAGTTTCTTTAGTTTGTCACCATGGAACGTCAGGGTTAGTAAAGTCCGGAGGAATCTCCCCGGCTCTGGTATGTAGCCTTTCGTGAGAGGAACCTGATTAAAATAAAAACCAGATTTATAGTGGACAGTAAAGATCACTTAATTGCTACCGGGGTTTTTTTAGCATTTAAAAGTAATACAGAACCTTCAGCAGCAAAAAGACGCAAAGAATAAAAAAGTACCAATGCATGAAAGCAATTTTTAAAGGTCGTCAACACGAAGCGAAGGGAAAGATTTGTCTTTCATATCCTAATATGTGTGTATAATATATGTAATATATTTATATGTGTATAAAAATGTAATATTATATAATATATTATTTGCTTTCATATTTATATTTTGCTTAAAATCAAATTCATTACAAAATGTATCAACTATTTAATGGATAAAATATTTCGAACTAGAACTAAATACCAATACCAATACACGAACTTTTCAAGTAGTATGACCCCCCCCCCCTTCTAATTTTTCCAAAACATAATGATTAACTGTAAATTTATACCACAAAAAGATTCATTAATAAACATTGCCTAATTTGCTTTCCCCACTTTTTTGTAGGATAGTCAAATTCCCCCATACCAATGTATTTCATTTTTCCCTTATCAATAGTGTTTGAAGACACACACCCCCTCCAACGAAATATTATTTTCAAATCTGGAAATTTCCAACTTTCCCGAATTTTTAAGGGCCCTGTCACACCAAGCTGCGTCCACACGGAGTCATTACGGTGTTGTAAAAATGTTAAAATCGCAGTGGAATCGCAGGGAAATCACACAAATTTCTGTAAAATTTTTACAATGTGAAGATGTCACGGCGTCCCTACGGCGACCCACGCGTTTCTACGGCGTTCTCGCTGCGGGCTACTGCGTTCCCAACGGAGATCTCTTCGCGATTGACTGCGCTTCCGCGGAGCTTTTACGGCGTGTTAGGAGTTGTCATCTCGCGTTCACGGCGTTCTCACTGCGCTTGCTGTGTTCACAATACGTCAAAGATGCGTTCTTCACTATGGATATATATTCAGGAGTGTAACACATTTATTTTTAAAGATTCGAGTCACATAACGAAAATACTTCAAAAAATGATATATTTGAATAATTTAGTACTAAATTACTGTTAGTTTTATAATTAAAACCCTTCTTTTTTTTCAATTATATCAATTCAGATGTGTTTTTCCATTGATTTTATTATGAATGTAAAAAATAAACACACTAAAAAGTTGTTATAAAATTTAAGTAATTCCACCGCAACTCCACTGAAACAACAGAACAGGTTCTGGTATAATTTTTACTTCCCAATTCTACTCCCATGCTCCTGGCCAGGAGTGCAACAAATACGGTAGAATTATTGCTGATCAAATATGAGGCCATTGCTCTTGTTTTGTGAGCTGGCTGACAACGCTCTAACAACGCCGTGAAAGCGCATTGTGATCGCCAACGTTCGCGGTAGAAACGCCAAGGGAGCGCAATGATCGCAGTGACAACTCCTTGTTGTCGCTGTGTAATCGCAGTCAAAAAAATCACAAGACAATTAATCTCATTAGAAGCGCCGTAAAAGCGTGATAGAAACGCCGAGACATCTCCAAGGTCTCGGCGAGGTCTCCGTGGAAGCGCAGTCTACTATCACTGCGTCCATGCTGCGATCATGTGCGTCTTCACGGCGTGCGTACGGAGCTCCCACTGCGTTGTTGGAGATCTCACCGCGCTGCTACGGCGATCATACTACGTTTCTACTGCGTTCTTACCAGACGGCGATCACACGGCGCGTACTTTGTGCATGCCCAAAGTGCGCGCCGTCCCCTGGCGTTCTAGGAGACCCTACGCGACCCTACCGCGTTCAGAGGAGATCTCGCCGCGTTGTCACGGCGCTGTAGGAGACTCTACTGCGCTCACCTCGGCGTTTTGCATTTATTATGGACGCCGTGCGATCGCCGTGAGGACGCAGTCCCGGTGTGACAGGGGTTTAACAATAATAATTTTTTTCTATGTTTGTATGTCAAAGACTTTTAGGAGAGTAGTCAATTATATTGCTACATGTAGCTCCACCCCCACCCTCACATGTTGAAGAACGATATAACGTGTTAGATCTTGTATTTGTACATAAACAACGTAAAGATAATGAACAGTAATTGATCGCAAAATTCTTATAAAATATCATATTTGTGACAGGTCATAAAATACAGGTGCCTGCAGCCTAGGAGTAGTAAGAATCCTCTGTTGACCGGACATTCCCGACGTGAGACCGATGTATTTTGCATTTTGAATTTCTAAAAGTCTCTGCCGGGGGGGGGGGGGGGGGGAGGGGGAGGGGGGGGGCTTACACGCTCGCACACACTAAATAAAAACTCGCTAAACTCGAAAGAAGCTATTTCGAGAGGTGGAGTGAAATTTTGACAAGTAGAATTTTTGTAAGGGTTAGGTTTAAAAATTGACAGGCAGAAAAAAATAAATTTATTTAAAAATAAATAAATATATAGATCAATTACATGGGCTGCGTAGATAAAACTAAAAAAAAGGGGGAGGGGAGGGGGTTTCCTTTGAATAAATATTTTTGGTCAGAATTAACAGCAAAAGTATATTCTCAGAAAAAAAAGAGTGTGAGGGCTGTGCTTCTACATTTATAAACATTGTATGATGAATAAATTGATTTACTGGAATATTACATGTAACTAAGATAATATATTCTTATAAATATTTTGAAGTATAGAAAAATAGGATAGTGGCAATTTGCATAAATTATGTATCTTTCGCAATCCCATTTTGAGGGGGGGGGGGAGTGTAAACTTAAGAATCATTAATGAATATCGTATGAGAAGTTATCCCCCCCCCCCAAAAAAAAAAAAACAACATGAAACATAAAAATGTGATTGAGTATAAGGCAGTGTGTTTTATAAAATTAGGTTTTTTGTTAATAACTTAATACTAGGTGTTATTCAATAGAAACATTAAACCATTTTTAGATGTGCTCTTTCTATCAAAGCATAAAGATCTATCGCTTCTTCCGCCGATAATAAAATCTGATTTTTATATATGCGTGTCTTTAAATCTTACATAACCCACTTGTCTATGCATAAAATCTTTTATTTTTCTGCTTTACGAATGTCCCTGTATAATTTTATATCGATAGGAAACCAATACTACATTGTAATTGTTTCTAGCATCGTCTGATTTTTAGCGGGAAGGGGACACCATACATTTTAAGGTATAGAATAAATTTCTTAAAAGTTCTACACTTTGTGAATAATTCACAAAATTAGAAATGAAGCTTGGGGAATGTATCAGTAGAAAATAAAGTAAAAAAAAATGTAATCATTTGGTTTTGGTAATGGCATTGAAAAATAATGACGCTGTCGTGACTTCAATGCTACCCCAGATGTGTTAGTCGTGTCATTTTGAATTCTTTAGATTAACCTGCAAATTAGGTTCAATGAAAATAAACCCCCAAGACACTGATGTACAAGTAACACTAACTGACATCATGCGCCTTTGCTTTATTTTCTTGCTTTTACAAAAAGTTGCACGGGATACCCGATTTCGCTGATTCAATGACATTCCGATATCGGGGACAATTTACATGTATTATGCGATTTCTCTGATAATACCCTATTTCGAGCATTCTCTCCAACCTGTTGAAGGCACTTAAATGGCTGTTCATATACACGAGAGTTGTAATAAGACAGTCAACCAGAACATTTACTAGCATTGAAGCTATGCACATTAATAGAAACATAAACAAACCCGTCTTCTCATTTGTTTTGTAAGTTAACTGATAAATAATGTACCCTTATAAAGTTGTACTGTGCAATGAATAAATACATTTGACGGATTGTATTCCTAATGCAGGGAAATAAAGTATGAAGTTTAACATGTTTAATATATATCACTTGTATATACAAGAACTTGAATATAATGAAATTAGAAATAATCAATGCGAGAAGAAAAATTGCACAACATAATATTTTTTGAAAATAGACTATAAACATTTCAAAGTAATTCTGAAGAATATTACTACAAAGGAAAATTTAAGATGTTGCTCCTACATCATGTACATAATCATATTAAGCTTAAACTGTTAAAAGCAGAGATAAGCAGTGCATAAACACAACAACAAAAATCGATATGTTTACATCCTTGTTGCTACAATATCTTTCTGCACATAAATAAAGATAGTAATATTATTTTCCAGCGGCAGATTGACATCACCAAATAGAAAACTACACGAACCTTGGAGTACACATGTTCTATTTCGAGGGGTATCAAAAATGGGACATTGTAGTGGTCTCAGGCCACTACTACGTTTGAAATATCAACTGTATTTGATAACTTGAAAGATGACACATTTTATAAAATGCATATGGAGACTGCAATACTGTTCATATAACATTCCCTTTTTGTTAAGATGTATGTCATTTATCCAAAGGATTTGCTTAAATTACCGAAAATAATGTTTACATACCAAATGAAATACCCATCTTACGATGATCAACAGGACTTGTGCTGCGGTAATGATCATGCTGGCATTACACGTGTTTATGTTACACTTGAGTGACCCTCATTATCTCGTCATTTAAACACGGCCACATTTCAGATAGCGGCGTTATCAGAATTTCCAAACTAAACGTGGCTTATCTCTCAAGTACAGCGAGATGCTATCAATAATTCACCTTTCCAACCACTAGGACACACTAGGGTAAGAAGTTTTACACTAATAATGGAGAAGGACCCAGCATTAAAATCTACAAAAGTCGTGACAACATACGATGGAATTTTTAAGAATATGTACGATGAGAAAATTCGGGAAATGTTTACTGACATTCGGATTAACCTTTCCAAAGGGGATTGGAAAAAGGCAGAGGATATTCTTAATCAAGCGCTGATAGAATCCGAACGGAGTGTGGGGGACAAGAAAACTCTGACAACGATCAGAGACGAGATCGTCAGGTATAAGGCGCAGAAAATCGAACCTGGGGTTGCCATGAAGAGAGAAGCGAGCTGGGATGAAGTATGTCGGAGGCCAATCACTCGGATAGATGTTAGTTTCTTTGAGCTGCCCCAGGGATTGTTCTACCTCAACATTGCTGTTCCGGGAACGCCAAGTCCAGTTCAAATTCTGGGAAGAAAAATCCTCTCTGATTTTTTCATCAAAAACAAGATTCCCGAACTCTATTGCAGTTTCATCTCGGCGGACATGCTCCTTGGCCTCTTTGTGGATCAGAGAATAACCGAAAACAAAGTCATTGTGCATTTCTACCCATTTGACAAATCAGAAAAACTGTATTTCATGAACCAAGTGATGAACAGTTCTTTTGGAATGCCAGAATTAGTCTTTCCATACCCGCTACTGAGGCAGTCGACACACGAGGAGCTCTGTTCTCCGCCACAGGGTTGGGAGATAGATGATGCCTTTGACGTCATGCTGAGTTGTGGTGAAGAAAGAATCAGAGATTACACCATTCAATTTATGGCATCCGCTAAAATAAAGAACGCCAGACTCTATGACCCAGCTTGCTCAACTGGTGTTTTCCTGTCTACACTTAAAAACGCGTTTCCCGACAGCTATACAATAGGCCAAGATCTTAGTAAGCAGATGACGGAAATTTCCCGCCAAAGGGTTGACGAGGTGCATTGTGGGAATGCCATGGAGCCAAAAATAGAACCAGGGACGGCTGATTACTGTTTTGTTCGTTTTCTAAACTCAGAAGTCGTGAAGTCAACAGAGGCAGAAGATCTGCTGACTGCTCTTCTTCCAACCGTGAAAAGGGGCGGGTATATGATAATTTTTGGACACACTCCAGTGCTCCTCTCCTCCGCTAATTATAGAGCTGTTGCAGGCTATAAAGTTGTGCAGTGCGTGGCAACAGCTGTTGACAATTTTGGAATATTTCAATATTATGTTTTGCAACGATTATAAATTAGGAAAAGTTTATGTTTTTTAAATAGAGGCCGATGAAACGTTTAAAATGATTTTTGACAGAATCTATCCTTAACAGTGGGACGGACAACTTCGGAATGGACATTTTTCCGAACTTGCTCACCCTTCCAAGTAAAAGGAAGGATTAACTACATATATATTAATATCGTAGACACGCATAATATTATCGTTTACTGATTTTTATTTGAAAATTAAAATGTATAGTCGTGTACTTATTTTTATTTTCAAATAAAAATCAGTAAACGACACTATGGGATGGAAAAAGTGGGTCGGTAGGTAGGTGAGGAATAAAAAAATTCTCAGAAAATGCCATTTTCAATGCTGAATTTTTAATTTTTTTTCCAAGAATACTTAAAAAAATAATTGCTTCCTGTTCATTAAAAAAAGGTCTTGAGTCAGGCCATTTTAAGCCAGTCGGACGGGAGGGGGCAACCAAGCAATTTTTTAAAGGTGGCCCAATAAAATGCTTTCTTTGGTTGTTAGGACAAAAATTAATGTTACAGTTGTTGCAGAAAAAATGAATAATCTGCGTAAGCGGGTTATGTAATTTTTTTTTTTTTAACAGCTGTAATGTTAATTCCTGTACTAACAAATTAAGAAAGACATTTTATTGTTTATATTTATATCTGTACAAATAATCATTTAAAGTAGGATTAAGTAGATGAAATATTGTATTATCTATATTTACGTCATTATATGTTGATGGAAGAGCCACTGCTCAATAAATCTGTAGAGGTCATATGCTTAGCGGTATCTACTGACTGATAAACGTTAGTTTTCTTAAAGAAATAAACAAGATAATATTCAGTGGATGTAAATATACTTGTGTTTAAACGCTAATTACACAATAATGATTTTAAATGTTAATAATTCCCTTATATGATAAAGAACCGGGGGGGGGGGGGGATAAGCCGAGCCACATGCCTTCAACGAATAAAAGAAATCAATAAATTTATTTTTCAAAAATTGTACTTTTTAGTTAAATTTAGCTAGGTAATGTTTATTACTAATTGCATACAAAATTGATAATGCATGAATACAGTAATTGCGAAATTCATTATGATTAACGCACCAAAATGGCAACACTCTCAATTTTCACTAAACCGACATAAATTGGATGCTATAAGTATATTTTTACAATAGAGTGGGTCTTCGCTCCATTTTTCTTTTGAGAACAAATAATGAAAGGCAATGGAAAGATATTTCTTTTTACACTTGCAAAAATTTGGCACGAAGACCCACTCTACATAAAAAATTTTCACCATGTTCTTAAAAAATTCTACGCTTGCTAAACATGCTATATACGAAGAACTGTTTGCTATTTAAATGGCATTGCATATGTAATGAATATGTAAAAAGAGCGTTATATGACATTCTTGCACCTATGAAAATATAGCACTGATGTAACATAGATTGGTCTTGAATTGAAAAGGTATATCTATAAATAGAAGTGGGTGATTTCCTTTTAAATTTTCGAGTCTTGACGATACTGATCAATATGTAGCTGGGGGAGCCGCAAACATATATATGTGGAGGGGTGGTTGTATTTTCAGACGTCTTTACTTTGTCGCTACTGGAGAAACACTGGAGACGTTCAGCGAATTGTATACAAAGTTTCTTTATTTCGATCTTTTTAGAATTTGTACTCTTAGAAATAAAAATTTCTCATCGGTCAATTTGTGGCTAAAATTCACAATTTTTACTTATGTAGATCATCTGCCTCTCGTATTATTTAAACATTCCGGTCTGTTCTTTACGACTTACTCAAACACAATATCTCAAAGCCGTAATATGTGCATGAATGTTAAAAACAAGATTTTGTACTCTTTCAAATGTTTATTAATTCACCATGATATGTTGATCCTTGAACGATTTCAGAATAGATAGTTTTCGTATGACGTATTTTCCTTGCGAGTTACCTCCCTTGGCCGCCATCTTGGAGGTCCAACTAAAGAATGTTCCCCTTTGAGCAACCAAATTAAACTTCTATGGCAGAAATAATATGTTGACGGTGCGACCGTTAGGGCGAGCGCAGATACATATACAATTTACATCGTCTCTTCAAACCGCACGTGGCATTTGGTTCGTCTTGACTGTAAGTTGCAGTATCAAATCGAAGCCTGAACAGTGCTAGTTTTAATGAAGAATGTTTAATCTACTGTTTTTTCTGCAATATCCATAAAATCAATGTGATTTTATTTTTTGTTGAACGTAGTTTGCGGCGAGATGCAATTCGCAAAGCATTATGGGACCACATGTTACTGCGGAAAAAAATCGTTAGGATCAATGTGCAAAGTCCGAATTTCTCTTCGCCCAGGCGTTGCTTTAAGAGCTCACAGTGACGAGCGGCGTTTCGCGCCGCTCGCTGCGCTCGCTATAATGGCCAAAATCTTTAAAATACTAAAATTGCGAATTAAAGGTAGCTTGTGTTAACATAAATTCGTAAGAAAAATTGTGTTATCTTTTCCCAAATGCCCAGTACGACTAGTTTAAATTGGTTGAATAATGAAGGAATTCGGGCTTGTATACCTTAAATGTGGCGACCAACGGAAAATAACACTTGCTAAAATGGCATGGATGTTTGATAATTAAAGTCCAAAAAGGTTGTAATATAAATCTTGAATAAAAGATGAGCGCCAAAAAGTCCAAAAGATATAAAGAGCCAGAACATCCAAGAAGAGCTAAGAGAGATAATTTTTCTGGCATTTGGGGAATATTTGCTCAGAGGGTTTCTTGGTCCCGGATATAAAAGGTATTTTTTTTCCGGAATAAGAAATCAAATAAACATCGGAGGAAATAGCCTAATAATGACTAATCAATAGCGCAAAATTTGGAAATCGGACTTCGATCGTTTTGATAAGTCAAATTATCATTACAAAGCTTGTTTCAAAATAATTATACACAAAAAAAAAATATATATATATATAAACAACAAAAACAAACAAATTCAAAAAATTGTGGTCCCCCGCTTTCGGTGTCTTAGTGGATGGAATGCAATTATTTATGGCATATTGTAATTGTCTTCTTTGTGTATCCTGTCTTTTTTGTGCATCACACAAAAAAAAACATTAATAATTGAAGTAATAACAGTTATGGCAAAGATTATAGCTTCTAAAAACTACACCAACTTTCAAGATCAAGGTCATGAGGTCAAATGTCTTATTTCGATCCAAAAGGTCTTGTCACAAGTAAATGCACATGTTAAGAAAATATCAAAAACCAGAGTATACAATCGAAAAGGTCCTGAAACAGGTGATGCACATGTCAAATGTAAATACCATATCTTCCTTCAATCAAAAGTTATCAACAATGTTAAATACCATATCTTCCCTCAATCAAAAGTTATCAACAATGTTAAAAATTTTGAAAATTAGGTCAAACTTCAAAGTCAAGGTCATGGGGGTTAAAAATCATAGTACATCTGGAAATGCTTGTCACAAGTAATCCATTTGTCAAATATGCATGCCCTTCGCTCCTTCAAAAGGTAGCAACACTGATAAGATGTTTGAAAATAAGGTCAAACTTGAAGGTCAAGGTCACGGGTTTAAATATCATAGCACGTTCGGAAACATTTTGACACAGGTAATGCACTTGTCAAATATGAACGCCCTTTTATATGTCATTCAAAAGTAAACACCGAAGTTAAATTCTTTTGAAAATTAGACCAAACATGAAGGTCGAAGTCAAAGGGTAAAAAATCATAGCATGCTCGGAAACATTTTGTCACAGGTAATGTACATGTCAAACATGAAAGTTCTATCTTTTCGCAATCAAAAGTTATAAGCAAATATAAAAATTTTAAAAAGTAGGTCAAATTCCCAGATTAAGGTCACGCGGTCAAAAACCAAAGTATATTTGGAAAGGTCTTGTTACAGGTAATGTTCATATATGTATGAAAGCCTTATCTTTTTGCATTCATTTATGACCAATTTAAAGTAATGTTTACAGTTTGATTGTTTTTGACCAATTTAAAGTTACTGTAATGTTTACAGTATTGAAAAGTAGGTCAAACTTCAAGGTCAAGGAGTCAAAAATCAAACTATATTTGGAAAGGTCGTGTCACAGATAAATCGAATGTCAAATATGAAAGCTCTATCTCTTCTCAATCAAAAGTTATTACCAAGGATAAAGTTTTTGTGACAGACAGAATGACAGAGGACAGACTGATAGACGAATGAGATTTGATGCCCCCTCGCTTTCGCGAAAGCAGGGGACAAAAAATTGAGAATATTTCTGCCATCTCTTGTTGATGCTGGATAATTGGACTGAAAATCTATGTAACATATATTGTACAAGGGCAATAATTAATTGATAGATTTATAAGGGCGATAACCAAATTAAATCATAGTTCATAGGTAAACCATTAATGGACTTCCTTGGATTACATTATCTAACTTATAACAAATAAACTTGGTGATTATTATAATAAATAAAATTAAGTAAGTATAGATGTTTATAACTGATTTTGTGTTTCATAATTCTCTTGTAAATAACTCTCCATAAAACAATCCCTTTACCTTACTGTTAAATGTCAAGGACATACACAAAGTACCTTACCTACTGATAATTTTTCAAGATATTCTTAATTTAAGGTTATAGTGTCATCAGATGTACGTAGGCAAAAAGTCAGAATGCATTACCAGGGGTTTTGAAAAGATATCATTTGATGAACATTTTTGTATATTTCAAAGAAAAATATACAAAATTACTAAACATATATTGTAGATGTTTTGTTTATCCAAACTTGTTTTAGAAGAAGTGTACAGCAGCATATATAATCATTAAAATGTAGTACATAGTTCCTTTAAGTATTGGAACTCTTCAACTCCAGGGAAAAAGACAATTAAGTTCAAACTACGGTGCGTATGTCCTTAATCTGGAGTTATACTTTGACAAGTTTACAGTGTATTCTGTTTCCTTGTATGGAATGTTTCGGAATGAAATTATTAAGTCAGTTATCTTACATCTTTATCAAGTGTGGGTTTTTTTTTTATTTAAAAAAAAGGACTTGTACAAAATGTAAATATATTGATTCAAGACTGTTAGATAAACAAACTTTTATGTACTTAAAAGTAATTGATTTTTTAATATTTTTAAAGCAAGGAATTTTGGATTTCGTCAGCCTTTTATCCCTTGGTCAACTTTTTTTCAGATTTACTGTTGTATATACTAGTTCCATTGTTCCCGCGTGAAATTCAGGATCCTTAGAGGAATCATATATCTTTTCCGTACAATATCTCGAGAAGCTTTTGAGCTTTTGCAATGAAATTTTATACCACAACCCTCTATGGCCCCACCCAACCCTCTCAAAGTGTCCCTTCCCGTTGTTGTTGTTTATTTTTTAATTTTGGTCTAGGTTTTTTTTTTTTTTTTGTTATCAAAAGTTAATTGGAAGTTTGTTGGCATCGATCACGTCAAAATTTTAGAGTTACTCCTCGTTAATATTAAAAGTAACATGGCACTATTTTTAGCACAGCACAGGAGTATGTGGAGGAGCAAAGGTAAAGAGAGCAGCTTATAACATATAATAAAAATTGTCGGCGGATTTTATATTACATGGTTAATCTATAAGAACTGTTTAAAACTGTTAAGTAAAGGCTAATTAGACCCAATGTACTGAGTAAAATTTTGACAATATCGAACGTGTCAAGAACGAAAAATTTGACGTCATAAGGAGAGTGGAAATCTGTGAAATTTTCAGAAAAAGCACAAGTATTTGTTGGTCAAACAAAAATATATATTTAGAAAAAGTCCAAAGGAGAAGTGGTGAATAACACTAAAGCACCAATTTGTACAACATAGTGCCATAAATGAGTCAACTTTTTTAATGGCTGCCATTTGAATCATATAAATTCAACCTAAATTCCTTACCAGCCTCTTTAATGAACTCTAATCCTTCTAATATTTTGTGATGTCACCTTTCTGGATCCGTACCTCTCTGCATCTTCTTGGAAGGCTTGCATAAAGTCTTTGAATGTAAAATACAGGGATTTCATTCCAAGACCTCAGTAACTGAGTTTTCAAGTCATTTACATTATGGATCAGGTAAAGTCTGTTTTTGATTTTGTTTTTCATTAATAGCCAAATATTCTCGATTGGGCTCAAATCGGGAGACTGCGAAGGCCAACTTATCCGTGAATTCTGTTCTGATGTTTCCAATTTTAAGATTCATTGGACCGATGACATAGGGCATTGTCATCTTGGAAGTACCATGTACTATTACCAAAATGTTCAACAACAACCTGCCAAATATTGTCATCAAGTGTTTGGATATATTTCTGAGAGTTCATATTTCCATTTATGAATGCTAAACTTCCTACCCCATAGTAGGTGATACATCCCCATACCATTATTTTAATAAAAGCAGACTACATTGGTGCAAAGTGGCTCAAACATTCAGGTCTCCATTTTTCCGATGACTTCCTCCATACTTTAAACTTTCCGTCAGGTTTAATAATAACCATCATTTCATCGGAAAACATCACCTTTTTCAAGTGGTTATTGGCATTCCAATCTAACTTCCCTCTGCACCAAGCTATGCGTTTCTTTTTGTTTACGTCCCGAATTTCTACAGACTTCCGAAAAGATCGCCTTGTATAGCCCATGGAGTGAAGGGTCCTTTGTATTGTGCGACGAGAAACTTTAACCGGTGTACTGTTGTTGAATTCTGCCGTTATATCCTTTAAAGTTATCCTACGCGAATTTTTAACAAGGCGAGAAAGTGTCCGTTCTCCTCTGACATTAACATTGGTATATTGAAAGTTGGTACTACTGGTAGAACTCTGAACGCACCCTATGATAGTGTCGTCTGACATTTCATTGCCGTGTTTTGCCATTTCGTAAACAAGGAAGTAGAGTAATAACAAAATCAAATTCGCTAACGAAAATCCGGAAATTAAAACTCAGTAAGCGTTACTTCCCTTTGATCATGAAAAAATCGATATGATATCGTTTTTCTTTCTACAACGTAACTTCGAAGTTTTGAAGCGGCGCTTATAATTGCACGCCATTAAAAAATTTGACTCATTTATGGCACTATGCTGTATAAGTATTTGGATCCGCGCCCAATTTCAAACAAGCAGTTATGTGTGGCATTTACAAACGACTTACGATTTCATAAAATCATTAATACCGTGTGATGATTTTTTTATACAAAAAGAATCTTCTGTACACATTTAAAGGAATAAACAACAAAATCTATATATCCATATTGGCATTTACAATGTGAAAAGTTTGTATAAGAAGATCGTAAGATGTTTTCAGACATGGAAAATAAAAAATAAAGTCTGCTCACCCGCCCAAATTTGCAAGCAAATTAGGATAAAAAAACTGAACTTTAAATCCATGTGCCCTTGAGGCCAAAAGCTGAATGGTCAAGGTTGACCTTTTTTCTACATTTGCAAAATTTTTCCATTTCTTCCACTCTTTTTTTTTCTTTAGTGGGGGACACATACTCTCTGAATTAACTTGTTGTGGTTGTTTTGATGTTGTTGTTCTTGTTGTACAAAATACATACTTTCCAGCGTTAAAGGCACCTTTAGTGAAATATTTTCTGTTCACTATAATCAATAAAGATAATTTACCTATAAACACATGAAAAATCTACACCTCTTTATCTGCAGTGGTTAAGCTAATAAAAAACAATTAAATTTGACATTTTTTGCCTCCTCACGGAAGCACACGAGAGTTAAAGCAGCAAAAACTCTCTTATCGGCTGTGGAATGCGCAATGTCACAAATGTGTCCGCGAGAGATGAAATTGAAATATTAAAAGAAAATGATATTTGGTTTGATTTGGATATGGAAGAGGAGAGACAAAAAAGAAGATCTTAGTGAAGATTCTTCTGACCATGATGATACCGATTTTGATACCATTGGGACAGAAAACACTGCCCTTGGTATTCTCCCATACCAATATGAGCCTAAAGCGGAAAATTGTTATAAAATTCAAGTATTACACCTCAACTTCACTAAAACGCAGAACAAGTTCTAATCTAATTTATGCTTCACAATTTTACTTTGAATACTCCCGTGCTCTTGGTCAGAAGTGCAACAAAAATATAAGAATTATCGTTTATCAAATATGAATAAATACAATGAAAAAATTGATGAGTAGAATGATTCTGGTTGACCTCAATTGCTTTCAGTGTTTGCCCCGTGCAGGAAAATATGCCATAAAATATATTTTATCTTCTATAAAATATAAATTTTTGCTAGTTTTTTTTTTTTTGACATAAAAAGGGAATAATTCAAGATATAAAGCCTATAGTTTAAATACTTTCATGTGCTTTAATTATGTAGTATTGGACAATTTAGCTACCACTCTATGTTGCCAACATTTTATGCATTTTTATGTTGTATGGTTTTAATTTTGAATTTTACTGCAATCAGGGGTGTAATAAAACTGGTTTATAATTATCAATAAATTTCATCTATCTTTATTAAATAATATATTGCAGAAAATGTTTTATACTATTTGATTTTCAAATCATTATGTCTATCAACAAAGTACAGATAAATTGTTTGGACATTTTACAGTCTATTCGGAGAATAGTTTTCATCAGTTAACATATATTTTTAAAAATGTTTAAATACAATGTATATATTACATTGCAAATAATCATGTTTTCAAGCCTTGAAAATATGAAAAACGTGCCATAAATAATACAAAATATCACAATGATGAACTGATTTGCAAACTTTTTGAGTTATTGCTTGTATCATAATTTTCAAAACAATGTTGAATAAAATACATATCAGATGTCAGGAGTACAGCACAATAATGTTACATAGGATAACTTCAAAATCTAGTATTTTTTGTAAGAACACTTGTATATCAAATTTTTTTTGGCTTAGATTTAAAGAATTGACTTTAAAAATGGACAAAAAAGTAATTTTGGGTGAATTTATTTTTTATATTTCTTTCATATTAAAACTTTTCAAACCAGAATTGAAAAAAATCATATATAATAGCAATCAAAAAGCCAATTTCTTTCATATATACAATTAAGAAATATATGTTATGGTTAGTTGAATTTTAAAAAAAAAATTTGGTGGTCATTATTTTTTTTATTCACCCATAACAAGAGTCATCAAAATGTAATTCACACAGCCTGGAATATCTAGTAGACCCCTCAGGCCATTTTCTCTTGAGTCTAACAAAGGCAGTCCACTTTGGTACAAGATGTGATTCCTTTTTAAATAGAAAATAGTGCAGGGACACTCTATCTAAATGTGTACTTGAACACCCACCTGCTCCACATCTTCGAATTCTACCCCTTTTGTTTCACTGTGAGCATCAGAGGACATTTTCATTTATACATGTATGCAATATATGCAGTATAACAACATTGAGGCTGTCCCTGCATCTGTTCACATTCTTTACGTCAGGCAGCTGATAACAGCGGAAACTGCGGAGCTCAGGTTACTTTCACTGAGCATTTGACATTTTAATTAATTTTAGCTTAACCACAGATCTTATAAACATGATTTTTTCAGGACTGAATTTTCAATAAGCAGATAAATATTTTAATCAAACAATATTTTTTTTATTAAATGTGCCCTTTAAGTTTAAAATTTTGGGTCATAACGATTTGTCTATTTGTATTTATGTTTTTCTATATGCATAAATATCGTGACTTAATTACTTAAACAAGCTCCATAAGATTGTAACATTTTTTATTCAAATTTAATACAGAAGGAAGGAATTGACTAGAAGAGAAAGACACTTATTGATTTTTAATCATATATCGTTTCAGCTCTATTTATCTGTATAATTGTCAAATATTTTGTCCATCAATTATTTAGAATGCAATATTTTCCATCAATTATTTAGAATGCAATATTTTCCAAAACCCCAAAAAGGTGTTGTATATTATCAATAAATGCATTTTTTTTTTTCAAGAATAAAAATCATTCTGACATTTTGTGTCACAATTTTTTTCCAATTATAAACAAAACGTAATTATATTTATTTTACCATTTCAGGATAGATTAACATATGATAGCTTTTGAAACAGGTGGTATAGAGAAAGATACAAACTGTGAATGTAAATATATTTTTTTCTGTTTCCATATTATATGCAGAAATGTTTTTGTTTGTTAACTATCCATTCAAAATTTCCTTGTTAATTATTTATTTATTTATGTATTTATTTACTTATTTATTTATTTATTTACTTATCTATTTATTTATTTCTTTTGCAAATTATTTGACAATTTCCAGAAAAGTATTGTAAAAAAAAGTCTGCTTACATTTATTTCAAAATTTTTCAGAAACTCTTATATTGTTTGTTTCGTACATGGTCATATGCCATTTCATTGTTATTAATTACAATTATATCAATGTATAAATTGCATTCACGGTATTTTGTATTGTAACTGTTCCCAAACAAGAGAACAATTTTAGATCCTTCTAATGATGAGTAAAATTACACAAGGAGCAAGTGCACGTACCTTATAAACCTATGCATCCATGTATTAAAGGTAAGAGTTTACAAATCGATAAATTTTTAAAAAAGAACGTTTAATCCTATAATACATTAATTTTAAAAGATTTCAATGGTTACTGTGATTTGAAAGTTGTAAGACTATGAGGTCGCAAAAATCCTTTGCATGCATTTGGTTTTTAACGCACAAAATAAATTTAAATTTCAGTAGATACATATTCTTCACTTGAATTCCTTTTACTGATTTTTTTTTGCTGATAAACTTTCATCATTAATTAAATTGTCTGTGCACGTTTCACACTCACAAATCAGAAAACAGACTACTTTGATTATACTTTTCATTGAATTCATAAAAATGTACATGTAGCTTCAAACAATGCATGCAGAACATATCGACTATGTTTCATGAATTAACAATACATGTAGTTACTTTCATTCATATGTCGACTTGATACATCCGAGTGAACTCGAGATGTAAGACACCACAGAGACTGCCTCATAATAATAACATGTTTATGCCTCCCAACTCATTTGATACTCTAAATATGATAATTTTTAAAACCAAATCAAGTAACTGACAAACAAGTAGATGCTACAGGGATTCCAACAACCCTGTTTAAAGTAAGCTTTTTGCAAATTCTACGGTCGTTATAATGGCCTTGTTTGTAAACACAACCTATCGTGGGTCGAATTGTGTCTGACATATTTCATATCGTATGTTATGTCATTGCTTTTATCCTAAATTTGACTAAGGATAACTCTGTCCACCTGATCAATAAACTGGGCTCACGGCGAATGCAACCGGTTGACAGGGGATACATACTCCTCTTAGGTACCAGATCCCACCTCTGGCGTTTTAAGAGGTCTGTATTTATCAAATGGATATCTTTTAGTTATCTTGACCTTTTACCTTTGCTCTTCAGATATGAATACGAGTTCTCATTTTAATTTTAAGATTCTTCAAAAATAATTAAAGATTGATCCAAAAATCGTATTAGAGACTTTCCTGATCTGATGGCTATGTAGTTTTCCAAACATTCGATGTTTGTTTACCAGTAAAGTCATGTTGTAATAAGGGAAATAGGATAAAAGGGTACATTGATGGACAAAGGTAAAGAAAGACCTTGACGTTCTCATTTACAATATAAACAGTGTATATATATATATATATATATATATATATATATATATATATATATATATATATATATATATATATATATATATATATATATATATATATATATATATATATATATAAACGAGGGGTTATCAAAAAGTTCGTGGACAGAGGCGATAAAATTAGTACTGTGTAGTCTGTGCTTTCAGAATTTAAAAGGAACATAAAATAACAAAAAATTAAGAAATGTTGAAAATGTTAGCTTGATACGTTCATTACTTGCCAAATTATTATAAATTAAAAACGACATTATATGATCACCCGGCGCTGTCGCCGTTTAGTTTCATGACGTCCGACAACGTCATTGTTTTTCAATGTCCGCTTTTTCTACCTCATACACTTATCCTGATGAGATTTCCTGAAGCTGAGTAAGGACTTAAAACCTTCTTGTTTATATTACTTTATAATGTCATGAACATCTGCTTTCAATGCATATAATATTGCAAATGGATTTATACATTGGGAGAGATCCTCGCTTGATTATGCCAGCATATTTTGCTTTTGGATTATAATATCTACCACACATGCTTAACGTCATTCTTTGATGCGATTCTCGACTGATTTTTCACACCTTGACTACAAATCGACATTAACTGTGCATCCCTTTTCACTCTGATTCTATTTTCGCTTTAAAACAAGTACTCTGGATGCATATTATTTCTCTGTATCCAGTTTAAACATTTCCTAGGTCTGTACGTGGTTTTTCAGGGGCAAAACTTTATAGAATGTTGGAAAAAGAAACCCTCCACCTTTTTGACGTCATTTTCAAGCCCTTAATTGCTTGGACACTCCAGACAAAATTTGCGACAAAATTTCATAGAACTTACAGAATTAGGTAAAAATTGCTTATTGTACGGAACAATAGTGCCCCATCTTCTACCTGAATTAATGGGATTTTTGAATATCAAATGTTCATAACAAAAGAGTTTTTCTCAGTAACACTCAAGTCGAAAAACGTCATGTTCGAAGTTGCGCCGCCTGGACATACCATTGCTTACAAAAACATTACTAATTTATTAAAAAATAAAATTTATGATTTGTGGTATATTATTTATAGATAGAAAAGATGATGTTAATAAATATTTTAAAATTCATTGATGTACCTAAATCGGTTTTAATTTTATGGCGCTAGTCGATGAACTTTTTGATACCCCCTCGTATATATTTATATTTAAAACATGATTGTGACGTAAACCTTTTGTTTGTGTTGTCCATTCTATAGATTAATGTTGAGCTAACTCTTCAAATCCATTAAGTTACCTGTAAGTGTCCATTCTTTTTGGAAAACTGTCCATTCTTTAAGAATGGACAGTTTTCCAAAAAGAATGGACAGTTAAAACAAACAGAATGGAGAGTTACAGGTAAACTTTGGAATGTGTTCAAGAGGGAAACAAAAACAGATATATTAGATACTTTTTAATTTACATGTAAATAACAAAAGGAACGCGGAGATCAAAGTTAATCCAGAACACAATATCTGCACAGCATCCACTCGATTTTACTCTTTTAAATCTATGAGTAATGCACATTATTTCAATACTCAAAACTTAATTTTCACAAAACTTGAATTCAAATGACACAATTTCACATTTGATTACAATTTCGTAAAAATCATTCCCTCGAGGACTTCAGATAGAAGTACTTCTAATATTAAATCCTCCACCCAGAAAACTGTTTGCCCCATGAACACTACACTGCTGCAGTTAATATTTCGGTAGAAAATAAATAAAAATGAAACATTTGAAAAACATTTCAGGTCGAAGATTGGCTCATGGCTAATCCAACACTCAGAAAAGAATTTGCATCTAATATATTTTCAAAAATGGAATTCAAATAAAACATTTCCAAGTTTGATTCGAATTTGATCATCTGTATCTGTCGTCGAAGTTCATTTTTGGGTCAAAATTTGGGTAGTATTTCTTTTACTCTTACTTTTCTGTTTCCAGATCTAAATATCATTAATTTTGCGCATATTTTTGTTTATTAGATTTTGATTCTTTCATATACTCTCTCCATCACAAGTAAACATGTATGCCTTTACAACGCAAACTGTAAACTGATATAGAAGCATCGCATACTTGTATAGATACTAGTATCCCACAAAATCCACCTTTAACTGTCCATTCTTAAGACCTTTTTTTATTTGCATCTGGAAACACAATGGCTATTCAACAAATTGCTCTGCATCACTAGCTTACCTGTGACTGTCCATTCCGTAAACAATGAACTTGTCATTGGTTGTGTGCTACCTGTCATTTTGTACATTTTTATTTAATTTTCAGAACAAAGGAAATCATGTTTTCAGTAGGAGAAAAGCCTACGGCCCTCGATTAGTTCTTTCTCTCACAGAATGGAGAGTTTTCAGCCTTTCTCCTTTACATATATATATATATATATATATATATAGAGAGAGAGAGAGAGAGAGAGAGAGAGAGAGAGAGAGAGAGAGAGAGAGAGAGAGAGAGTAAAGTGTACTTGAGAACATATATCTTTAACGAAACAAAAAAAAAACAATCAAAGAATATAATTGCATAAGATAACTGTCAAAAGAGAGGGATTTTTCAAAACAATTTGTTTGAACATTTTACAAAAGCACATCATACCTATTTAAATCATGCATATCCTCTTATAATACATATTTATTTGTTTTTCATATGTCGCTATATTGATGGAAATATCAATAATAATTGATCTTTCTCTAAAATACAGTTAACAGATCATCAAAAGTGTAGACAGTCTTGTTACACAACTACATATAAAGACACTTTTTGCCCACTTATAAAACAATATACCTACAGATAAGGTGCTTTTTAATATCTGCAAAGATAATTTGGTCAAATACTACATAGTTTACAACGACTTTATACTCATTTATCTGTAATGTAGCACGCTGAAACCAACAAAAGTCATTTTATCCTATCAACCAATGTACAAGTACCTAAATCTCATGACCACAAAACAAGCAGATGTAATATCAGTGTACACACAGCTCTCCATTAGCCATGTTAGATTTACAGGTGAGACCAAATATTATGGACTTTTCATTGTCAATAAGGTACTATTTGTGCTTTAAGTGAATTACTAGATCATTGTTTTAACGTGGTCTTCAATTCGATATTTAGATATATCGACTACGTTTTATCAATTAACAATAATTACATTTGTTTAATTGTCGACTCTATGCATCCTAGTAAATTTGGGGAGAAACACCATAAAATCTTCAAATCTTTTTGTTATTGGATATCTAATTATTCTGACGAACTAAAAAATAAACTCACAAATGGGATCCATTATTTTTTTCCGTCGTTAACTTCCCTTATGTACCTTTGAAAATATATGTTTTGAAAATTAATGAAATCTCAAAGTTATTCAAAAATGGGTTGAATACCCTTTAAGTAACCGTGTCTTATAGTTTAAATAGTTTGCTTTCCAAGAAAAAAAATGTGTCAGCCAGGCAGTGATACATGTAAGTTTATGAATATTTTATCATAAATACAGACATTTAAACAACTTTTTATCGTCTTTTTTTCTTATTTCAGTAAAAACTGAGCATATGGCCTAAACATCAGTGATGGATCCCCGATATTGTGCTCAAGACATCATCAGGTGTGACCTTTGTGAGGGAGATGTAGTGCAAAGTCATTGCGAAGTTTGTTACACCAACCTCTGCAAAGCCTGTGTAAGGGAGCATCTTTCAGCTTCAAGCAAAGGACACAAAGTCGTGCCATATTCAGAAAGAAGAACTCCCAACAATCCAAAATGCAAAAACCATCTTAAAAATTGTCAATTGTTTTGTGAGAAATGTGACATTCCTGTCTGTTCTACGTGTATCTCCTCAGGTAAACATAGAGAACACTGTTTATTAAATATTTTTCAGAAACTTAGCTGTAAGACAAAAGCTATAAAAAGAGACTTGATAGAACTTGAGTGTAGAATTTATCCAAAATATGGAGATATTGCATTAGACATTAAAAACAAAAAAGACAAGTCGGATAATCTCTATCATAAATTGAAAATAGCCGTTAACAAACAAGGAGAAACCTGGCACAGAGAAATTGACATAATTGTAAACAAACAAAAGTCTGAAATTGATGACATGAAAACTATACACATGTCTATTTTAAATAAACAGGAAAATATCATCACACAAATTACCTCCAAAATGAAACAACGTGTTCTTGATTTGCAGAAAACTCTTGAATTTAATGATCTCTCCCTAGCACACAAATCCAGAAACGAAGAGTTCAGACGCTTACCTCCAAAAGTCAATGTTTCATTGCCAGTATTTTCTCCTCAGAAGATTAACACAAAACAGCTTAATCAACTCTTTGGTTCTCTGTCAGAATTATCAATGACAACAAAACATGGTAAAACAATTGAAACTCCAGAAACTGTTTCCTACCCTCAGGCCAGACCACTGCTTGATGAACCAGAGCTCATCAGCACCATAGGTGCTAAGAATAAACTATACAGTATTGCCTGTCTCAGTGATGAAGAGATTTGGACACGTGAGAATGACAGTATTATGAAACTCTACAACCTCCAAGGCAAACTAGTAAAGTCCATTTGGACCAGCTCATGGAAAAATACAGATGACATAGCAGTGACGAAGAGTGGGGATCTAATTTATACTGATTATAAAAGAAGATCAATTAACATAGTGAACAAGAGAGATATCAGTGAACTGATTAGGCTAGAGGGATGGAAACCAAGCAATGTCCGCTGCACATTAACTGATGACCTCCTGGTAATCATGGACAGTGATGATGGAGAGCAATCCAAGCTTGTTCGTTACGTTGACCAAATAGAAAAAGAAACCTTTCAGTTTGATAATACAGGTAAACCTCTGTATTCATCCGGTTACTTCACAAAATACATCAGTGAGAACAGGAACCTAGATATTTGTGTAGCAGATTATCTAGCCAAAGCAGTAGTGGTGGTTGATCAAGCTGGAAATTTGCGATTTAGATACACTGGTCATTCAACATCTATCAGAAATGTCTTTGATCCAGTCGGCGTTACAACAGACAGTCAAAGTCAAATCCTGACATCAGATCGTTTCAACAACTGTATCCACATCCTCGACCAAAACGGACATTTCCTTCGTTACATTAAAAATTGTGAACTACATCATCCATGGGGTTTATGTGTGGACACTAAAGACAACCTCTTTGTATCTGAGTCTGACAGTAAAAAAGTAAAACAAATAAAATACATGTAAATACTGCATCATGTCATGCTAGTGCATTGTAATAAGAAACGAAAAGTCAATACAAATATATATTGAAGTTATATAATCTAAAAACAATAGCATATAGAGTGATTTAAAGCAATATGTGCTGCATTTATGAGAATTTTATTTTGCTGTTAAAATGTGCTGTTATGATGTATCTGTATGTAATTTAAACCTTTATGATCAATGGAATGCATAGTATTATATAAGAAATCAATATTGTACAGGAATGACAATTATGTAATTTTGCTTCCATCGCAAATATAAACAATAGAAGTTTATAAACGTTCTTTTTCTCTGTCATTGAAATACTTAAAAGCGATTTTCTGTAACCACTTAAACTTCTTTGCCACGCATTGTCGTCGATTTTGATGAAACTTTGCCCATTATTACAACTTGACACAAGAAACATATATCAAATGAAATGTCGTTGCTATGTGTCTTGGTTGCCATGGTTACAACCAGAAAAGCTGGAAAATTGAGATTTTTCAGCTACTTTGAATTTTTAATAAGCTTTGATAAAGACTAAGAAAAACAAGCAAACCATTCTCACAAAAACATGACACCTTGTTGCCATTTATGCTATAAAGAAACTATTTAGAATATTTATCTCTAAGTAAGTGGTAGCCATGGGTACATTTGGAATACATTAAATGCTGAAAAACGCTCGATATTCACTAATGATAGGTGTTTCATGATCAAACTCAATCAACAACCTAAGAAAAACAATAAAAATAGATGACCTTAAGTTATTAGGTATTGGCAATATTATTCTAAAAATAACTTTCAGGGTTGCCATGGTAACACAGTGTAACCATGCAAAATCTCTAGCTAAGATTGGGTTAATGCTACTATCTTGAGGAAAAACAATAAAATTCATGACTGGCACATATACAGCCTTAGGATCATGCAACACCGAAAACACAAGAAAAAATGGGAATAATTGTTACTTTGCAGGGTAACCATGGAAACAACGTACCAGTCGTTTAAAGTGATATTTTTTGCTGCCTTAGGAATTTACTCCCCTTTTAATCAAGAAACATTATTTGACTTACCTTGAATAGTATTTATCGGGTAGAACTAAAGTTGAATATCATATATTGATAAAGTTTTGTTGAAAAATACAACACTGCTGCTATGGTTACCAATAAGGGAAAATGTTCGATTTTGTTGATTTTATATCAATATATAACCCTATGTGCCAGCTTCTTGCATCCAGTTATAGATCAGATGGTAGTCAAACTTGAAAGTCAGGTTAGTTGTTCATAAATATCAATCATAAAAGTTTTGGGAATCTACATACAAATTAAAGAATTTAAATATAATGAAATCGTAGATATTAAATGTGAGAAGTTAAAAGAATCACAACAGAATATGATTAAATTAACAGATCATAAAACTACAGACTTAAGCTTCTGAAATATTAAATACAAATGAAAAACATGTCGCTCGATTCATTAACTTTTAAAACATGGATAAAAATGAAAGAAAGACAAAGTAAAACTGAATATGTTTGTCTATCGCTACAATATATTTCTGCACACATCATGCATATATAAAATTCGCAGTGATTATTTACCATTGTGTCACAATTGTAATTTAATTATTATAAGTATTAAATATATGTTTTGCGCAATATTAAGGTAGGTTGCGGACTTAGTGCTTAAAAATTCTTACATTAAAGTCCAGGCTTTTTGATATCATTGACAGCTGCTTTTTCAATAAAAATGGAACTCGTAAATATACTTACCTTGTCATTGGTCATTTGCAAAATTATTTTGTTAAAAAACATTCTGATTGTACACACAAGTACTCTGAAGTTGACATTAAAAAGATGCTTGAGTTTCTGATTGACAATATCTATGTGGTTTTTGGAGACCAGGTCTTCCAACAATCTATTGGAATACCTATGGGTACCAATTGCGCCCCATTATTAACAGACCTTTTTTGTATTCATATGAAGCAGAATTTGTCCAAAAACTTGTACGTGAAAAGAAGAAATCACTTGCTGTGGCGTTCAACTCGACATTTAGATATATCGACGACGTATTGTCAATTAACAATGGCTATTTTCATTTTTATGTCGATACGATATATCCTGGTGAACTTGAGATAAAAGATACCACAGAGTCCGACACATCTGTTTCATATTTGGATATTTTACTTGAAAAAGACGTTAATGGTAATCTAACAACCAAGCTTTATGATAAACGTGATGACTTTAACTTTTCAATCGTCAACTTCCCTTACTTATGCAGCAATATACCTTCATCACCTGCATACGGGGTATATATCTCTCAGTTGATTCGATACGCAAGAGCATGCTCTACGTATGTACATTTTCTAAAACGAGGTAAATTATTGACAAATAAGTTGATGGAACAAGAATATCAGCTGTCTCGTCTAAAGTCATCATTTCGTAAGTTCTATGGTCGATACAATGACCTTGTCAGCAAATACAATTTATCATTGAGTCAAATGCTGACTGACGTTTTTCATACTAATTGTTAGGCCATTATTTACACACTGAATTGTCGACGGATTTTTCCGTTATTTCCCGATCATGACAAGGAGCACACGGCGGGTGTGACCGGTCGGCAGGGGATGCTCACTCCTCCATGGCACCTGGTCCCGCCTCTGATGTTTGGAGGTCCGTGTTTGCTCTGCTCCTATTTTGTATTGTATAATGGACTTTTGAGCTTGAGTACTGTTCGTTATCTCCATATATTTCATTACAAGAAAACATATTCTGAAAATTTGATATAACGTTCATTAGAATTCGCAGTATATTATCTGTTATTTTTATCAAATTTGCCAACGTAGTTTTAATGCTATACTACTGTAAACGCCGTATAGGTTTTAGTACTGTTTTTACGCTTTACTATTAAAATATATAGAAATATATATATAAAATATATATAAGCCAATATTACGGAAAGAGTTTCTTTAGAAAAGGTCGGATAACTTTTTTAAGACGTAGACGAATTAGTCCGGAATTTCAAAATGTCAAGATGAGGTGGAATTAAAACTATTGAGAAAAAAAAATGTATTCTGGCTAGATTTTTTGCTAAAAATTTTCAAAGTTTTGCATTTTATATTGCCAAAATGTTGCGTTTATGGCGTTATTTATCACAACGTCATATGTTGAACGTAATCGCGTTTACATATAAAGATCTTTATATTTGAAATATGCAAGATCTAAAAGGTGACATAGATTCAAAATGTTATTTTATTTATCATTTCACTTATTGCGGAAACATGTTAGGAAGACCAACAATTTATCTTCACTAGTATTGTGAAATTAATAGTCAGATTAAACGGTATATTGATATAATCATTCCTCGTGCATTATAATAAACATGCAGCGACAACACCGCGACTGATAATATATTAATTCATGTATTTTTAGGATGTTCATTTTCATTAAGATTTCAAGCATAACACATGGTTTTGATCACTTCATTCGAAAACGGTGAAGAAAAAAACACCCCATTACTGAGGAGATGGGGGGGGGGGGGTTACCGGCAATGTTTTTTTTTAATCAGTCGTAAGCCAGTATATCGCCCTAACTCTCACACATTAGTTAATTTTTATTTATCAAATTTTCATACGCAAAATGTAAAATACATGCATTTAGCTTATAAACAGACAGCTTTTGTTATATAGAAAAAAAAGTACTTGATACTGGTATATTATTATCTGTTTACAGTGTCATATAGGTCCGATAATAATAATAAATACATAACAGGAAAATGCATGTAATTAAATTTCACACTTTTTTATTGATTCCATTCTCCCCCGGATTTGACTGGCAAACATGGTGTGATATACATTTTACGTTCCCTTTGTACTGCAATTTACAACCTTTCAAGTTTTTGGCTATGCAATTTACTGTAACTTTTTTTGCATACCATAACTTTAATTAATATCGACTCATTTTAATTGACCTTTAGCACTTAACGATATAAATTATTCCTTACATTGGATGTAGTATTTATTACATTACACGCAATCCCTGCGGGCTGCAGAATTCAAACTTATAATACTAATTGGTTCTTACATGTCCGAGGTTTACGAACAATAACTTGTACTGTTTAATTAATATGTAATTCGTACGGACTATTGCTATGACGTTGCGCACGCTGTTGGTGTCAATTTCGGTAACATCAAAATAACGTTAGATTACGTTTCGTTATAACATTGAGTTAACGTCGTTTTTTGGTCCCTCGCTTTCACTGAAAGTGGGGGATATTAATGTGGGTCCGTCCATCCGTCTGTCTATCTGTCAGTCGGTCCCACTTAATTGGTTTTCCGCATTTTTTTTCTAAACACTTGCAGATATTGAGCTGATTTTTGGTATGTGAGTGTATTTTGATGAGTAACAGATCAAGTTTGCATTTCGATCCGCTTCAATGATTTTTGACGGAATTACGACCTTTTCAATTTTCCAGGGTTTTCGCAATTTTTTTTCTAAACGCTTGCAGATATTGAGCTGATTATCGGCATGTGACTATATACATTAATGAGTTATAGATCAAGTTTGCATTTCGTTTCGCTTCATTGATTTTTGACGGAATTATGGCATTTACAATTTTTAACGGGAACCAGATTACACTTGCCGGTTGGGGACTAGTATTGCTAATGCAATACTTTCAGAATGCTTGTTATTTTCTGGCCAATGTTATAATTATGTATCTTTTAATTTCATAGGTTATTTAGTTTTTCCTCATGCTTTGGGATTGGGATTTCTTCCTAAAAGTGAATTGAAATTTTTAAAATTGTCATCATTAGAATCAGTCTATGTGGATTTTATAATAATAAAAAAAAATGTAAACGAATTGCTGTCTTTACATAAGACTGAAATAGTTGACTTACGCATTTGTTGCTAACAGAAATTTGAAGCAAAGTTTAAGGTTGTATTAAAAGTATGTAGATGTCTTTTACCTTTATTTCTACGCAGTAGTAAAACCATCTTTGACATTGGTTGGTTTGTCCTGTATATGTTCAATAAGGTTTCAGGATTTTCATTTTCAACCTGATGGCCAAAGGGGAAGAAAAATGACGTTTTTGCTGCAAAAAACTTTGTTCATAGACTCCTCTTACATTTATAGCAGTAGCTAAATCATCTTTTGAATGATGATAGCCTGGTGTCTTGTAAATGTGCAATAAGGTTTCAGATTTATTTTTCATTTTTACCTGTAAGCCAAATGTGAGTCGATAAATGAAATTAAAACTATATGTGTCGTTATCGCCACAAATGCCCCCGCAAGCAGCCAAAATTTCAAATGCAATATTTAGTTTTAAAATTGTATTCGAAGTTGACTTTTTTTTAGTAAAGTTCAAGAGGGATAACTCTCTCAAAAATCATAGGACCACGACCAAATTTGACCTCTATCTTCTGGGAAAATACATGCACATGCAATTTTAACTTTATACATACATCACTTCTAAAGTTAGAGAGCGGAAACTAAAAATTTCTTATTTTTTCCTAAGTTCAAGAGGGATAACTCTGTCAAAAATCATTGGAACATGACCCACTATTCGAACTTGATTTGCGTATTCCTAAGACGTATCCATATTTCAAAGAGTGGAATATGTGCAAATGCTGCAGGTATAATGAACGGAAACTGAATGACGGAGCAGGGTAACATTAAATGCCCCGGCCATTTTATGGCGTGGGCATACAAATAGTTTAAAGAACTTCTACTACAATTTACGCAGTAGCCAAATTATCTTTCGAAAAGTGATTGGTGGTGTCCTGTACGTATGCAATAGGGTTTGGGAATTTTCATTTTTGACCTAGGGACCAAATGCGGTCTAAAATGACGGGTTTGTTTTTCTAAAATGAAAAAGAAATGTTCTCAGAACTCCACTTACATGTATATTTTACGCAGTATACACAGATATAGCCAAATGATCTTTTTGAAGATGATTATTGGTGTCCATTGAAGTACAATGAGTTTTGGGAATTTTCATTTTAAACCTTAGTGCTACACAGCATTTTATTTTTTTTTTTTTTTACAAAAATACCTGGTTCACAGACTCCTCTTGCATTTTGCACAGTGGTCAAATAATCTTTTTGAAGGTGATTGGGGGTGACCTGTAGGTGTGCAATAAGGTTTCGTACTTTTCATTTTTACCTGAGGGCCAAATGGGGATTAAAAAAGGATTTTTTTTCCTTACAGTTTAAGCAGTAGCTAAATGATCTCTTGGATGATGGTTGGAGTGCCCTGTAGATGTACAATAAAGTTTCGGAGTTTTCATTAAAAAAAAAAAATTAATGATAGGAACTATCGAGACAGTTTTATATCGACAAATATAAACATGAACTTTGTTTTTTTCTTGGGTATCCGCATTGCGACATTTCTATCATATAGTACGCATGCGTTCAAGTTAGTTCTGTAAAATTTTCAAATCTAAACAATTTATTTATTCTACAATGCAATGAATGACGACATTCATTTTAAAATGGCAACATCTTCATACAATCTTAAAAATGTCATGAATGTTGAACACCAAAATCAAAACGTAAGTCGGAAGTTTTTTGATTGTGAAACCGAGTTCGTAAGGAACAGTCATCTCCCCAAACAAGGCAGAAATGGACGAGTATGTAACTGCATAATTACAGAATAAATTTTAAAAATAATCACCCGAAATTACAGGTTAACATGTAACATCTCGAAATCTGATGCAGGATATATTAATGCAGAATTTCAAAGAAATTTACCTATAGGAGACAACAATTTTCCGAAAAAAGTCACATTTGAAATCGTTCTTTAGTTGTTTTCTACAGTATATTTGTCTACATTTTTCAAATTTGCATTTTGAACCTAAGATTTATCATTTGCAACTTTAAAATTAACCACCGAATTTGGCCAAAACAGCGTTTTGTCCGTTAAAGTATCGAATTCTGCATGAATTTTGGCCTAGAAGTCCTTCAGGACAGGCCTGCCCCTAGATAAAACTATTATATTTTGATAGGTTGATATATGACATAATTTAAGAATTTTTAAGGGACACCCCTGTCGTAGGGTCAAAATTCACAAAAAAGCAACAAAAATAAGGAATCCTGATTTTGACAATTTTGTTCACGTTTATACCAATTATTCTCATAGTCATAAAAGCTGAAATTTTATAATCGCTGGCTATTTTTTAAATAATTTAATTTAATATTTTATTTTTTCAATTTTTTATTTGGATATTTGTTTTGAGTTTGGGGTTCGAATTCACCTGGTGCCACACATTTATAGTTTTAAATTCTCGCTTTATCAAAGACTATTCTAACTTTTTATAGAATTGTGTATGTTCCTTTAATTATCTCTCTTTTATGCATGTCCATTCTTGATTTCAAAAACACTAAAGAGAAAGCAAATCGTAACATTTCAATGTAACTAGAACACAGTCAAGCTTAACTATACCTCAGTAAAGCACACTTTCTTCGAGGACAAGAATTATTCACTCTGTTTTTTTTTCGAAACAGGTATTCTCGCCTGCAATGAGATGCGATGGATTTAAATTGTATACATTCCTTAGAATTTAATCACATTACTTTCATTCCGTCTGTACTACTAGTACTCGTCTGGATTAATATGTTACGTTTTGCTTATATAATTTGAGCTAAATATTTTTAGTATCATTTAGAGAACGAGACGGGTACGAGTCTCCACCCCCAAGTTTAATTTGGGGGTGGACGAGTCTCCCCCCAAGTTTGTATCTAAGATACAGAACCTGTCGAGTTCTCTAAATGATTTGTGACACGATCAATAAAAAAAGAGCACCGCCCACTTCATAGTCGTGAGCATCCAAACTTCCGCCAGAGTTCGTTTGTTCTCTCTGTAGATGAGGCCTCGACGGGGTGTATACATCCACAGAATATATATTTCCACGGACAACGTTAGATTTAGTCAGATTAGTTTTGACAACGGGGTAGACGTTACAGACTTGAAGTCAGTCTTAACTGGACGATTTAACCTTGTTGTAGATGGAGATTGATCCTAATTTATTTCAGGGGTCTTAAAATCTCAGTTAAACTAGATACACATACAGGCGATACAGACAGTTTTTCGATGGACTTTGATGTTACGGATTTCTATTTTCTTTTTGAAATGCGACATAAAAAACGAAGTGAAAGAGATGTCCGGCAGTCGTCAGCGATAAAGATTTAAGATGAAATTAAAAAAAAACCCTGAAAAATGGACTTGATTGAGTTTGCACGAGAAGAGTGGAAAATGGTGGAAGGGAGATGCGAATTTCACCTAATGTATGCTGCATCTGCGAACCCATTGGCTTTAATATCTTGAAGGGGACACACAAAGCAGGGAAAGCAAACAGGTTTTCAGGAACTTATCCAACATAGGATGTTTTCCATAATTGCGAATTTTTCTTTTCGTTTGGATCGAAATAACGTGTTGATTCTGTGTGGAATAATTTTTTAAAAGTGTTAGAGAAATTTTGACATTTTACATTCCTAAGGAAATATTTCTTCAAAATTTATAATAGGAAAAAAATCGTTTACTATTTGTACGTGCTTTTGATAAATTGAATCAGATTTATTTTTATACCGTGCTGTATTTTAGATACAGAACAGTTGGCTAATACAGCACAGTATATAGGGCTAATACAGAACGGAAAGTAGCTCCGTCCAATGTAGTCTCGTTCTGTATTGCTAATACAGAACAGCAAACTTCAAAGAAAAACACCGCAATCGTGTCACAAGAATAACATACATGTTTAATTTTGTACAGAGTCAATGTTCTAAACTCAGATCTCAAGCTTTAAAACAGTAGGGCTTCATATCAGTAACTGCACTCCCTTGAATTTCATTTATATAATTTGCATACATTGATTGCATGTTTTTATTATATCCACGAAAATGTGTCACTTGTAAAAATAAACACACAAGAATAGAATTGAAACTGTAGACATTACCATTATGTACAATGAGAAGTAAAGAAAAATATCAATTATAACATTTCGAGATAACAAACTCAGAATGCGTTTACTATATAATGCTATATAGTGATTAATCATTGTCTATGAATGGGTTCCTCCTACCTCTACTTAATGAATTAAAGATTTATGAAAAATGAATTATTACATGCATTTAGCATAAAGTCATTAAACGGAACGGAAATCGACAAGATTTTTGTAAAGACAAAAATCAATCCCGGTCAGTGGGTCGTAACATAAAGGGTACTTAAGTCTAAGACCATGCTTAAGTAGGACAGTCTAAGACATAAACATCGCAGTCTCGAGTGATAAACAAAAGTCATGCATTTACAATGAACTACTATTGCCACTCTGTTGCCGTGCAATATTTGTATTCAAATATAAAGAATAATTTTAACATAATTATTTTTTTAATAGGATATCTAATCTAACCTAACTAAAATCGATAGTTAAGGACGCCAACTTTAATATATTTTAATTAATGACTTAACTGATTAATTTTTAAGCAATATATGTAAATAAAGTGAAAACTAAAGCAAATTCATAAGAAATATAATTTGGAAATAAGTTTGGCCTAGCTAAGACCTCGCTTAGTTCGTTTTATGTTACGGTTTAAGACATACTTAGTAGTACTTAGGCAGGTCCTAAGATTGCGCCCAAAACCTAATTATGACTCTACTAAATCCATAACTTAGCAAGCTTTATGTTACGAGTCCCAGATCCCTATTTATATACAAGTGTACCTTTAATGAACCGATTTTTGACAAAGACATTTTCATCACAAGCCTTAAATTTATCCATGATTATTATCTTACCATGAAATATGGAGATAACGAACAGTTTTCAAGGAATAAAGTCCATTCAAACAATACAAATCATGAGTAGAGCCAACACGAACCTCTAAAATGTCAGAGGTGGGTTAAGGTGCCATGAAGAAGTAAGCAATTCCTGTTGACCGATCACACCCGGCGTTAGCCCTACGTGTTGAACAGGTGCACGGAGTTCTCCTTAGTTAAATTAAGTATGAATGTCATGACCACACAAACAGTATCAAAATTGTCAGACAAAATAAGACTCTACAACAGGTTGTATATACAAGCAAGGTCATTATAACGACCGTAGAATTCGCGAAAAGCAGACTTAAAATGGGGTTTATGAAATTCCTGTATTATCAACTAATTTGTCAGTAGCTTACCTCAGTTATTTTTTTTTTCTAAAAATAATTATAGAATGCTTAGAAATTTTCAACTTTATACTGATTTATACAAAGTTTGCTAATGTATGTGAATGCATCGCAAAATTAACATTACACATCAAGAATAAAACTTGCATAGTCTAACGATTTTATCTCTGATTAAATGTGTTCATGTGAATGGGGTTATCGTTAACATAAAAATGACTTTTTTGATAGGAAATGTGTCATTTAAACCAAAGTTGTATGTATCATACTATAACCAATGTACAGGTATTTAAACCTGTTATCTGAAAAGAGTCAAATTAGGAAGTAAAATTATCTAGAAGCCAGAACAGTTTTCACCTCCAAATTGTCAGTAGGGACACAAAGTTTGTTTGCTCAGTACCCAGCAGAGAGGAATATATTAAAGCAATATAATGCGTTTTCATTGTTTGATCTAAAGAGCCCCACCCTAACTCCAGAACTCCTGGCCCTGTGGTCATGAATTTCACAACTGTAGATAAGGGCCAGTGCTTAGTACAAGCATGCCCTCAGTTTGATAGATTAATGTCCAGGAGTAAAGGAGATTTTTAAAGATAGCACTAATTTTGATGGTTTTAGCTCCACCCATCAGGCCTCTTGGGGGCGGGACCATGAAATTCATAATTTGTTTCCCTTCACCCATAGATGCAATCTACCAAGAATGGTTGAAATTGGTTTATAGTGGTTAACGCACGTGAAAGGACGACGACAAAAACAGATAGCAATAGTTCACCTAAGTGATAAAAATGACCATGAAATAGATAAAAACAGGAAAAGATTATTATTTTCATTATTATTATTATTATTATTATTATTATTATTGAAATATTTTTTGCATTCGAATATTTTTTTAACTGACAGCTTTACTCCCGAAGGTACCTTCCGGTAGATCGGTGATAAATATTTTGACAAACACGTTTATTTGAATAAATTGACGACTGAATAAATATTCAGTCAAATTTAAATTTTGAACAATTCTAGGATATCGCTGAGATTGCACTTAAGGATGGATTCTTCTCATATTTCTTATAATGGCAGAATCTTGATTTTCTGAATACTCAATATTCAGACTGTTTACACTCTTTTAACATCCAAAAACTTTGGTGTCATCGGCCTTGATTTTCAGTCAAGGTCATTTGAAAGTCAGTCCTAAAAATAGTACTTTTACACAGAGAAGTTTTGAAATTTATGCATATGAATAAATTTTGCTGACTGAAAAAATATCTTTCACAATAAAATTAAAGTTGTTACTTTTTTTGATGACTAATTCATATGAAATGAGCTGGTGAAAAGATAACATGAAATCCTTTATATTCAATAAATATATTTAATCCGAATTTCCTCGATATTTTTTCAAAATTCTCAGTTTTTATGAATTCACATGAAATTTCATCTCAATTTTTACAATTGACCATATAATGTCAAATATTTAGATTTTTGTCTGATGAATATTCAAAGGTTCAAGATTAATTTACAAGGTAAAAAAGATATAGTAATCAGGCAAATTATCGAAAAATAAATAGCCCGAATTTGCTCTATACTTTCTGAAATCTTCATTTTACAGAGTGTTTTAAATGTCTATAAAAAAGATTTTTAATCCCCAAAAACATATCAATTTGGTGTAATTGTGACATAAATACATTCATTTCTCCCAGTTATACATTCTGTTTTTATGGTATTTTACACTAATGATATTCAAAATATTCCTTTCGAATTTCCTCTGTCATTTTATTCTCATGAATGTTATGTTTGACAATTTTATAAAATACATCAATTTTCTAGTGGCAATTACAGAAAAATTATCACATACATTCTTCACATGCACAGGACTAATTCAAAGCAACTTAACCTTTAATATAACCAGGAATAAATAATAAACCTTCCAAAAAGTTATGAGAAAAATCATACATAAAATTTTCATAGACTAGAAAAGATTTCAATACATTATTTATGACATAAACATGAAGTCAATATACATGTATAGTGAACATGCCATTCAAAGCTTAATATATGAATATCAGAGGGACTAATATGTATATGTAGTTATATACATATAGGTCCCTGGTATTATGTTATTATTGGATATTTTACATTTGTAAACTGAGTTTTGAAAACAACAAGCAAATTCAAAGAATTGTGGTCCCCCACTTTCGATGTCTTAGCGGATGGGATGCCATTATTTATGGCATACTTTAACTGTCTTGTTTGTTTGTCCTGTCTTATCTGTGCATCATACAAAAAAACATAAATTATTGAATTAATAACAGTTATGGCAAAGACTATAGCTTCTCAAAACTACATCAAACTTCAAGATCAAGGTCATGAGGTCAAATATCATAATAAAATCCAAAAGATCTTCTCACAAGTGATGCACATGTAAAAAAAAATATCAGAAACCAGAGTATACAATCAGAAAGGTCTTGAAACAGGTAATGCACATGTCAAATGTAAATACCATCTCTTCTCACAATCAAATGTTATTAGCAATGATAAACTTTTTAAAAATTAGGTCAAACTTCAAGGTCAAGGTCATGGGATTAAAAATCATAGTACATTTGGAAATGCTTGTCACAGGTAACGCACTTGTCAAATATGAATGCCCTATCTTTGCTCCTTCGAAAGTTAGCAAACCGATGAAATGTTTGAAAATTAGGTCAAACTGGAAGGTCAAGGTCACAGGGTCAAATATCATAGCATATTCAGAAACATTTTGACACAGGTAATGCACTTGTCAAATATGAACACCCTATCATATGTCATTCAAAAGTAATCACCAAATATAAAATTTTTGAAATTTAGGTCAAACATGAAGGTCAAGGTAAAGGGGTCAAAAATTATAGCATGCTTGGAAACTCTTTGTCACTACTAATGCACATATTAAATATGAAAGCCCTAACTATTCTAAATCAAAAGTTATAAGCAAAGATAAAAATTTTGAAAAGTAGGTCAAACTTCAAGGTAATGGTCATGGGGTCAAAAATCATAGTACACTTGGAAAGGTATTCTTACAGGTAATGTTCATATTTAATATGAAAGCCCTATCTTTTCTCATTTAAATTTAATGACCAATTTAAAGAAATGTTAATTTTCTGAAAAGTAGGTCAAACTTCAAGGTCAAGGTCACGGGGTCAAAAGTCATAGTATAATAATAGTCTTGTCACAGGTAATAAACAGGCATAATATGAAAGTCCTATCTTTTCTCATTCAAAAGTTATGACCAATTTAAGGTAATGTTAATTTTTTTGAAAAGTAGGTCAAACTTCAAGGCCACGGGGTCAAAATTCACAGTATATTTGGAAAGGTCTTGTTACAGGTAATGTACATGTGAAATACAAAAGCCCAATCTCTTCTCACTCAAAAGTTATGGCCAAGGTTAAAGTTTTTGTGACAAACAGCCCGACAGACGAATGAGATTTAATGTCCCCTCCCTTTCGTGAAAGTGAGGGACAATAAATACCTACACACATTTATAAGTATATAGTTTGTTCAGCACCAATAAATATAACTCCTCATTGTGATCACATATTGCGTAAAATTTGCTGGAGTTTTAAGATAACAAAAAAGCCATCTATGACAATCAAATGCCCTTTGACATCTTTGCCTGAAAATGACATCCTTGAACTTTGTAACAATAATATGCATGCAGCTATCAAACTTAATTTCACATTTAGATGCAAAATACTTATTCAAGGATGAAATTTCTTTTTAAGAATTTGTAGCACAAACATTTATTGATCAGTGTCAATAACTTATATTGAAATGAATTAAAAATTACCTCTTGAGGGTTTCTACTGCAAGTACGTGTATGTAGTTCATTTGTAAAAATCTAAATTTTAACCCGGCCACTACCAGCAATTTTGTTCGGCATGCTCTTGCTTAAAATCACCCTTTAACTAAATGATCTAAAGCAGGCACATTTTTTTGTATTCCAGAACTGTATTTTAAGATTTTAACTGTATTTGAAAATGTAAAGCAACTGAATACATAGAGCTAGGTATATATCATTTACAAGTTGTTGTAATGCCAGTACATGTAAATCTTCAAATTGTAATCTAATGAAAGATAATGCTTGAAAAATTCACTCTGGGAGTAAGATTTCAAATCTGAATCAAAGATTTTGTAAAGTAATCACATTCTACAAAGTGTGCACTGTATCGGGTACTTGGGAATCAAATAATTAAACATTATATAATTATAAATAAAACTATTTTTGACTGAAAGTTTCTGAAAAAAATCAAGAATGGAATCATGCAACAAGCAGCAGTGACTATGATAACATGCATTGACTTCCACATTTCTACAAAAACATTTCTTTGATCAGATAAATATGTAATTCCTGCTTCTGATCTGTGATATATTCTGAGAAAATCTCTTTTCCACAGACAGCCATCATTCATTTGATATGAGAATTTCTTGCTGAACATGTGTCCACCCGATGAAAGTCCAAATTTTTTGTTGACCTATAATTTAAAAAAAAAAAGTAATATATTTTACATAGCAACACAGATGCTGCATTACATGATAGTTAGATAAAGTTGGTTCCATATTTCTTATACATGTACCTCAATAGTCCATCTGCCAGCACTCCTTGCTCAATCATCCTGCATTCTGACCTCCAGTCTTTTTTCTAGTCTAGGGTAAAGTAGGGTTGATTTTCTCCTAAGAATTAAACACGAACATCCCTTAGACTATTTTTTTAAATTAATGGAAATTGATTATAAGATTAAACAACTTATCTCATCTGTATTTCATTTATTGATTTAAATGAATGAAGATATTTTAATAGATTCTACCATATGCATTATGTCTTATATTATAATGTATTGGATATAAATAAATAGACATTTTTCATCCTAAAAGTACAGAAAAGTAAAAAAATAAAAAAAAAAACAATAATATAAATAGTTTTTTAACAATAATGTTTCATTTTGCTCTATTTATTAGACAATTGTGTGTTTCAATATTATTGATATTTCCACATACAATATCAAGTTATTTTTCCGTTTGATTTGTACCCAAGCGGGACACCTTACTTTTCTAATAACTTGATGATTGTTGCGTCTTGAACAAAGTAGGCTAATTAAAAATATAAAATTTGTTGTAATCATATACAAAAAATGCTATTTTTGTGAATTATTATTCATAAACCTGACGAACACACGAAATATATCCTCTTCAAATGTTGACAAGTCGCGGGAATAAGCAGACGAAATATTGATAACAGGACTATAATTTCCGTGCGAATTCCCATAAATCAATACAAACCAGCATGTAATTGAATTCAATTTCAAAATTATAAAAATCTTCAGACATATATAACTAACTTACATGCTCACTGCACACGACATGACTTCAGACGAGGCAACGTGGATCTGCAATCTTGCACATGTTTGTGACCTTCAAGTTCAAGCTTCCCTTTTGGCTGATCGGAATTTCCCGGGCATAAATAACTATGATTTAATTTGTCATAACTGTCCCTGGGCTTCTGCAATGCTTCGATAATGTTCACAGTTGGTAGATTTTACAAAACAACCCTCTCGGGGTTTTCTACGGAAAATGATCTGGACATGTTGACATTCGCTACCGAACTGCGAATATTATGGCGATTGTCGCAAATCAAAGAAAATATTACGAAAAATTTATTAATTTCAAAAGAAATAGATTCAACATTACTTAAACTGACAAATTAACTAATAGTTTTTCCCTCAGTATAATTAAATATGAATTTTGCATTTTACGACTTGCATAATTTATGGAGACCCATTGACGACGTAAAATGCTGACAAGAATCCATCCTTAAATATATTTTTTTATGTTTTTATTTTCTTTTTTTAACAACCGAAAGAAAAATAATCATTTATATCCCGTATTATTCATCTGTATGTCCATCTACAGTGGATACTTTTCATGGAATTTCTTGTTAGGAGTTGACTTAAATTGTACTTGAATTATTTTGGCCGTTTAATTTGGGTTTAATTATGTGTTCAATTATAATTTCAATTATTTTCGCATAATTAACCAGAATTAGAATTTTAATCATTCTTTTATATTTTTTAAATTGTTTACATACCAAGAAAGAAAAGGCATGTATGATTGGCAATATTCTGATTAGAGGTATGTCCCTAATTCAACGCAATTAATATTTATAATAAAAGTTGTAAATATATTTTACAAAATATCCATATCACTTTGACACTTTGACTGAAGGGTGTGATTTTATCCTTTGAATTAAATGAATATTTAATTCAGCATACACATGTACACATACACAACAGATGAAAAATGGATATCTAAATCACGTGACCAGAAACCTGGGCGAGGCAGGTAAGTAATATTTGAATATTTTAAAAGGAGACATGCTGTATTTACAGGTAAAACAAACTATAATAATTTAAAAAAAAACAAAACAAATCGTGCTTTAATTTAATATGAATTCGAATAGGGAATCAACATATTTTAAGGCGATAAAGTTAGCTATTTTGGGAGAAAAGATGGCCAAAAAAAAATTTAAAAAGATGTAGTGCAAAGTCATTGCGAAGTTTGTTACATCAACCTCTGCAAAGCCTGTGTAGGGGAGCATCTTTCAGCTTCAAACAAAGGACACAAAGTCGTGCCATATTCAGAGAGAAGAACTCCCAACAATCCAAAATGCAAAAACCATCTTAAAAATTTTCAATTGTTTTGTGAGAAATGTGACATTCCTGTCTGTTCTCCTCAGGTAAACATAAAGAACACTGTTTATTAAATATTTATCAGAAACCTCGCTCTAGGACAAAAGATATAAAAAAAAAGATTTGATAGAACTTGAGTTGAGAATTTACCCAAAATATGGAGATATTGCATTAGACATTAAAAATAAAAAGGACAAGTTGGATAATCTCTATCAAAAATTGAAAATAGCCGTCAACAATCAAGGAGAAAACTGGCACAGAGAAATTGACATAATTGTAAACAAACAAAAATCTGAAATTGATGACATGAAAACTATACACATGTCTATTTTAAATAAACAGGAAAATATCATCACACAAATTACCTCCAAAATGAAACAACGTGTTCTTGATCTGCAGAAAACTCTTGAATTTAATGATCTCTCCCTAACACAATCCAGAAACGAAGAGTTCAGACGTTTACCTCCAGAAGTCAATGTTTCATTACCAGTATTTTCTCCTCAGAAAATTAACACAAAACAGCTTAATCAACTCTTTGGTTCTCTGTCAGAATTATCAATGAAAACGAAACATGGCTACACAATGGAGACACCAGAAGCTGTGTCCAGTCCTCCAGTCAAACCACTGCTTAATGAACCAGAGCTCATCACCACCATCACCACCAAACATGGTACGAATAAACTATACAGTATTGTCTGTCTCAATGATGAAGAGATTTGGACACGTGAGAATGACAATATTAGTGAAATTTATTCAGACCAGCTCATTGAACAATCCAGATGACATTGCGGTGACAAAAAGTGGGGATCTAATCTATACCGACTATAAAAGAGGGTCAGTTAATAAAGTAAGAAAGAGACAAATCGTGGAATTGATTAGACTACAGGGATGGAAACCTAGCAATGTCTATAGTACCTTTGCTGGTGACCTCCTGATAATCATGGACAGTGATGATGGAGAGCAATCAAAGCTTGCTCGTTACACTGGCCAAATAGAAAGAGAAACCTTTCAGTTTGTTAATACAGTTAAACCTCTGTATTCATCCGGTTACTTCACAAAATACATCAGTGAGAACAGGAACCTAGATATTTGTGTTGCAGACTTTTTAGCCAAAGCAGTAGTGGTGGTTAATCAAGCTGGAAATTTGCGATTTAGATACACTGGTCATTCATCTACTACCAAAACTTTTTTTGAACCAGTCGGCGTCACAACAGACAGTCAGAGTCAAATCCTTACATCAGATTGTTTCAACAGCTGTATCCACATCTTCGACCAAGACGGACAGTTCCTAAGTTACATTGAAAATTGTGAACTATTTCGTCCATGGGGTTTATGTGTGAACACTAAAGACCATCTCTTTGTAGCTGAGTCTGACAGTAAAAAGGTTAAACAAATAAAATACATGTAAATACTGCATCTTGTTATGTGTTTGTATTGTTATAAGAAAAAAATCAATCCAAATATCATTGTGAAGTTATAGATTGTAAAAACGATAGCATATGGAAATATTTAATAATAGATGAGCATAAGACAGGGATATAATCCAAATTGTATTTGTACTTAGTTATGTTTTAACACAATAAATACTTAAGCACAATATCATCAACATATAAATCTTGTAATGTACTCATATGATAAATTCAGCAAGATATATATTTTATGTCATTAGAGCTTGACTCTCTCAAGTGCTTACTTTTTCATATTTATCAGTAAACTTTAATGAAATTCCTCTTTACATAGATATTTATTATACTGTGGAGGTTAATTACTGTAAGAGAAAGTGTTTGGATAACAAAATAAAAAAAAGTTGATGAGCTCAGATTTTTAAAAAAAGAAAATCAGTCAATTATTTTTAAAGATTTGAATTTCAATAGCAAAAGCATGAGCAATTAAGGATATAGTGATATAACAGTTGCATGATCATGTCGTATTCTCACCTATTTGCGCAGAGATTATATTATAGCAACAGTTGACCTCAAAAAATGTAAATTTGTGTATAATCTAAAGAATTTCTCACTATGTTGGAACTTCAAAAATTGGACAATATTACAAATATAAGGTCTCTCACTCCGTTGTAACTTAATTTTCAATCTTCATAATTTTGCACGTCTTCGGATTTCTGTTGTTATTTGTAAATTAACTGTTCTCTTTTAGAAGAGGAGACTCCGTTGAAAAATTATAAATACATCTTTGAAGTTTTGTCAGATATCTACAATCAATCATTAGTTCATATAATTATTATATCTTATTAATAAAACAACTAACAAAGTGTTGTACCCAAAGTGTTGACTTTCATTTAATATTTTCCTTTGAACACTTTCTGAAACACATAGTAGTGTTAAAAAAAATTGAGAACAATATTTTTTCAAAGTGACGGATCCTAGGTATACACATTGTATACCAATATATACCAATTTATTAATCAAATTCCAGAATTGATTTTTTTTTTTTTTTTTTTGCTGTTTGAACGTTATATTTTTTGTAAAATTCGCAATCTTTATAGGTCGCATATAGTGCGCACGCCCTAGGGTTGAATTGCTTTAAACATTGAATAAATTTTTTGGATAAAAATTATAAAGGTCTTCATTTAAAACAAGTTATAGGTAAATGAAAATAAAGCGTGTCTCAAATAATATAACAATTTTTTTTTAATATTATTTTTTAATATCTTTATTATCGATAATAAGAGAGATAGTGGAAATATTAATAAATAACGCAAGAAATGTCTGAAAATGCATGACAGAAAAAGCGGTGTTGGCCATCCAAAAGGAACAATCCTATCAATGACATAAAATTATGTTTCAAAATAGTTATAACCGCGTCAACGACATTGCAGGAAGTGGAAGACCAGTGTTAATTGATGAAAGTATGATATGATTCATGACGTTAAATGTATTATATATTTATACTGTACCTTGCAACAACTGTGAAGCGCCTAACTTTCACCATGACCTTACTAACTTTTTAAAGTTTTTGAATAATTTTTTACAGACAATCCGTTTCCTCACAGATCGTCCTCGTCTGATACAGGGTTTCTATCATTCAAATACCGCCTGTCCCATGTACACACACATGCATGACTCGCTTTTGACATATTTCCAACTTCCTCCAGAATTTGCAATTTTTTTTTCTGGAGTTTTTCCAGAGAACAACACAAAAATTATAACGTTAACTGCTGCTCCGTGGCGTTTTACGACGTCATCCTTTTCCCCTTTTTTCAATGAGGACTGCCTATCTTTTGAAATTGACGTTCTACGACGTCTTCTTTTTTCCTCTTTTCAATGAGGACGGCCTATCTTTTGAAATTGATTCTGAACAACGAAGCAAAATATTGAGTCATAATTTGAAATATGAAACAATGTTACATTGTTGATTTTAACGTCTAGGATCTTGCTATTTTTGCACCATTTTACAGATGATATTATTACAGACATTATTTTTTGTATTGATTGTAAATTACGAGACTTTGACCTGCGCGGCGACCCGATTTTCGAATTTTTGAACTCCAAATAAGTTTGAAAAAAATAACAATATTAAAAAGAAAATTGATACACGTCATTTGAATGTTTTGTTGAAACCTATATACCAAATTTGGATATAATATGACGTTAAGTAAAAAAAGTAATGATAGTAGTCCGCGAACTTTCCGACCAACCCTCGTATGTTTTACAAAGGAATAACACAGAGATAAGGATTTCACTTGTCACTAATAAAATATTTTTAAAAAACGCTCATTACCTGACTGAAGGTTTAAATGTCGGCATGGGTTTCGAGAAATGCCACTAGCTAAGTGTCATCACTAAGGCATTGAGTTAATGTCAGCCGTCTCAAATAGGTCTTCCAGCAAGTCTCGTGTCACATCTCCACGCCAAGGTGGCCCTGGAAATCCTTCGTTAGCTGAGCAACAGCGGCAGCAGTCGAGACCCCGGCGCCTTCAAAATAACCGGAACCAGTGACCAAGGGAAAATATATCCCAAAGAAAACCAACGGTCCTCTGGATACAGTGGTTTGGACGTGGGACTAGCAACTGCATCCCATAAATAGAGCACAGTACTACATAAACTGCAGCAGTCCTATGCTCCCCATAGAGTGAACAGGAATAAATTAAGTCAAGTCTATATCCAGGTCATGTGAACTGCATCAAATAGCAGCTGAATAGTTTTAGCTGCATCTAATTACAGGGAGTTGAATACCCAAAGTTTTCATGACATTTAAAGACATTGAACATCAATCAAGCCCAAATTGGGAGCATAGCAAACAATGACATCCCAAGAAAAACATTAGAGGTGGGAATAAGTGCCATGGATGGTAAGCATCCCAAGTCGACCGGTCACACCTGTTCAGTTCTCCTTGTCACAAACTCGGACAAAATGAAAATCCATTTGTATGAAAAAAGTCAGTCCACATTCGATTTCACGGTAGATTGAATTTGCTGAAAAAGCAGAAGTCATCACGTTTATCATAATGTTTGTTGTTGGTTTGCCTCTAATGTTTATCCAAATATGTAGATTCTGAGAAGTCATATGTTGAGTTCAATGGGTTCAATCGACTTAGGAATGAGTATTGCGAAAACGTCGTCGCTATGACTAAATTTTCCCAAAGCAATAGACTTCTTCGATACATTTAAAAGTTTTTGTACAAATTCTGCTTCATATGATTATAAAAATAGGCTGCTTATAACTGGGCGCAGCTTGAACCCATAAATTCCAACAGATTTCTGACGTCCAAAAGCTACATAGATACTGTTAATCAGAAACCCACGCAACTTTTCAATTTCAACTTCGGAGTAGCTGTGTATACAATCAGAATCTTCATTGACTAAATAATTTTGCAGATGGCCAGTGGCAAGGTATTTAAATTTACAAAATCCATTTTCATTGAAAAAGCATCTGTTTATGATATCAAAAAGTATGGATTTTAGTTCACCTTAGGGAATACTTTATGAAGCGTTGAAAGGTTTCGATGCTATTGATTTTTTTTTCCAAAGGATGAAGTCTCAAAACTATATTCTACGGCCCTTTTTTCTACAACGGAATATAATGAATATATATTATTTCCTGAATAGTTTTAGTGGTTCGAATGTTTTATAAACTTGAATATTACTGCATTATGGATGATTTTCTTAATCCTTATTACACAAGAACTGGTTTTGGTTTATGCCACTTTCTTCTCTTTTATAATTGTAGATATTTCACGTTTGCTTAGTCCGATCATCTCCCAACATCCGACCATCTCCCAACCTAATCGATTTTTCAGAGCATGCTCTCTGAAAGATCAATGTTATTAACAAAGACAGGCTACAGACAAATAAGTTGATGTTACAGGAATTTCAAAAAACCCGATTTAAAGACATTTCATAAATTCTATGGTCATTATAAATATAACACATCGTTTGGTCGTATTTTGGTAGACATGTTTCATACCAATTTGCCTTTTAATACTAGATCTGACAACGGAATATTCCGTCTACCTGATCAATGCATAGACCTCATGGTGGGTCTTACCAGTCTGTAACGTTAATTACCCAGGCTCAAGTTCAAAATATTTAAAACTTATTTACACAAAAACTTATATAAGTACACCCACATTCGCAAACAATTACATGCCATTCTTATTCACATATTGTAATAAGAGATAACCAATTAACATGACAAGTTATTAGACAGACAGAGAATTTTTTTTTATCAGACAGATATTATTTCCAATTTTTGTTGGCATAATAATTTATATGTTGCCATCAAATCAAAGTTCACTTGTAGATCCAAGTTTGCCACAGTCAATGAGTTCTAAGTTTGAAGTTCTGTCGAATCGACTTATTTGAATCACATCAGTCTCTCAACACTGTCAGCTGATCAGTCATCCCATCACTTCTGGGTCCCTGAGCTTGTGGATGGTGATGACCCCCCCCCCCCCCCTGCAGTTGATCCCTCTTGAATACTGCTCAACAATTCAACGAATATCACATTCAAAGTAACAACGCACGGTCTGCAATCCGTACCTTTGTTATGTTTGTGGTATTTCACGTTGCATACTTGAAAAAATATACGGCCCATGCAGCAAAACTCAGCTACTCTCAAATTGCGTGTCTCTCACACGGTAGCTCACCTGAGAATGTTTCAGTGAACACTAAATCACGTGCCTTTTGCAATAGCTATGAGTTATGGCTAAAGATTATCAAAGGATCATAATTTGATGCATGATTAAAAATGACTGATTCTACATTCAAACCCTTAGATAATTTTGGTTTCACTTTATGTACTCTAGTCTTAAGAAAATGTTTTTATTAGAATTTATTAATGTGTAAACTTTCTTGTAAAAGAATGACACAAACAGTCTTGATAGCAATGAGATTGAGTGTTGCAAATGAATGTATTCTTTTTAAAGAAGCTGTTTTTACATGAACGTATTATAATTTGTAACCTTTGATGAGTAAAGAAATTGCGATTAGAATTATCTAATTAGGACACAAACAACGTGATATTTTGTAATATCTCATCTTATGTCAATAGCTTCTTGATTTAAATACCAGATGGGTCATACTTCAAGGTTTCATACGAAAAATATCCTGCTTATCTATGAGTAAAGAGATTAATCAGACATTGCTTCCTGTCCGTAATTGCCAACATATATTCCACTGTCTGTAAATTGTTTTCCAGAATTTAATAAAACTAAAGAAGAGATTTCAATACCATGCCAGATTTCTTTTATTTGAAATCATTCAAAGAATTTTGAAATCAAGTTGCTATAAACAGAATATAATTTGAAGTATTAAAACAAAAAATAAGACCAACAATTTTTTTGCAGAATTTTTTTTTGTAATAGCAATGGCTTTAGAGAATTTCATTCAAACAATTTATATTTGCAGTTACCCCCAGAATCATTTACTTTCCGCACTTTTTAGGTCACCTGAGTCACTCAGGTGACCTATTGCTATCTCTTTTCGTCTGTCGTCGTGCGTCGTCCGTCGTTAGTAGGTCGTAAACTTTTGAACATTTTCAGCTTCTTCTCTGGAACCGGCAAATCAATTTCAACCAATTTTGGCATATAGCATCTATGGGTGAAGGGGAACAAAAATTGTGAAATTCGTGACCCCTGCCCCCCTGGGGGCTGAGGGGTGGGGCCAAAACCATCAAAATTAATGCAAACCTTTAAAATCTTCTTCTTTACTCCTGGACATCAAGCAGTCAAACTGTTGGCATCATTGTAATAAGCATTGAGCCCTCTACCAAAATTGTGAAATTCATGGCCACAGAGTCAGGGGTTCTGGTGCTAGGGCGGGGCTATATAGATCATATAGTGTAAGTGCATTATTTCTTTGAAAATCTTCTTCTCTACTCCTGGGTATTATTGAAACAAATTGAATACATAGTAATGATAAGCAAGGGTGACTCTACCAAAATTGTGAAATTCATGGCCTCAGGGTCAGGGTTTCTGGTTCTAGGGTGGGGCTTTATAGATCCTATAGTGAAAGTGAATTTTTTCTTTGAAAATCTTCTTCTCTGCCCCTGGGTACTAATTAAACAAACTAAGTACATTGTTATCATATGCAAGGATGCCTCTTCCAAAATTCTGAATTTCATTGCCCCAGGGTTAAGGGTTCTAGTTAAAAGGTTGGGGGTGGGGCTCTATTGATTATATAGTGAAAAAGGAAAATTTCTTTGAAAATATTCTTTTCTGCTTCTGGTTAAAAAGCAAAGAAGCTAAGTATATAGTTATGATGAACAAGAGTGCTTCTTCCAGAGTAGTGAATTGCATGACCCTGGGTCAGATGTGCTGGTGTAAGGGTGGGGCTCTTGATAATATATTGAAAATGCATTAATTCTATTAAATGATTCTGTCTGCTCCTTAGTGTTAAGCAGATAAACAAAGTGATTACTTATGATGAGTAAACTTCTGGTCCCAGGGTGAGAGACTCTAGTGTTTCTCGGTGGGGAGGGGGGTGGGCTCTATTGATAATATAGTGAATCTGTAGTAAAAATGCATTATTTCTTTAAAAATCTTCTCTGTTCCTGGGCATATCAGAGGCAAAAAGATTAAAAGTTTTAATAAGGAAGGGTATTTTTACCAGATTTTTGAACATCTGGACCATTTGGTCAAGTGTTCTGGTCCTGGCCAGGACTCTATTAATTTGTATTCTACTGAGAGGAGTTATTCCCCTTTGCCGTTTACTTTTGATAATTAATCACTGTAAACAATGTACTTGAAAGGTTAATAGAATAAGAGAATTATGCAAGAATTTTTATTGCATAATACAAAAAGTATTTTCATAGTTTTAATGATCAGGTAGACTTGTAAGTAATAGGTAAATAAAAATGGAACAAAAATAATTTGTCTTATTAAACGTTCATCAAAGACCAAGAGAGGCCAATATAAGAGATTTCAACAAGGAATTAAAATAGCACAGAAGCACTGATAGTTTTTTTTTAATATACTGTATGATGATCGTGACAAATAGGGAACAGAGTAGAACCTTATTTATAAACTGTCAATGAATACTAGATTAGCTATTTTGTTGATCCTGATCACCCTATTTTTCTTGCTTTTGGGCAACAAAGCTTCACCTTTCAGTTCATTTTATACTCTATGGATCCTCTAAATTGTTGTATTATACTCAGGTGACCGTTAAGGCCCTTGGGCCTCTTGTTGTTATTGTAATGCAATTTACGTAAGACGTCATGTGACGTTACAGTCCATACTGTGTCTCGTTCAGTTTGAAGTTTCCTTCCATATGCCTTGTGAATGGTGAAAATGATAAACAATGAGCAATCTCATTAATCCAGAAATGAAATATATGGAGATAACGAACAGTATTCAAGCTCAAAAGTCCATTATACAATACGAAATAGGAGCAGAGCAAACACGGACCTCCAAACATCAGAGGTGGGATCAGGTGCCATGGAGGAGTGAGCATCCCCTGCCGACCGGTCACACCCGCCGTGTGCTCCTTGTCATGATCGGGAAACAACGGAAAAATCCGTCGACAATTCAGTGTGTAAATAATGGCCTAACAATTAGTATGAAAAACGTCAGTCAGCATTTGACTCAATGATAAATTGTATTTGCTGACAAGGTCATTGTATCCACCATAGAACTTACGAAATGATGACTTTAAACGAGACAGCTGACACCCTTCTTTCATCAACTTATTTGTCAATAATTTACCTCGTTTTAGAAATTGTACATACATAGAGCATGCTCTTGCGTATCGAATCAACTGAGAGATATATACCCCGTATGCAGGTGATGAAGGTATATTGCTGCATAAGTAAGGGAAGTTGACAATTGAAAAGTTAAAGTCATCACGTTTATCATAAAGCTTGGTTGTTAGATTACCATTAACGTCTTTTTCAAGTAAAATATCCAAATATGAAACAGATGTGTCGGACTCTGTGGTATCTTTTATTTCAAGTTCACCAGGATATATCGTATCGACATTAGAATGAAAATAGCCATTGTTAATTGACAATACGTCGTTGATATATCTAAATGTCGAGTTGAACGCCACAGCAAGTGTTTTCTTCTTTTCACGTACAAGATTTTGGACAAATTCTGCTTCATATGAATACAAAAAAAGGTCTCCTAATAACGGGGCGCAATTGGTACCCATAGCAATTCCAATAGATTGTTGGAAGACCTGGTCTCCAAAAACCACATAGATATTGTCAATCAGAAACTCAAGCATCTTTTTAATGTCAACTTCAGAGTACTTGTGTGTACAATCAGAATTTTTTTTAACAAAATAATTTTGCAAATGACCAAAGACAAGGTAAGTATATTTACGAGTTCCATTTTTATTGAAAAAGCAGCTGTCAATGATATCAAAAAGCCTGGACTTTAATTTGTCGCGGGGAATGGTTGTGTATAAAGTTGAAAAGTCGTAAGTTTTTAAGCTGTTGATTTTGGTAAAATCTTGTGATTTCAAATTTTCCAAAAGTTCCTTGGAATTTTTAAGTATCCACATCTGATTTACACCACTTCTCGAATATATTGTTGCACAGTACTCTTGAAGTTTCTCCTTCACCACTGTTAATATCTTAGTGAGGAGTAAAGATAGAGGCTTGGTTGAACATTTACTGGAACCCGCTATGTATCTTTGTTTGTAAGGATTTTTATGAAGTTTCGGAATCCAATATAAATATGGTAATTCGAATTCATTTTGGTTGTTCGGAATATTAAAATATTCAAAACTGACATATGATTTTGAAGAATTTCTTCCTTAGAAAGGGAACTATGAGTATAAGTCGGATTACCACTTGTAGAATTAAATCCAAGTTCCTCTAAAATACATTTAATATAATGAGCCTTACAAACAAAGACAATGTTGTTACCTGCTTTGTCAGCAGGGACCAGTACGTACTGATCATGTAATCTATCTAATTCTTTTTTCACTTCTGGATTATTGAATACAGAAGGATAGATGGTTTTCATATTGCCTCTCAATCTTTTAATGCGCGATTTTAACATACATCCGATACATTTAATCCATTCTGACAAAGTGTCAAGGTCTTCTTTTTCATGTCTGGCCCATCGCCTGGCGTAGTCCTCTACAGAATCCAAAATATTTATGAAATTCTTACGCCAGTTGAAGGATCTGGGTTCCCTAAATTTAGGACCTTTTAAAATTAGTGATCTAAGATCCTCATTATTAACTATATTTACGTCACCAGTAATAACGTGTCCAGCAGGACTATAGTTATAGGGCGAAGAAGAACATGAACACGATGGAGGATTATGTTTCAGATATTCGATATCCAGGCCCTGTAAAGTTTTTCTTGTAATTAAAAAGTTTGGAAGCAATAGTCGATGTATATTTGTAGGAAATACAAGGTGTAGTCTTTAACTTGAAATATGGTGGAATACAAGACTGGACCCTTTTGTGATTAAGGATATTACTTATATTAACCGCGTCAATTCCTTTGTTGGCATATTGAAGTTTAAGGAAACAACGGATTGTTTTAGCTGCATTTTCTTCAGTAAAACGCGGGGGTTTAAAAAGCCTATGATTGGCAATATCCATAACTACAGATCCGAGCCTATATTCTGGTGTCGAGGAATCAAAAAATGGACTTTCCTTGACCTTTTCAAGAAGACTATTTAAAAGTTTCAAAGGGACAGAGTAAAGTTTGGTGCGAATATGATGTAACCCTAACTGTTGATTTACGTAAGGTAGTAATAAATCAAAAGAGACATCGTGCATTAAAGGTTTATTGAAAGACCGATGCCCATGACTACGCTTACGTCTCTGTGTATGGTTAAAGAGTCCCATCACATTTACATTGTTACACTGTGGACTGGAAAGATTTCCAACACTATCGACATTGTCATTACATCCATAGGGAAAGGCTGTCCCTAGCTTTCTTATCCAAAATTCTTCTCGTTGTCTACGGAAAGGTGTACTCAAAAAAACAAAACGTGTAAACAAAACGAATCGTGAACAGGGCAAAAAACACGGACACCTGGAAATACCAGTAGTGCATGGGATCAGGTGCCTAGGGGGAGTCAACATCCCCTGTCAACCGGCCACATCCTCCTTGAACACTACATATTGCTCAGGTAGCCAGAGTAATCCGAAGTCATATTAAAGCAATTATCTAACAAATGGAATTGAACGATAGGTAATTTACATATTAACCCTTGGAACTCAGTATGCATTCTCCAGGGATGCCCTCATTTTATATCAACAGGCCACATTCGGTAAGGCTTGGCAGTCTGCCTTCTAGAGTACAAAAACCCCTGGTATAGAGGTTATTGGAGTCATGCTGTGATCACGTTATTGATGTTTTTAGTTGCTTGCTGTCCTAAGTTGAACAAAGGCAACTTTAAAAAATGAACATCATACCCTTCAATACAGATGTTTAATCTTATCTCATCTCATGTAATATTCATTATTTATAACATGCAACCCCATTCGAAATTTTGAATTGCAATTCGATCAAGTGATTCATTATGCACACGTCAATTTCAGTTTATTTGTAATATTTGTTTGAGATTTAGTAGAGAGTTCTTATATATCACATGTTTTCAGAATTTGAACAGATGACTATTCATTTTCGTAAATCCTATTTCTGACGAGTTCCAAAATTTTATAGTCCTGAGGGAGATCAATGTGTTTATCTAACTTTAACCAAGGTAGAGATATTTTTTCATAATAATATTAACGTGACCAAAAAAAAAAAACGGGTGGAGACAGAAAACAAAGCTAGGAGTTAACCCTGTCGTCAAGGAGCCGCGTCAGGTAAGAAGTGATATTTTGATTGAGGTTTTATCTCGTCATTTAAGTTCCATGTCATTAACTGAATTGTGATGACTGCATTATTGTTCTAGTGGAGACTGAACAATTAACAATTTGAATGACTTATACCTATTGATTGTATTGTCTTAATGCGTACGGGTATTTCGAAAATGGAATTGTGAACTTTTCATCGATAAATTTAGTTATAAATAGTCTAGATAGGTCGGAATTCATCGATTAGCTTGTTGAGTGCTTTATCGGTTTGAAAATGCATTATAAAAACTTTCGATCGGGCTAATGTAAGCCATAGAATTTAAATCAACAGTATCTTGTACTCTGAACACAGTATTTTGTATACTGTAAATGATTTTTTTTTTCAAAAATAAAATGTTGAAGTAAAAAGTAATGTTAATTTCATGTTAATCAAATCAGAGTCATTAAAACTTATTTCTTTATCTTTTCACTGCAGTGTCTTTTGAGCATGTTGCCAACACATCAGTAATGGACCCCCGGTATAGTGCTCAAGACATCATAAGGTGTGATCTTTGCGAGAAACATGTGGTACAAAGTCATTGCGAGCTTTGTCAAATAAATCTTTGTAAGAGCTGTGTAGGTGAGCATCTTTCTATTTCAACAAAAAACACACAGAGTTGTCCCATATAAAGAAAGAGCCTCAACTCCAAAGTTCCCAAAATGTAAAAAGCATTCAAGGAATTGCAAACTTTACTGTGAGAAATGTGACATTCCTGTCTGTTCTACTTGTATATCATCAAACAAACATAAAGGGCACCATTTATCAGATGTTTTACAAAAACTCGTCTCTAAATCAAAAGACATCGAAAAAGACTTGAAAGAACTTGAGAATAGAATTTATCCTACATATAAAGATATTGCCTCGTGTATTAAACCCAAGAAAGACACTCTAGAAAAATACTACGGGAGACTGACAAAAGTTGTCACCAAACAAGGCGAAGACTGGCACAGAGCTATCGACGTCATTATCAACAAACAAAAATTTGAAATTGATGATATGAAAACTAAACACCTGAATGCTCTGAATAAACAGGAACAAGAAATTACACAAATGACCTCAGAAGTGAAAAAGAATACTGTTGATCTGCAGAAAATTCTTGAATCCAATGATATCTCCTTGTCCTTTGTATACAAATCCAGAAATGCAGAGTTCAGACATTTACCGCCTGACGTCAATGTTTCATTACCAGTTTTCTCTCCCCTAAAGATCAACCCAGAGCAACTCAATCGAATGTTTGGTTCTCTGTCAGCTTTATCCATTACAACAGGAAAAACATGGTTATATAATGGAGACACCAGAAGCTTTATCCTCTTCTAAAGCAAAAGAACTATCATTGCTTGAAGAAGCAGAGCTCATTAACATTATACATACTGGGAATAGTCTACATAGTGTGACCTGTCTCAGTGATGAAGAAATCTGGACAAGTGGGAATGACTGTATCATGAGGCTATACAACCTTCATGGAAATCTGCTGAAGTCAATTTATACCAAGTCAAGGAATAGACCAAGCGACATAGCAGTGACAAGGAGTGGAGATCTTATTTATACTGACACAAATGCAAAAACTGTACTGTAAATGTTGCTAGTGATAAAAAGATACGGGGAATGATCTCATATTCCAAAGATGGAAGCCTGACTCTGTCTGTAGTACCTCCTCTGGTGATATCCTGGTTACCATGGACAGTGATGATGGAGAACAATCAAAAGTTGTCCGTTACTCTGGCTCCATAGAAAAACAAACCATTCAAGTTGATAATAAAGGTCAACCTCTGTATTCATATGGTCACAGTAAATATATCTGTGAGAACAGGAATATGGATATCTGCGTGTCTGACTATTGAGCCAGTGCAGTAGTGGTGGTTAATCAAGCAGGGAAACTTCGATTTAGATACACTTGTTCAGGCGCATTTGCACCACGATGCATAGCAACAGACAGCCAGAGTCGGATCCTGACAGCAGACTGTGACAATCATTATATCAGTATCCTTGATCAGGATGGAAATCTCCTCTCTTGCATCAATAACTGTGATGTATATCTTCCGTTTGGTGTATGCACAGACTCCAAAGACAACCTGGTTTTGGCTGAGTTAAGCAGTGGTGACGTAAAGGTAATTAGGTACATTTAAGTGCTGCATAACGACGAAAAGTGGCTGTGTAAGCTATATTGATCTTTTATATCAAACACTAATAAAAATGAGAAAATGAAGGTTTAAAATTACCTTTGTTATGAGTTTGTGATTATAGAGAAAGGAAAGTCAAAACCCTTACTATGAAAGTTACAGATTCTAAAAGAAATAGCATATGCTATTGATTAAGGAAAGAATGAAACAACAGGAACCAAAACATACGACATTCAATAATTGCTTGTATTTTCGCAAGAGATTTAAACACCTTAAGTGCTTTCTTTCATGCACTATTTTAACTTTGCCACCAATATTTAAAACTACTAGAAATATTCCTATAGGATTAGGTTTGAGCTGGTGATAAAATGTGTTTAAAGATGGAATAATTCTCATATTTTGCCATGAACAGATACCTTTAGAACAGTTATTGCCTTTTGTAGCAGGATACTAGTACGTACTGTTCATTTATCCTTTCTACATACCAACCATGATTACAAAGAATATCAGTCTTATAAACAAATGTTTCATGTCAGACAGCATAATCTTCCACATCAGAAAAATATTCAATACACGTGCCTCAAAAATGTGTAATTTACTGATACAAGGCATTATCCTGACCCCACCCTGAGGCTTAAACCATGCAATGTGAATTGTGATGTACTCTGTATTAAACAGGTCCAGCACAATCTCTTGATTTAGTTGTTCCACATCATGATCATGGTCATGGACGTGCAGGGGGCATCCTGTCTGACATCAGACTTTTGTTTATAAGACTAATACTGTTGAACAGTTCTATTTCTAGAACGTTTTATTTTTCGCACATACCTGGAAAGAACCCTAACATTACTCCTCCCCAGTAGCTCTAGTTGGACTGGCAAAACTGTCTGTTTTGGGCACGAATTATCATTAAAGCGATGGGGAGATAAAAACACATTGTTGCATATGGAACAAAGATATAACTGTAAATTATTTGAAGACATTATTGTGAAAACCGTGCTCTAAGCAAGATTGTCAAGTCTTGAGACTTACTTTCGAGGAAAGCAGACGGCAAAGAAGCAGACGATCCGACGAAAGCATGATATGACAGTTTAAACACTTAATTGAAACCCTGAACTCATAAACAATAATCAGAGACAAAAAATGTGTTAACAAGTGCCATATGTCAAAAAAGCAATCAGTTACTACCACTCCGACTGTTATATTCCCCTCTGTAAACAATAAATATAAATGTAAAACCTCTGACGTACTCTCATTCCGAAGAAGACATCGTATTTTACAGCATATGTCAGCATTTCAGTTACAATTTTCCTGCGTTTACAATTTTCAATTCATTTTCCGCCATATTGTTTACAAGAAAAGCGCTCGCGTCTGTTCAGTTGACAGGTTGTTCTCGCGAGAGACAGTACCCGCGAGCGCTTGCTCTGCTGAACACACCTCAAGTGTACATAACATTTGAACTGTTTTGTTTTGCTTGGTAACGTTAACTATGACGTCATGAGTTTCTTTGCAGGGAAGGAATAAATCCATGACGCCATAGTATGTAGTGTAACGTAAAAGTTCGGAAAAATTAAATTGGACAATAAATTATGATTTGTACAGTCTCAGTAATCGAACAATAAACAAAATATACAAAAAAAAAAAAGACATAAACACATCAATATATTAATGTTTGTTTAATTTTGGTGAAAACAGATTTATAAAATAGTTCTCTTTTAATATTCTCATTACGACTGAATCGCTCCTTGTAACCTTTGATGTGAAGAGTCTATATTCTAATATTCCGCATGATCTTGGACTAGAGGCTATAAGATTTTGGATTGAAAAACACCCAGAATTAATTCAGAGAGATTTTCTATGGAATTCATTTTAGATTCAATCAGATTTATACTGGAAAACAACACATTTTATTTTGATGGAGATTTTTATAAACAGATCAAAGGCACCGCCATGGGGACTAAAATGGCACCAACATACAGCATTCTGGTTATGGGATTTATTGAAGAAATATTATATAAAAAGGTTTATGAAGAAATGGGCCAAGAGATTGGAGAACACTTAAGGGATTCTTGGAAATGATTTTTAGATGACTGTTTCCTATTTTGGAACAAATCGGAAGAAGATTTACTTAAAAGTACTTTACTTATATCGAACAAATGTAATAATGGTTATTAACAACACATTGAGGACGAATAGATTTTCTATTTAGACTTGTCAGTTAGGTGCCAGTCACTTGATTTTAGAACATTTATTTGCAGAACTGAGGTCACCTATAAATTTCAATAGGTCAGCTGTATTAAATATAGAAATAATTCATTTTCAAGATTTCAACATCATCGCATGACTTTTCAAACAGCTTTAAACTTCTACAGTTTATGATTAAAAGCTTGTCATGATCCATTGAGGGTCTGCCCTTGCACTAGATCGATTTATTAAGACCCCTAGATTATCCTCCTATGTACCCGCATACAAATGTACCGCAGCATCAGTTAACTAGGAAATATACGGAAAATATATGAACAAAATCATAAAAAAAAAGACATTGCATTCAAAGTAATGGCATCTTAAATATTAGCAAATAATATTTCATTTAATTATAAAATACATTTCTTCGATGTGAAAATATTACTTGATCCGCCTCTCACTGTATAGAAACTGCGTCAAGTTTTACGGAATGACGTCATAACGACAAGTGCAGTGCAATCAATGACTTGTTCATACCTTGCTATGTGGGATTTAACTAACGTCAAAACAGCATGTTATAGTAAGATTTGGTGTAGTTTAATTCTCTCCTACAGTTGAAAATCGCATGTCACTTCATTGTTGGTTTTTTGAGGTTTGTTAGTTTCGTGTGATGTCATAGTTAATATTTCCCGTATAAATTAGGATGCGCCCCCTTTTTGTAGCCTTAACTATGTTGCTTGACTAAATGGACTTCAAGTATTTCTTGGAAAGATGCGAATTTTCTGATAAAAGTGTATTTTTTTTTAGATATACTGGGTCTTTGCTCCATGTTCTACGCAAACTTTGAGGTAAACTTTCAAAAATATGGAGCGAAGACCCACTTATATCGAACATTTTATTGAAGTATGAGAAAATGGTCCTTTAAATGATTCTTTTTGCCCTCTTTAATGTGTGTATGCTATTTCATAGGCATCGATCTAGTGCAAGGACATACCCTCAATGGATCAGTTATAGTTGTTTGTTCACAACTATAACCGACATAAAAACAGACTGAGACTGTATCATTTAAAATATATGTGAGAACATATAGTAAGTGCATCACTTCTATTCAAGCTTTGATAAAATGACCAAGAAAGGAGTGTTTTGACTTATTTTTAATGAAGTAAGCAATCATTAAAATCTACCCATTATAAACACTTTGACCTGTTTAATTTTTGCACTTCGCAGCACAGTTAAGGCTACAATAAGGAGGCGGGGCCTAATTTATACGGGAAATGCTTACTATGACATCACACAAAAATACAAGTTCTTCAAATTACCACAAAATGAAATAATTTGCTATTTTAAACTGTTGAATAGCTTTAAACTACATCAATATGTACTATTGCATGTATTTTTGTCGTTGGTTAAATCCCTCACAGCAATATATTAACAATTCACTGATCGCAATGCACTTGTCAATGTGACGTCATTTCGGAAAATTTGACGCAGTTTCTATGTAGTGAGAGGCGGATCAAGTTATATTTTATACAATGAAAAATGTATTTTGTAATTAAATAAAATATTATTTGCAGATATAAAAAAGGCCATTATCTTGGATGCGATGTCTATTTTATGATTTTATTTATATACTTTCCGTACATTTCCTAGACAAGCGATACTGCCGTATATTCGTATGCAGATTCATTGAAGGGTAATAGAAGAGTCGTACTAAATCGATATATTGCAAGGGCATACTCTCAATGAATTATGACAAGCTTTTACACATAAACTCAAGAAGTGTGAAGATATTTGAAAAGTGCTGCGAACCTGTTGAAATCTTGCAAATGAATTAATTATGTCTATATTTAATACACTTGACCAGCAAAATATTCAACATACGGTCTAACAAATGTGATTTTAGCAGTTAGATATTAGAATCTATATAGGTTCGCAGCACTTTTTATAAACTACAAATGGTGTTGAAAATAATTATGAATTAAACTTAGATTTTTAACTCGGTTATGTCCTTGCAATATTGGAATTTATAGATGACCTAAATACTGCAGATATATTTGCTAAAATCACGTGACTGCCACATTACGTGACAAATCTAAATAAGAAATCTAATCGTCCTCAACATGCAGTTTTCAACCACATTACATTTGTCCGATAATAGTAAAGTCCTAAAAAGAATCGCCCATCCTTGTAAAGAATGTATTTTCTATCTAAGAAAATCACCGATATTTCTATTTGGCACCTTAACTGTACTGCGTTGCTTTCTTTAACCCTTTTTTATAATGTCAAACAAACCCGCATTAGCATTTACACTCAGCTATTCCCATATCAATAACATAACCAGATGGAGCAGACGATCACAATAGTCGTCCAGGCTAGTGACGTCATTTATGTCACAAGATTGGCTTCTCATAACTCGGCATTACTGTTACACAGTTATAAAATACTAAGATATTTGATTGGTTAATAGATAATTGATAAAATAAATGAATGCAAGTTGATAATTACGTATCATTATCTAGTTAAATTGGATTTTGTCGTTTGTTAAATTTTTAATGACCTCAGAATGATATTGCCATGCCGTGCAACAAAAATGCTACCTCGAGCCCTCCTTAAGGTAACTGAGATGGAATAAATATTTTTGAAGAGGAAAGGGCGGAAGACCTTCTTTCTGCCATGGCAACAAGTTTCTAGTTTGTATTTATTTTTTAACATCTGTTGATATTTGGAGACTTTATCTATGTTCCCATCTAGTACACAGGGGTTTTGCATTCAATCTTTTCACCCTAAACAGAATTCATTCAGGATGAATTTTACAGATCATTTTTGTATATTCCTGTGTATAATTATTTTACCCTTGATGGGTCCCGCTGTAGCCATAAGTCAAACAAATTACCATGTAGGAACTCTCATTCGTAAGTGAAAGAGAGTTTTAAAAGTTGTTCTTATTTTTGCAGCACAGATGTATACGGTGAATCACTTGGGTAAAATAATATAAGCAGATTAATCAACTTTCCAACAATTGAAGAACATAAACAAAAAGAAAATCAGTTTTTATTCAATCCTTCGCCCGAAACACTGAAAATCAATTAAAGATTATTTCTAAATCAAAGTTTTATTTTTGCAAAGGCATTGGATAAAAACTTCATGTGTTAATTTAAAAAAAATCACATAGTAACAATCTGAAATCAGTCGTGTGCCACATCTAATCAACAGGGGTAATTTTCAACTCATTGTTAGAGCTTAATTTCAAACTCAAATGCACGTCAGGTATTTAAATCACGTGACCAGACAGAAAGAAAGATAACAGTACTACGAAGTAATAACAGAATTCCTCGTGAGCCACGATATACAGGTAAGAAAGAAATCATACAGTATATGCCTTGCCATGTAACAAATATAACGTGTGTTTAATGTAAATAACAAAATAATTGTTTTAATGGAGAAAGGGATATCTTTAAAAGAATCAAATATAAAGGTTGATAGGTTGAAAACTATTGATTAGCTTTTTTGTTCATTAATTGAATATCCATAACACAAACTAAGGTTATTTAAGAAATAAAGTCCGCGTTATCGTGAATGTTGCAGGATAACCTCCGAGGTCGAGAAATGTTGTCTGAAATATAAAAGCCGAGGCGTTAGCCGAGGCTTTTATATTTCAGACAACATTTCGAGACCGAGGAGGTTATCCTGCATCATTCACGACAACAAGGACTTTATTTCTATTCTACTAACGGCTCTAAAATACAGTTGATCGTTTTCTCTATAGAGAAACGAATTAGGTCACCATGTCGCAATTTCGCTGTTCCATTTAACACCAAAGGGTCAATCGATTGCATAAAATGCAGACGATTTCAGCTTTTGTTGGATTAAAAATATCCTTTAATTATTTATAAATTTGCTTGTAACATATGTTGATTAATTTTTATGAATGAAAAATAATAAAACCAGTTGTCTATTTCATTGATTTATCAGTAAAATCACGGGAGTGTAAATGTTGTGGGGAGGTCCGTAGAACAGCCCCGCTATAAAAACGGATATTTATCAGCTGTTTCAGGCAATACACACGTTTAGACTGCGGAAGACGACACATCGATGTGGTCTAAATAAGTATTAGATTATACAGTAAAATATTTATTTCAACTGAACAGATTTGACATGTGTTTCTGATCTGATAATTTTTTGATGACTTCGTGATTTATTGGAGAATAATGTCCGCGGCATTTCTTTGATCTCGGCAATAATCGTAGTAGAATTCTGTATACGGGCGTTGTTTGGCCTACAATGACTCCAAAAATTTCAAATGGTTTTTTTTCCTTCGAAACTATGAATCGATGTGCTAATAATCCAATTTAATAGGATCTGTTGTTGGGTTAATGATACATTATTATTTGTTTTGATGTGTAAAATGAAGTGATATTCAAACAAAAATTTGTCGGTCGCCAAGTGAATTTAAATGCTGAATTTAGCGAACTGTTGTCAGATTTTTTTGCGCCATGATGACTAAATTAGTCGCCGACTAGAGTTCTGAATGTGACATTTGCGAATAATTGTTATATATATATATATATATATATATATATATATATATATATATATATATATATATATATATATTTATATTTATATATATATATATATATATATATATATATATATATATATATATATATATATATATATATATGATGAATTGCCTTTTCTTTTCGTGTTTTTTTTCTTTTTTCTTTTTTTTTTTTTTTGGTGCCAAATTTAGAATTTGTTTACTTTATTTATAATATCAGGGTTCTCCATCATTTCAGATTTAACTCTGGCGCAAGACTTACACGAAGTGCTAAATTCGCGGTCATTTCGCGACCGAATCTGCGAAGGAACCACGAAATAAATTGAAAAAAAAACACACTGCCCCTATGAATCCATAGTTTAATACACAAATTTATTAATGTATATGTATAACTGTGACAAAAGACCCCCCCCCCTTCCAAACGCATACGTACTTATAAATAAACAAATATTAGCTTATAGAATCTGAAAATACACGTAATAGCACCAGTAATTACAACTTTCTAGCATTTAACCCTAATTTAAAAAATAATATTGTTTACCTGCCGTGTTCATTAAAGTTCAGACGAAATTCTGGTAGGTCACCAGTCATGTTTACATCTAGTCTTTATACTTGCAATTATTAGTATGAAGTATCTTACATGTGAAAACTTGTGAATTAAAAAAGAGTTTATGGTCATCAAATTATATTTTGGTGGATGTATTCATTATTTGTTAATTTTTCAACATTACAAAAATACATGAATATTTACGATCGATACAAGTACTATGTTTTGACTCGTAGTGTCAATGCAATTTTAGAAACTTACATGTAGTTATCTGTAAAACTATTAAGGCAATGAATTAATTGGTATTTTAAAATTCAGTTGTACATGTAATTATCGTGAAGTGTGAAAAAAATGGCTTGTCGCTTTTCATTCATGTATCTAGCGAGGTCTGGAAGATAATTAATTGTAAAAACCAAACAGTGGATCCTAATTAGAGCACATTAACAGTTTAGCATTAGAAACTGAAAAACGCCTTTACGGTACATAATTTAGAAGTTTATATGATTAATAAATTTAGATATTCATCTTACTGACAACGACGATCTTACTATGGCGCTAATATTTTAACTGTGGCGGAACTGTGGCGCTGTTTTTTTTAACTGTGGCGCTAGAGAATTTAACTGTGGCGGGGCCGCCACGTTAAACGGCCTATGGAGAACCCTGAATATACTTCTTACCGAATTAAAAACGATATTTTGTAAAGCATTCAGTATTTGAAACATGTCTTTCTTAGTTCAATCATTAAATAAATATTTGACATCATATTTATAAACATATTTTAAAACAGGCATATAATATGAGATATATAGGTTTTTAGAAAGCAAGTCTAAAAAATGGAAATTCATATACGCCATATACATACTGTGTGCATTTTGTAAAGATTTACAATTAACATTTGAAATATGTATGAAATATGTGTGAAACTTAATAATAAAAATATTTTTAAAAAAATAATTCAATCTTATAAGGGCATTATCCCCACCACACACACACAGAGAGAGAGAGAGAGAGAGAGAGAGAGAGAGAGAGAGAGAGAGAGTATACTACACCTAATTATGTCGCCCCGAACGAAGTCGGGCGACATGTTGCTATTGTACGCCTAAAAACTGTGTCAGGGGATTTTCTCGCAGATGACTGGGACAATCTTCCTGAAACTTTCCACAAAAGAAGATCACTAGCGGTACTTGTGCAGTGAAGACTTTCAGTTTCAAAATGGCTACCGTTGCCATGGAAATGTACGAAAAGTGAGGAATTTTGTCCGGGAGTGTTCTCTCTGGTCCCTTAACATTCATCATGAAACTTTATGGAAATGATGATCAGTAATTGTAGTCGTGCGATGTTCTCAGAGGTGGCTTGGACAATCTTGATGAAACTTTACAGAAATTATAATTAGAAACTCTAGGTGTGCAAACAACATTCATATTTTCTAAATTACTACCGTTGTCATGGAAACAAACGAAAAGTGAAAATTTTTTAATTTCTATTTTTCTCAGTAACTACGCAAGCAAACTTTTGGAAACTTTTAAGGTTTATTCCTTCTACTGGATCAAATTGTTTTCCGCGAAAAAATTGGAGCATGCCCATCGCTTCAGCCACCGGAACGAAGTCGTAGTTTGGTTCACCTTAGTTTTGTACTCGAGCGTTCTCGTAGATGGCTTTCAAAATCTTCATGAAACTTTACAGAAATAAAAATCACCAACCCTAGTTGTGCATGGGATATTTTATTTTTTCAAGGTTTGTCGCTGACGCCAGGTAAGGAACAAATGATTTAAGAAAAGCCGCAGTCACGTGACCATTGTATGCCATCAGATGTTTCTTTTTATCAAAGTACTGAAAGGACTGATACGAGTTGATGGTTTTCCAAGCTTAGCTAATGGGTTGGGTATTGTTTTAGTGATGAAAAAATGAAATATTTTATCTAGAAACAAAAATTCAAATTTCCATTTGATTTCTAATGTCAATTTCATGACATGATGCAATCTATTTTAAAATCCAATTAACAGATAATACTTTATGAAATTATAAAATAACGATATCTCTTTCTTTTTACAAAATAATTATACAAGTTATACATTTATTGAGCATTGCTACCTTATTTTAAGAAATGAAATGAACTTGCACAGCTATCATCATGATCATAATATATATTAAATAAGCGATATCATTCCTTCAATACAATCCAATTCTCCATATATGTTAGTGTTAGTTACATGAATAAACATCTGTGTTCTGATGTATTTCATGTTCATCAATCAGAAATAAAACAAAAAAAGTTTTTTGATGAAATCAAAATTTTTATTAATCACCAATCCTGCCTGTCAAAACTATTATCTCCGCACAACAAATCCTTCACAATCCAAGGGTCGGTAGTCAAATCCCAGCAACTGGACCATGTGTTCTTAAAAGCTTCTTAAAAGAAAAAAAAAACAACAAACAAACAAACAAACAAACAAAAACAGAATAATACACTTTTAGACCATTTCTATTAAAGCCAATTCGGAGCGACATACGCTATTGCTTGCAATAGCAAACTTTCTAGTTGGTGAATTGTTATTGCTTTGTTCTCCGACAGTATTAAATTTTGGCATCAAGTCACAATGTTCATTTCATGAATACATATATTTAATCAGTGGTATGAAAATGTCTTTTATTTCTTAATTCAGTGTCATATGAGCATGCAGCCAAAACATCAGTGATGGACCCACGGTATTGTGCTCAAGACATCCTACGATGTGACATTTGCAGGAACCATGTAGTACAGAGTCATTGTCAACTTTGCCAAGTTAGCTTCTGTACAGCTTGTATACGAGAGCATATCTCTGATTCAACCATTAAACACAGAGTCGTACCATATACAGAAAAAAACTCAACCCCTAACTATCCAAAATGTCCAAGCCATTTGAATAATTGTGAACTTTACTGTGACAAATGTGACATTCCTATCTGTACTACATGTATCTCCTCCGGTAACCATAAAGGACACTATTTATCAGATGTTTTACAAAAACTCAGCTCCAAAACAAAAGATATGGAAACAGACTTGAGAGAACTTGAGGTTAGAATTTACCCAAAATATAAAGAAATTGTATCAGGCATAAAAACTAAGAAAGACAACCTGGAAAAACACTATGGGGAATTGACAACAGCTGTCATCAAACAAGGGGAAGACTGGCAAAGAGAAATTAACGTCATTGTCAACAAACAAAAATCTGAAATTGATGAGATGAAAACAAAACACCTGGCTGTTCTAAATAAACAGGAACAAGAAATCACTCAAATGACCTCAGATCTGAACCAGAGCATTCTTGATCTGAAGAAAATTCTTGAATCCAATAATATCTTCTTAGCCTCTGTATACAAATCCAGAAATGCAGAGTTCAGACATTTACCTCCAGAAGTCAGTGTTTCATTACCAAATTTTTCTCCTCAGAAGATCAACACGGAACATCTCAATCAAATATTTGGCTCTCTGTCAGCATTATCTATTACAACTGAAGAATACGGTTACACAATGAAGACACCAGAAGATGTATCCTGTCCACCAGTCAAACCACTGCTTGATGAACCAGAGCTCATCACCACCATAGACACAGGGTATGACAACCTATACAGTTTAGCCTGTCTCAATGATGAAGAAGTCTGGACAATGAGGTATGGCAAAGTCATGAGACTTTACAACCTCCAGGGTAAACTATTGAAGTCAATCAAAACCAAGTCGGGAAAAAGACCAGGTGACATTACAGTGACGAGGAGTGGAGATCTAGTTTATACTGACCGTGAAACAAGAACTATAAACATGGTGAAGAATGAACAGATACAGGAAGTGATTAGGTTACAGGGATGGGAACCTTGCAACATCTGTAGTACCTCCTCTGGTGACCTCCTGGTTACCATGGATAGTGATGATTCTACACAATCAAAAGTTGTCCGTTACTCTGGCTCCATAGAGAAACAAACTATTCAGTTTGATAGTAAAAATATACCTCTGTATTCATCTGGTTCTTTTAAATACATCAGTGAGAACAGAAACCTGGATATCTGTGTGGCTGATTGTGTAGCCAAAGCAGTAGTGGTGGTTAATTACGCAGGAAATCTTCGATTTAGATACACTGGTCATCCCTCTACTAATAAGAGATCATTTGATCCACGTTGCATCACAACTGACAGCCAGAGTCAAATCCTCACAGCTGACTTTTTTCTAAATTGTATCCACGTCCTACATCAGGACGGTCAGTTCCTTCGTTATATTGATAACTGTGATGTGTTCCATCCATATGGTTTATGTGTAGACCCTAAAGACAATCTCTTTGTTGCTGAGTGGGGCAGTGGTAAAATAAAGAAAATTAAATACATATGAATGTAGTATATGATGGCAAGAAGTTTTGCTGATGGAGATATTAACTTGAAGAAAAAAAAACAGATATGGAAAAATTGTCAGTGTATATTTTATCCACTGCTGTCAAGTGCATGAGAAGTTGTTGATATTTCCTTATATATCTCAATATCTGTGATCTCTAAATTTTTTTCAAACGTGTGCTAGAAATACATCATCACATTACTGGAGGCAAGTAATGAAAAATCACAAATAATAACTGATACCTTTCCGAAGTGGCCGCCTCTTTCCTTATGTATAATCCCCAATGGCTTTGAATTTGCTGCCATAATATTGAACTCAAGAGATCGTTTCAAAGTAGAAAGTATATATCAGAAAAAAATCTGATTCGTGTGAAATTGCTCAGATGTTAAGGCAATTAAGAAAGGAATTCACATTAACATTTTAAAAGAGGGGAAGGGTAAACCTTGCGATTAAACGAAGCCCCTACTGACAACATTGATGCCATGACCCTGTCTTTTTAGGAGATGATGAAATCCCAGATCAGAATGATCAAACTGACAATATGACTCAAAATGAAAAAAAGATGAAGATCAGATTTATGAAATTGAGAAAATTATCATCAAAAAAGTGAATGAAAAAGAACAATATAGAGTAAAATGGTTGTGATTTGATTATAAGTACAGTAGATAGATTTTGATGATGTAACATCAGATTGTAAGAACATTGTCAAGAAAACAAAAATTCCTTTATTTGTCAAACGGCGTGTAATCATTATATATTGTAGTATGGTAGCATTTTGTATTCCTATCTTGTTGTCCCCGTATATTCAAATATACATATTTTTTTTTCTTTTTATATTTGAAAAAAACATTTTAATGCTCCCGTAATCGAAGATTCGGGGGAATATAGTTTTTTCCCTGTCCGTCCGTCTGTCTGTCTGTCCGCAAAAACTTAAACCTTGCCCATAACTTTTGAATGGTTGGAGCTATGGCTTTCATATTTAACATGTGTATTCCCTGTGACAAGACCTTAATTTGGATACTAACATATTTGACCTCTTGACCTTGGACTTTGACCAACTTTTGCAAAATTTTACCCAACTATATCCTTGCTCATAACTTTTGAAGAGTTGGTGCTAGGGCTTTCATATTTCACATGTGTTTTCATCATGACAAGACTTTTCCATAGGTGTAAATATTTTTACCTTTTTGTTCTTGACCTTAGAGTTTGACCCATTCTTAGAAAATTTATCATTGGCCATAACTTTTGAACAGTTAGCACCAGGACTCTCAAACTTCACAGGTATATTCCTTGTGACAAGACCTTCCTTAAGATACCAACAATTTTAACCTTTTGACCTTGACCTTGGAGTTTGACCTACTTTTGAAAAAACTTTCACCTTGACCATAACGTTTGAATGGTTGGTGCTTGGGCTTTCATATTTACATATCCATCAACACAAGCCTTTTCTCTTGGTAACAAAATTTTTGACCTTGGAGTTTGACTTGCATTTGAGAAACTTTAACCTTTGTCATTAACTGCCATACGGGGGCATCAGTGTTTCACAAACACATCTTGTTTTTCTTCCAGTGTACATTGAAAACCACGAAAGGGTTTCATATTTGTTGTTTTAGAGTAAACAAATGAAATCAGTTTTCTGCGTTTACACAGATATGTGGAATGAATAATGTTAGTTTTACACTTTATATTTTTATTATATTTATATCATTTCACTTTTTCTTTTGTTTAAGAAAAACATGTTAATTCCCAGTTTTATAATCAATAACAATTTCGAAGTCGGACTACATATTTTAATATTTTCACTTTCCTTATTTAATAATTAGATGAATCACCTACACAATAGTAAAATAATGAGGGAATGACATTGTTTTATATTTTATTTTACAAAAATCTTTAATGCTGGTTGTTATTATGAGTTGTTTATTGGACTTGATTTCAATGTTACTAGGGATGGTTATCGGCTAGGAATTTTATACTGCAATACACTGAGATATTTTTAGCTGTATTGCGATATGCATGCAATATTTTAAATACAGTTAAAATAATCTTTCCTTATTTCATTAACCTCCATTTATAAGCAGAGTGTATAAAACTTTTATAATTATATTGTAACAATTTTAAAAACTTCTTGTTGATTTCACCACAGTTTTGCAACGAAGTGTAACAATACAACAGCAACCTTATGGGTAGCACGATTGAAAACCTTTCTGACATTTTAAATTTCATATTTCACTTTAGAACTACCAAGCCCAAACATTTTGCCGGTATACTGGTACTGAAAAAATGTATTGCAATACATTTTTTTTGTCAACGAATTGCAATATACTTGAATATCGATATCATTGCACAACACTAAATGTTACTGAATCATGGTACCCTTCGATGGCATTGTACAAAAATTTGCTATTCTTGTCTTTATTTAATAATTGTTTCTTTTCCCATTTTAGCAATGTACTTACTCTAGAAAAATGTAGTGAAAACATTTTTCATTGAGCCGAGGGTAATGTCAATTATTGAATTTGTATATTTTACTTTTACTTTATCAGCATTTGTGTTATTTTTATCAATTTGACATCTCTCCCCTTCCTGTGCCACAGTTTCAATGCCAGTATTGTAAGTTTTACATTCAGCGTAAAGATAAAAGGTTGAGTATTTCCTGTCGTAAGAATTCTACCTTAAATTTATGTCAACCCTTTTCCTTTTGTATTGCTGTTCAGTTTTATAGAAATGTGGAGGAGTTGGGGGGGGGGGGAGATTTGATGTGTGTCTGAGGGTTTTAGTTTTTAGAGTAGAGTTTTAGCGAGTTTCATGTAATAATTTTGAATTCAACAATAAAGATTGAAACTCAGCATGCAGTGACGAGTCCTTTTTTAGGAGCATAAATCGAGTCCTTTATTGGAGCATAAACCTAATCGTCACAAAATCAGCAATAATCATGGCTTAGAGGTCTAATGTTTCTTTACATTTTGTGTCTCTTAGCTTGATGTCGCAAACGCCCAGAGAGCGCTTATTTTGGGAAACAATAATAAATTCTTTATTTAGACAGTATAGAAAAATTAGTAACAAACGTTAGTTAACGTTTTGGTACTGTATAAAACATAATCAAGGACAGATAAATGAGAAAAAGGGAATCATATTTACATAATATCATATTAATTGATATGAGTATAATATTTGTTCTCTGCGCTAAAAGATAAGGTGGTTCAAAACATTAATATCACTTGTTAGAATTATAATGCTGCAAATATGTTGATTTAAAAGATGTGAGAGAATTACAGCTTTTGAGAGAATCAAATAGCTGATTCCATAAAATTGAGGTTGATAGGCATCCAATAAAGAACACTAAAATATTAGCAGTAGGAGTCTGAATTATTTCAAATTCATAATATAATTCTTTGATGGTCTTTTTTCTGTTATTAAGGAAATTAATTTCCTTTATTTGAGGAAAATATACTTTGTCATAAATTTTCGTTTATGCTGCATTTGATAAGATTTTCTTCAAACGGCAAATCTCTGTCTGGGGACTTAGCGTCATTCTCCAACACTTCAATGTCTGCAGAAAGAGAACTTATGGATGATCGCAACGATTCACTTGGAGTGGATATTGTAAATTAGAATCAGATCCAAACGAATTCCCATGTTGAACACGTTTTTTTTCCCTTGCACCACCCCTTCCTTTTGTAGCAAAGCGATCATCAACCTCCTGAAAAATGTGTTTCATTAAGTCCATTTTACAAAGCGATTCAGTCTTAGCCTCCTACACATAAATGTAATTGAGAGGTTAATGTTATTGAGTTTAATTCACTTCTGTCTGTGTTACGACAAATTTTCATTACTTTCTTTGCAATATAAGAAAGGACTTCACTGTTTGCTTCTTTTAACCTCTCTGGTGGATGGAATGGAGTTAGAGTTAGATGAGTATACTGACCTCTCTAGTAGATTGACCAGGGATGGGGTAATTGAAAAAAAAAAAGAAATTGTAATTGAGTGTAATTACCGGTAATTACATTTTTCAAAGTAATTGGAGGTAATTTGTAATTGACCAATTTTTCAATTACTTGTAATTAAAAATAATTAATAACATTGATAAAAAATACCCTGTAATTTCAATTACTTTTCAATTACAGTGCAATTACTGAACATAATACATATTATGTGTATTCAATAGGAAAATATTTCCAACACAGTCACATTTTACAGTTATTTAACTCAAAGAAGCCCTTCTGTTTTTTTTTTTTTTTTTTGATGTTTTTTTTTTTTCAAAATCTTTCTTTTTTATATCTTGATTAATGAATTTGATATATTGGCTTGTTTATAAAAATATTAGTTTGTTTTATAATCATAAGGCACATAAAGCATTAATACTGATTTCATGTTTATCAACAATTTTGTTCTACATCTCATAGGTAAAGGTATGAAAACATTTCAATTTTTTTTTGCATGATCATCAAAAAGAATAGAAGATAATTTAATGTGTCATTAAGACCTGCCTTTAGTTAAATAAATTGTTTAACTTTTCTATGCCACTTTTAATCTTTGACTGAATTTGTAAGCCATTAATGTGTTCATGCCCAGAGAATGACATTTAGAAAATATGCATAACTGTCTAGCTACTCATGGATTTCAACTTCCACCTGTAAATTGCTATAAAAACAACCCTCCAAAGTTTTATAATTTTTTTTTACACCATGCTTTGTTTAAATTCAAAGTTAGTGATTTATTGAATACCATTAAGAATGCTCTACTATTTATAAACTTCAGAGAAGAAATATATATTGAATCATTATTTAAACAGATCTTTATATACATATATGCATTTTGGTATCTGAAATGGTTATTACATAAAACAATTGTTATTTATTGTTTGAAAATTGTCTACATTTGCAATTTAAAGTGTTTAGCTCGCCTACTACCTGTAGCTGAAATAATTTGGGAAGTACGCAGGTATGTTAAGGCAGTACCCAGATCATATTTCGGCGAATTTAGACTTTTTTCGTAAAATGTAACATTGATAAATCGGAAAAGCAATAGATAAAACACTTACTATTATTATCCATTGTATAGATGTCATTGAGTCTTAGGCTAAAAGAAGCACTCCACTACGACGTCATCACGTGACGTCTATAAATAGAAAAACTGCCTTAATGAAAAAGTGAAAAGTTCAACACTACCCCGGAGATAATTCATTTCTTTTAGTGAAAAAAATTATGTAAAAACATCACTGGGCCATGAAAAGTGCTGCTAGAATCCTACTCTCCCGACACAGAAAAAAATATTCCAAAGTTTCTCATGAAACCTTACCAAAATTTTTACATGTTATACATACGATCAAGGAATTATTATCAATTCATGTTAACCACACGATTCTAGCAGCACTTTCCAAGTACTATAGAATACAAGCTTTTGATACAAACAAAAATTATGTTTCAGAGTATGCGGAGTAGTGTTGAACTTTTGCATCTTTGTTGTTATAGAACGACAGAGGAAAGGCTGATCTGGATTTCAAAGCACTGACTGTGTTCATTATAAGAAAACATGATAAGAATATATCAGCGTACCCGATTCTTAATCTTTAATTCCTTATGAATCACACATAACATTCACGGTATATGCCTTAAAACTCCCAGTTCATATATTTGTTTACATGAATTCTCGTCACCTATAATTTCACTCGGCAAATATTTGATCAATAGCTATGACGTCATGTGTTTGGTATTTAACCCCTATGCTAAATAATTAGCTATTTATACCACCAAAAAACGACAAGATTTAGTTTATATTATGTTTTGAATGATTCCATTCATTTCTTGGACCTGAAATTGAACTTTAAATATAGATATTAAGAAATCATTATTTCTAAAGTTCACGTCATACAGCTTACTATGACGTCATTTTGTAAAGGCAAAGAATATCTCTGGGTGTAGCCTTAACATACCCGCGTTTTTTATGGTTGATTCATAAACTCTTGAAAACTCGTTTTTTATCAGATTTCATAAAGGCAGTCAATCGATAAATGTACATGTAGGACTAGGTTTTATGTTGATGAAACACACAAACATAACAGGCACTTGACATTATTTATTTTAAATATTCCCCTACCTTAAATTAACATGTATTTGTTTTACAAGATTTTTTAAAGTGAAACAAAAGTAATTGAAATGTATTTAATTACATTCTTCAAAGTAATTGAGAGTAATTAATTACATTTGTAAAAATCAATGTGATTGTAATTGCAAGTAATTGACAAAAATTTCAATGTATTTGAAAGTATTTAAGGACCCTCTCTACACCAGTGCAAAATATTTTTTGCACATTGAGAAAAATTTATTATATAAAGGTGTTAATATTGAGCTTTTCTATATAATTTTCACTGTATGGTTCCTGACATTTACCCCCCAGGAAAAATGTTCTAACACAACACAGTATCAGTGAATAGAAATCACTGTTGTTTACTTCCATAGAGAAAATACATGTAAATAACATGTTCAATTAATTTACCTTGGCCTTTTAAAATGTTAAGAATAATTGAATTGATTTCAAATTGAGTAATATACCATAAATTTCTATTTTTTAGAAATTATATCTAAGGGCAGATCACTCTAACTGCAAAAAAAATACCATAGAATCAGAACTCTTTAGTGTGCAGTGTAGAGAGGGTTCTTAATTACATTTCAAAGTAATTGACCCCAACCCTGAGACTGACTGGAGTTAGTATACTGACCTCCCTAGTGGATTGACTGGAGTTAGTGTATTGACCACTCTAGTAGATTGACTGGAGTTAGAATTAGATGAGGGCACATTCCTGACACTCTATAGAATAGCCTGCTGTGTATTTCCACCTGGGAACACGTCATCATCCTCGTTAGCGGATTGATCAGCATCACTAACAATGGGCCTTGCTTCACCAGTATCACTGAGATCTGAGAAAATCCCCAGAGTCACCGAGTGAAGTGAAATGTGTGGAGATAACGAACAGTATTAGAGCTCAAAAGTCCATTAAACAATACAAAATAAGAGCAGAGCAAACACGGACCTCTAAGACATCAGAGGTGGGATCAGGTGCCATGGAGGAGCTAGTGCACATCCCCTGCCGACTGGTCACACCCGCCGTGTGCTCCTTGTCATGATCGGGAAATAATAATCGTCTGATCAATATCCTCCAAGATCATCTGCATTTGGCGATTCATCGCCGTTTTGTCATCTTCCTCTTCCTCCTCTGCTGCTTCTTCCCCACCTTCCTCATCATCAATCTCTTCTTCCTGGACATTTGCTCCATTTCCTTCCAAACGCTATATCAAATAAGTAAGTATTATAAGTTTGAGTGTTACTTACTTAAGCACCAATCACCGTCTCAAATTCTTAGCCTCTAGCCTCTGATATACTCTATGTCCTATGCAATAAAATGAAATGACTTTTCTAGAATACTGACCACTAAACAACAGAAATATCCAAACTACCTAATATAAAACAAATAATATAGAGACATATTGTAATAAACTCCTATAAATCATAACAAAAACTAGCTTTCCGGCTGGAAAAAAAACAGAAATGACCACACACAGAATTTCACCGTTCCCCGGCTACCGGTTTCAGACTAATTTCTGAATTTAACCATAAATGAGAACGTTCATAGTGACGTGGCACAACGCCTCTTTCACTTCCACGAGTCTCTTTCCTTCTAGCCAAACCAGTTTTCTAAATTTAGCTTATATACCCACACTCAAAACTATGGAAACAACTAACGACAAAACTCATAAGAAAACACAAAACCAAACATAATATTAACTATATTAACTATATAAACAAATACCAATTTCATCACATACACAAATGTACAATGTAATTCTCTATGAAGATTAATCAGGGAAAAAAGTAGATTAATTGTCCAAAAAAAAATAAAATGCAGTTATGATTAGATCAAATACCCACCAGCATTAGATCCTCCCCTTTATTCTCCCCACTTCGTCACTAATTTAAACTTATTGGGTTTTTCTGGATAGGAATCTTCGCATTCCATTTCTTCCAAGTCAGAGTCTGCATCAGAAGCTTCATACTCAGTATTTAGTACAAAATAATACATATTTTATGATAAATTTATCACATACTACCAAAAGTGTGGTGAAAGTATTTTATCTTCAACAATGGGGAGTCTATTTTCAAATAAAGCCTATATTTGCTTTCATGAAATAATTCAAATAAGTATTACAAAAACTTTTCCTTGACTTATGAAAGTATCATATATATGTAAAGTCAACAGAACCTATATATGTACTTTGAAATAGATATAATTGAGATAAGAAAAATGTATCCTGCAGATAGTTCTTGTTCAGAAAACATTAAGACTACAGTTTATTCAAAACAGCAGGTCAAAGGTCAAGCTTTAGTCACAAGATTGATTTCCTTGACATTTAACATAGTTACTTGTTTTGCTAAATATGAAAATCTTTCTTTTTTCTCACCAAGAATCTTTGTTTTTTCTGGTTACACAGAAAATGGATAGATGATCAAATCCCACTCAAAATATTTGTGTTGTTCTGTTTTGAAAATAGAAAAACATCATGGTATGTACTGGTATCACTTGGGTAGTTTGAAATGATTGTTACTTTTTGCAACAGTTTTGGGACATTAACTGAGAAAAAAGGGGTTTATCCCCTCCTCATCTGAAACAATTAAATTATTTCAAACTCTTAACATGATTCATCACTACTTTTAGGATTTTGCAAAAGAAATTAAAATTTTCACGACTTTCAAAAAAAATTATGGGTTATGAAAAAGAAATTGTTTAAATCTACACACTCAACTTAATAACAGAAATTTGACCTGACGTGCCACATTTTAACAGAGATCATTATATACTATAAACAAGTACTGGAATTTAAATCACGTGATTGGAGGACAGGACAGGACAAATAATTGAATAAGAAAGTGCTGTTGTTGTCTAGGAGCCATGTTGTTAGATTTACTGGTGAGAAATGATACATAAAGCTATTTTACCTTGATATAAAGTACCATTTTTGTTTTTTATTATGCAGATGAGTTAATTATTGTTCGAACAAAGAACTTAAAATTTAATTAATTAAGTTTGAATGGTTGAAAAAGGAAGTTAGGACTTAGAATTGCGCAGGACTGTTAAGGCGTACTACGAAGAAATCAACGGAATATAGATGTGCATAAATACATACCTTTTTAAACTGAATTTATTTTTGTATAGCTACTATATTATCACATGACTTTAATTTTAATTGAAATAGCATTGTATACCCCGCTCTGTACGGAATTTGGTTTGGTCACGTTATTTGAAAGTCACGTGATAAATGCATGTAATGTGTACTGTACGTAGGTCATAAACAAATTTCAATATCGCAAGGGCATACCCTAATTAGAATTAAAAATTTCAGTAATAAATTATATATATATAACTTGTAGTTTATGAAAAGTGCTGCTGCTTTAAATAGAATTCGCATTTTATTAGTTTCAATTTCAAGTTATTTGGCCGTACTCGAAATGTGTGTGACCTTTACCATGTATTTTATTTATTCATTTAGTAATGCTCTCGATTTCAGGAAAGCAACAACACTTTTCAAGTTAAGGAATGTTACCTTTATGCACATTCAAAAAATGTTCAAGATCTATTAAGTATATGCCCTTGAGAAAAGGCGATTTAATGAGGCACCTCGGCGTGAAACATGCACACCCTGTACACAAAAACACGGTAGAATTAATTCAATACATTCTCTACATGATTTTTGAATAATGACACTAAACAAAGGTTTCAGATTTGTATTAATGGTCTACCTAAGATTTGCAAATAATATTCTGTTTAATAATAAAATGCGTTTTTCACTGTGGAAAAATTACTTGATCCGCCTCTCACTGCACATAAAATGCGTCAAATTTTACCATGATGACAAGTGCATTGCGATCAGTGACTTGTTTATATCTTGCTGCGTGTGATTTAACTAGCGACAAAAATGAATGCAGTGGTACGTTTTGATGTAGTTTATCACTCGTATGCAGTTCAGAACCGCAAATTATTTCATTTCATTTTCTATTGCATGTTGTGAGGAATTGCAATATTTGTGTGATGTCACTGTAGACATTTCCGGTATAAATTAGGCCCCGCCCCATTATGCAGCCTTAACAGAGCTGCGTGGGTCATAGATGTGTCTAATAATTTACATATCCACAACATAATCTATCTATTCCCATTCTTTCTTTTGTAAACAATATTTTTTCAAGAATTGTTTGTATCAGTGAATTACAGTGTTAATTTCATGAGTGTTTTATCAGTTTTTTTATAATGTCTCTGTTACTCCTTGATTTTCGTTGCAGTGTCTCCTAAGCTTGTGACCAACTCATCAATAATGCACCCCCGGTATAGTGCTCAAGACATCCTTAGGTGTGACCTCTGTGAGACCCATGTGGTACAAAGTCTTGCGAGCTTTGTCATGTCAACCTATGTAAGGTCTGTGTAGGTGAGCATCTCTCTGATTCAAGCAAGAAACATAGAGTTGTACCATATAAAGAAAGAACCTCAACTCCTAACTACCCAAAATGCTCAAAGCATTCCAAGAATTGTGAACTTTACTGTGAGCAATGTGACATTCCTGTCTGCACTACCTGTATCTCCTCAGGTAAACATAAAGGACATCATTTATCAGATGTTTTACAGAAAATCAGCTCCAAAATAAAAGACATGGAAAAAGAATTAAAAGAACTTGAGATTAGAATTTTCCCAAAATATGAAGAATTTGCATTAGGCATAAAAACCAGTAAATACAACTTGGAAACACACTACAGAAAACTGACAACAGCTGTCACCAAACAAGGAGAAGATTGGCACAGAGAAATTGACATAATTGTTAACAAACAGAAATCTAAAATTGATGAGATGAAAACTAAACACTTGACTGTTCTAAATAAACAGGAAGATTATGTCACAAAAATTACTGCAGAAGTGAAACAGAGTATTATTGATCTGAAGAAAATTCTGAAATCCCATGATATCTCCTTAGCCTCTGTCTACAAATCCAGAAATGAAGAGTTCAGACATTTACCTCCAGAAGTCAATGTTTCATTACCAAGTTTCTCTCCTCATCAGATCAACACAGAACAGCTCAATCAGATGTTTGGTTCTATGTCAGCATTATCCATTACAACGGAAAAAGTTGGATATACAATGGAGACACCAGAAGCCGTATCCTGTCCTCCAGTCAAACCACTGCTTGATAAACCAATGCTCATCGCCACCATAGACATTATGGTTGAATTTATAATCTACAATGTTACCTGTTTCAGTGATAAAGAAATCTGGGTATGTGGAAATAACAAAATCATGAAACTCTATAACCTCCAGGGCAAACTACTGAAGTCAATCCAAACCAAGTCAGGGAATGATCCATGTGACGTAGCAGTAAATAGGAGTGGAGAACTATTTTATACTGACCCTAAGACAAGAACTGTTAACATAGTAAAAAATAAACAGATACAGGAAGTGATCATGCTACAGGGGTGGATACCTAGGTATGTCTGTAGTACTTCCTCTGATGACCTCCTGGTTACCATGAACAGTGATGATGAAGAACATTCAAAGGTTGTTCGTTACTCTAGCTTTAGAGAGAAACAAACCATTCAGTTTGACAATAAAGGTCAACCTCTCTATTCATCTTTTTATATTAAATACATCATTGAGAACAGAAATCTTGATATCTGTGTGGCTGACAATGGAGCCAGAGCAGTAGTGGTGGTCAATCAGGCAGGACAACGTCGATTTAGATACTTCGGTCATCCCTCTAAGAGTTTATTTGATCCAGTCGGCATCACAACAGACAGCCAGAGTCAGATCCTGACTGCAGACTATGACAACAACTGTATCCACATGCTAGATCAGGACGGACAGTTCCTCCGTTACATTGATAACTGTGACCTACATGATCCATGGGGTTTATGTGTAGACACCAGAGACAACCTCTTTGTTACTGAGTGTGACAGTGGTAGAGTGAAGAAAATCAAATACATGTAAACATTGCATTATATCAAGAAATAATTGTGAATTAGATAATTAGCTCTGCACTGAGAGTTAAAGTCAATGATGTCTGATTCAGGATTCATAAAACAAAATTAAATGAAAAGTTTGTGAAATACATGTTCTTTACATGATGCTATGATTCAATGTTGATTTTTAGTAAAAAACACAGTTGCTATCAATGTCTGGAACGTATAGTTTATGTTGATAATTAAAACAATCATTAGCAATTTTGGAAATATAGATTTTAGCATTGTAGATTACATTAAACACTGTTCACCTAAAAGTGTTTTATGGCAGGATTACCTTTTCAATATGAACAAAGCTGGTTTATAAAATGTTTTTTGCTGTGATTGAATAATTCCTAGTTCTCTGATTGGCTGAGATCCACCATATTAGAAAAATTACTACAGGAACTTCCAGGTGAACATAATACATTTATTCATCATATACTTAGTAATAAATACACCAATTCTGCACTGTGCGGCACGGGTGATGTCACAATATCCCATATCAAGGACCGGTCCGAAAATCCATATCACGTATCGGACCGGCGTGCAAAAATCCATATCAAACTGGAAGTAACGTTTGTATAAAGTTTAAAAGTTAATTAACTTGATTTTATTTAAATATACATGTAAAATAATTCTTTACTAACATTTGTGGACTTAATTTGTTTTCAAAGACCTAAAATTGGCGCTATTACATTTTAAAGAAAAAAGTCATAAGCCTGCACGAAACATTTTTCAATGACTTTATGTGAACTCGCATATTAAGTATTTTAAATATATGATAAATAGAATACTACATACAGAAATCCATAGCATATGTCTATTGACTTGGTTCAAGGACAACTTGTGTTTGATCAGCCACCAAGAACCAAACTGTTCAGGCCTTAGGCAAACAGTTTGGTTTGAGGGATAGACAAACGCATTTTGCCCGAGAATACTGTCAATGTTTTTATTTTATTTTATTTTTTTATTTTTTTTATTTATTTATTTATTTATTTATTTTTTTTTATTTTTTTTTTGCTAATACTTTTTTACTTTTTATTGACATACATGTATATTGTGTTGGTTTCCATGTCTGATTTAATTGATAAGGTATAAAATAGCTGATCCCGCCTACAATGTGAAAAAACGTCATTGCAGTCCAATATCTCATCGACATGTCCAATATCTCACTCTCCAAAATCATTTTTTTAATCTCTAGTAAAACATTGGAAAATTTATGTATTGTAAGACTGTTGTTCATGTAGATTTATATAGGAAACAATTTTTAGGATATAACAATAGAAATTAATTTTATTATTATTATTACATTTAACTAAATATAGATTGCTAACTTCCAAATTAATACAATTAGTTCTGAAGAGTTATTTCACCTGCACCCGACTTACACTCAAGTGAACATGCAGGCACATAGAATCAGGTGAGGATGTGTGCCCTTTAAAAAAAAAAAAAAAAAAAAAAAAAAAAAAAAACCCTACCCCCAAAATGTACTCTCAAAACTACACATCTTAAAATGGGGGAGGGGTGGGTCCAACAATGTCGGAGGGATTTTTTCCCTACTAAACTGTATCAGAAACTTGGGGGTAAATTTTACATTTAGACAAAAAAAATGTTCCCCCTTTTTTCTGGACGATTTCGAGAATTTCACTTTTTGTGATGGGGGGGGGGGGTTGTTAAAGTTTTTTTTTTTAATTTAAATTGTCATATATCATCCATATAATAACCCTTTTCGAAATCGATGCTATGGTCTTGACATTTTTCTCCATCGCACCAAAAATAGATTTAAAAATTCAAATTCATAAAAATGACTATATATTGTTTATTTTAACCCCGCTTTTTGTACTGTGTTTGGCCAAGACTTCAAGAAAGATGGTATGGCTTGCTTAATGATTTTGTATCATTTAAACATTTAAACATTGAATTCATGTAATAAAACAATTATTGATGTATTTTGTTATTAAATACGATGATTTAACCAATCTTAAAGTACAATGTTCACCTCAACTTTAGACCTCTGTAAAAATGTACTCCTCATGTGGCTAAATCATCGTATTTATCTACAGTATAGTTGAAGAGAGGAATAACTCAATTGTCTTTTTGTAACTTGAAAAATAGACAATTGAGAGCGATTCCCCTTCACACTAGTTTTTACCGTTATTTTCCGATCGTGACAAGGAGCACACGAAGGGTGTGACCGGTCGGCATGGGATGCTCAATCCTCCATGGCACCTGATCCCACCTCTGAACATTCAGAGGTCCGTGTTTGCTCTGCTCTGATTTTGTACTGTTTAATGCACTTTTGAGCTCGAATACCGTTCGTTATCTCCACATATTTCATGAATAAAAATGCTCAAGGCGGCAGTGTATGATACTATGCGGCAGTGTCTGAGAAACTTAAGATTAATATTTATTGGCTTTGCATTAACTGATGGTGTGATAAACCATTTGGATCTTAAAGTGTAATTAATCTTCTGATAAAAAATGATGACAGGAAACATTAAACGTTGTCCCAAACACAGTCATGCTATTTTGTAATTATAATGATATGTATATACATATGAATTGAAGAATCGTTCAATGATCATCAGTATCTCCAAAACCATGGCTGGCACATGAAATCGGGGGTCGGCTAGGGGGCGGCTGCCCCTCCTCATTTTTTACGAAACTTTTTAAATATTAATTTAGTATGAAAATTATCATTGAAAGGCTAGCTCCCCCCTCCCATCCGTTAAAGGACCTTAATACCGACCCACATCCTAACCCCACCTAAAATAAAATTACAAGTTTAGTGAATTCTCTTTTTGGGAGGCTAGTCCGATTTTTTATATGAAGAGATGCACACTAATACATGTACCCTGTTCAATCGATTGAATGTGCATTTATTTTTACTTAACATAAAGTTCATGCAATAAATATTGCAATAAAGAATGGTGCAGAAGCAGAAATACATATGAGGTAATGTATGTACATTGGCCATTTTTTGTGATTTATTAACAATTTAATTTTAAAAAATCCTATTTAACTCAAAAATAATATAAGTAAACTTATCACTGAACTATTGCATGTTACTTGAACTGACTCTTGATAGATGCATCTAAATTCAATTCTAAATACTTGGTTTAGTGTTCATATGTTGTTAATACAAAGCATTATAAAAAAGCGTAAACTGTTCCAACCCAGATTATACCGTATAACTTGGGTAGCTATTAAATTCTTTCCTTATAATTTAATTTTCTATCATTAAGTGTAGGAAAAAAAGACAATTTCACCTCAAATATGACATTAAATTGTACAAAATTTGAATGTAACGTCAACCGGATTGATACGTTTTTGACGCAAGTCATTGTGACGTAGGCAACCAAGGTTATACAGTATAAACTAATTTTTCAGCCAATCAAAAAGTGTGTTACAACCAGAATTAAATTATGTAAAATAAATAAAAAAAAAATCACAAAATTCTCTATGTTCAAATTTCATTTACTGAAACCTATATTTAACTCCAATTAAACTCTCATTATGCACAGGGCATAACTTAATTTTAAAACAGGCCATTACATTAAATATAGAATAGCATACTACTGTTTAGAGCGCGGCACTGGTATCGGCCCGAGCCAGAAGGCGAGGGTTGATACCATGCGAGGATTGATACCACGGAAGAGATTAAAACAGCAGTATGATGTTGTTTATATCAAAAACAAAGTTAATTTAATAAAGAACAACAATGCAAATCCATTTTTTTTCTGATGTAAAATTATTGAAAACATTGAATTCGTATTTTAGTTACAAGAAATAAATTTGAATTATCCACCTTTGTTTCCACCGTCTTTATTAAGGAGGTAAAGAGTTGACAAATGTCGCTGAATAATCATGCTCGTCCCTTATTCTTCCTGGTGATCAAAACGACATGTGTAACGGTTTAAAATATGTTATCTTCATTAATATCATTCTTCATTAATTAATTGTTCACACATTATATCTACATATAGGCTATAAATCTTATCCGTATATGAATCGTCCCTCTTATCTCACCCCCTGCTGACCCCATAATGACCATTAACTGTGTATTGACTCCTGATCGTAAGGATTTTATGATGTACTCCTGATCGTCAGGAGCGGATCTTTAGTATATATAGCGCGACAGAATTTTAGTTCAGTTGGTTAGTTACTCAATCTCATAGTTACTTACTTACGACCACTTACGCTAGCTAGCACTTGGATTATTAACTTCGCCTTTGTTTTGGATTTACATGTATATTTGATTGTGTTTACTTGGATTTTATACTGTGAATTATTTTCCCTGAATGTTTCTATTTGCGATGTGTTGTGTAAATAAACTGTAGACTAGAAATTCGGTGTCTATTTTCAAAATGTGAGGAACAAGGATTAATTAAATTCATTCATGCAAATTGAAATCATGAAAGATGTTGTAAGACCGCTCGGTGCGGCGCTACACATGCAAGCCTGTATCCAGTCAATTGCTCGCCTATTCATGGATGAATGTCTTGTCTAGTTACATATTAAGCCGGTAGACAATTGTGCTAGTCTATAAGAGGATTTACTCAACCTACAGGAGTAGGAGCAAAAATGGTTGATTCAGTTCCAAACTGAGAAGTGCGAAATTATTACCATGCATCAGAAAATGCAGGCATTCATTTTACTTCGGCTATTCCATCCATGCTCATGAACTAGAGCATGTCGACAATACCAAGTGTTTTTTTTGTTTGTGCCAATTAACAACTAAATTGTATGACAAACGAGATGACTTCAGCTTTTCCATTGTAATTTTTTTTTATTATCCCCTCGCGCAACTAGCTGCGGAGGGGATATAGCATCGCTAGTGTGCGAATGTGTGTGTGTTATTGTGTCCGTTACAGGTTCTGGGCAAGATTTAAAGAGAATACGTTCTATTTCCACCATGGAAGAGTTATACTTCTTAGTGCGCTCTTTTGTGAAAAAGTCGGAAAATGTACAAATCTCGCGGGATTTCTGGGACAAATGTAACATACACATGTAAACAATATGTTGAATGTCGATGAACAATTCCAAAGAAAATGCAAATGAAATATTTTGTTGTTGAGGACATTATATACATCAAGAGTAGGAATGACAGCGATATCAATTTATATCTATTGTTGATCGTATGTATCTATTTATCGTATGGTACATCTAAATACAATACGCATGCATCGGAAATGTCGTATTTTTTATTAATGGATGATAAATTTAAGGTTCTCGTTTTCTTACATTTGTCTTTTAGTTCTTCTATTCTTTAATTGGAATGACAGATACATTTAACATTTAAAATTGGATTGAGATTGGCATGTTTAGTATTATCCGCAACGCCATGCTGTCCCAGTCAGACGACCAAACGCGCCTCTAATTTTGAATAGTTCACTAATGGAAATAGAACGTATTCTTGCACTATATCAATTCTCAGCCTCCACATACTTATGTGGCATTGTAAAAGGACAAACCCTTTTCATTTTCAAGTTAATCGGTGAAGTATTTCTTAAAATATCGCGTTTTTACAACCCTCAAACCCTGAAATTTTATGTACGAGTTGACATACTCGATCACTTCCGGTTGATTAAACTCGGGTAAATTCGGGTCGCTTCGATAGAGTCGCTTCGGTAAATCGGTGTCCTAACTTTGTATTTGCGTTTTGTCATAATATATTGACGGTTCGACCGTTAGGGGATATTTGATGACACTTTTAATTCGTATAGACTGTCTCAAGATACGCACAATAATAGCGAGTCCAGCGAGAGGCGCGAAGCGCTGCTTGTCACTAAGAGCTCTTAAAGCAACGCCTGGGCCACAGGGGCTTGTGTAGAGAAAATAAATCAGTTAGAAAATTAGTACCTCGGAGAAAAAAAACACAAGGGAGGACGCCATTTTGGATACCACCTCGCTTCATCGGCTATTTTCTCGCTTAAATTGTTAAACTAGACATACAAGCCAGTTCATATCCCTTAATAAATGTTTTTTCTTGAAGGTCTTACTTGCGGTTTTAATCTTTGTTCGTCTACATTTACAGTCTTAGTCAATTTCTCGCGTAAACATCCAAAATCGACAACTCCTTGGCTTCTGCAGAAAACGAAAGTATGTCACGTGACGTAGTGTCGCTCGGTTTGTCTCAGAGCTTTACATTTACCAAGAATGAAATCCGAGAGTTTCGAATTTTGAAGGTTGAACATTTGTTGAAATTAGGTTGACATTTGGTTGAAATTTTTTGGTTGTACAAATGTTGATATTTGGTTGAAATCACGTTGAAGTCATACTGACTTTTGCTTTATATACAAATACATTTCATATTCTAATAAAAGTTTTTATTCAAGTTGCAAAATATGTAAGTTGTAATTCAGTATTAAGATTCTGAGAAAATTTATTTTAAACTGTATTTTAAAAACAAAGATAAATCCAGGATCCAATCACCGAATCTCAAAAATCACTGTTTAACAGAATTTATCTTCCTAGTGAAAGGGGGGTCACAGTAATCATATCCAGGTTCTTCATATCATGCATCTGTCTAAATTTAAGATCCACAACGTAGCGGATCCATTGATTTTAAATCACACGCATAGTTACATGTAAGTCCCACAAAATGACTCGTCGGTTGGAAAGAAATGAACAGGAAGCTCCATCCTCTAATGCAAAGCCTATTAACAAAAGAGATAATGATATGAAAGTCATTTATTTGATAACTTGTTATTTCAAATGATAAAAATATACATGAATAATAAAAAAACAGACAAAAGTACATGTTCTTATACTTGGAATTAATGAAAAGAATTATATTTGTCCTCGTGTTAAAATTCATAACTGTGACAGTATGATTATAAATAAATATTACTGAAGAAAAATGTTAAAAAGGTTGCATTCCTTTGTAATTTTCACGGGCGATGAATCTCATCCAATCAGGGCATCAATTACGTCTCAAAGCCTCCAGTGCTTGATGGAACCTTACGGCCAACTGAAATTAAATTGTATACTATATGTTAATTTCATGTGCAAATGGATATCAACCAAACACATAAATACATGAACTAAGGATGTGCATTTCACGCAGATTAATTTAAACAATATTTTATTATATATAATCATAATAAGGTTGGACAACAGGCACTGCCTGTATAAGTCCTCTCCATAATACAAGGTTAATGTCATACATTTACAAGTAAATATTATACATCATTGAAAAAATAAATATAGACATGTGTATATTCAAAAGAAATTTATAAAAATAAGACAAAATAAATAGTAGAAAATTAATTATAAGTGAGCTGATGATACAATATGTTTGCAGTTTAACATATATGACTAACAAAAATAATACAGGTATAAATGTGAAAGTTAATAAGAACACATTAATAGATGCAGCTGGGTCTTTGGTTTGACAATTTAAAAAAAAGAGAGAGAAACAATATCATGCAAATCTCTTTGTAGATGTAATAAATTCATGAACAAGTTTAAATACTGCAATATTTTGGTTGTAAGTAAGATTATTGTCTCCATTCAAAATAAGTTGTAAGGATAAAGGCATTGGTAATTGCGAAGTATTAAAGTTTTGCATGCAGATTACAAATATGCTTACAAAACAAAAATAAAATGATGTATGGATACTAGAAAATCTAAAATTTCTTCTAAATTCATGAAAAGGAAATTATACTTACTGAGCAGAAGTTGATAATCTAGCCTTAATCCTTGTGCGTGGCGTGTAAAATACATAATATGTGAACAGCAAGAAGACGCGCACTTCTTGTCCATCAGTTGAATTCAAATTTTGACCTAGATAAGCTGCAAACAACTTCTCTGTATCGCTGCCCAGCAAGAAAATTGCGTAACAAGGTTATCATGACACTGAAACTGACCAGCTAAGCTAGAACCACTCCTTATCTGATGCCTTGAAGATAAATTTGTGGAGTGGATCTAAGTAATGTAAACTGACCTGGGTTAATTGTTAGTGTGAAAACTGTTAAACCTTTTTGTAACGTGTTTATTTTAATGTTTTTATATTTTGTGATAAGAAAGATAATAGTAATATATCTAATACAGTTTCCTTTTTTTCCTTTCATATAAATGCAACAAAAGCACAATCTAATGTAAAATCAGACTTCTTAGATCCGTTCCGTATACATTCTGCGCAGAGCTAGTATACGGCACGGATCTCAGAAGTCTAATTTTAATTCGATTACATTAATTTCGAATAAATTATTATTTTTATTAATTCTATAGTAACATGGAATTACAGTGAAGCATTGGATAAAGATTCATTTATAAAAAGCTTATCTTAATCACAAAAAAGTTTCTCTTTTTCATTTATGTCAAAACATTGCATTCAGAATTAATTTACAAATTAACTTTTTTTAAACATGCAATTACAGTGGAGAGTTGAATATAGATGTCATACTTCATATTAACTCATATTAAACATTTTATTACAGTACTGTAAGCTCAATTCTTTTGAATAAAATTTAAATAAATTAATTCATATATAATACATTTCATTTATCGTGAATAATCATGATATGTTCTAACAATGCATATTTATATAGCAAAAAATTACACTGATTTAGCGTTCTTACTATTTTGACCTTGAAAAATAAGGCGCTCATTACCCGTTGTTTCAACATTAAATTTTCCTCACTTTTTCAACGTTGAAAATATGTTGCATATGTTGTTTCAACGTAAAAATATTAACGAACATTCAAAGTTGAAAATATGCTGCATTTTTAACATCGCTTCTACCTTAAAATAACAGGGAATATTTAACGTTGAAAATATGTTGAATCTTCAACATTGTATTGACGTTGAAATATCGACGAACATTCAACGTTGAAAATATGGTGCAGCTTCAAAGTTGCTTCAACATTGAAGTAACACCAAACATTCAACGTTGAAAATATGCTGAATCTTCAACGTTGTTTCAACGTTGAAATATCGACGAACATTCACCGTTGAAAATATGTTGCTTCTTCAACGTTGTTTCAACGTTGTAAAAACGTTGAGGATTCAACGTTGAAAATATGTTGAATCTTCAACGTTGTTTCAACGTTGAAATATCGACGAACATTCAACGCTGAAAATATGTTGCATCTTCAACGTTGTTTCAACGTTGTAAAAAGGTTGAGGATTCAACGTTGAAACCTCAACGTTGAAACAACGTTGAACTATAGTTGCTCAACGTTGCAACCTATATTCCACCTACTTTCAACGTTGAAACAACGTTGCGTGCCTGCTGGGACTAGGTGCCCTCGATTACTAGATGATTATATCTTGTTTAACGTTCCTCTTAGGACATTTTCTCTATTTTCTTCTATGGAGATACTGCCATTACCGGTGAAGTTCCTGCCGCGAGGGGATGCTCCACTTAGCGGTGCTCTTGTTTATGTAGTAATATTCCACTATCATCTGCTTATGGTATTTAGGTCTCCCAACTTATTCGCTATTCAACAGCTTAATTGCTCCGAGTACAATCAATTTTTAAAGCGAGGCATGCTTTGCACTGATGAGTTGCTGTTACAGGGATTTCAATAACCTCGTCTAGAGTTGGCATTTCGTAAATTTTATGGTCGTTATAATGACCTTGTTAGTAAATATAATCTATTATTGGGTCGTTTTTTGGCTGACTTGTTTCATACCAATTATTAGGCCTTTGTTTTATACTGAATTGACTACGGAATGTTCCGTCTACCTTACCAATACATAGGGCTTACGGCGGGTTTGACGGGTCAACAGGGGATGCTCACTCCTCCTAGACACCTGATCCTACCTTTGGAATTTTCAAGGGTCTTTGTTTTATGCCCTCTTCATAGATTTGTTTTGTTTATGGTTTTTTTGATATGAATCATTATTCGTTATCTTCACCTTTATGTTGTTTAACGTCCCTTCGAGAATTTTTCACTCATATTGAGAGGCCACCACTTGCAGGTGGAGGGCTGGAAATTTAGATCTGTACTCTGCTCTTAGGGTCTTTGAGCACTGAGGGATCTTTTTTTGCCCCAGCACCTACTGTGACACGGGACCTTGGTTTATACGGTCTCATCCGAAGGACCAGTCTCCATGTCCCGCAGTGGATTCGAATCCGCGACATAAATATCAACTCCTTACTCCGCGACTTTAGAGCAAAGTTTTTTTAACGCTCTAACCACTGCGCCACTGAATTACTTGAGATGTTTCGCAGTCAACGTGTACATCTACATGATCGTGTACAGTACATGTTAGAAATGCAAGTCCGCATTTACATTACTTTTATCCTTTAGCAACTTAATTCGAATAGGCATAACCAGTTTCGGATCCCATCACTGCTAGAATATGTGGTTTGTGAATGGCTATACCTGCCGCACCAGTACCGTATCAACCATGCTAAACGCTCTTTCATAAAAGAGCTTACAGCTACACAGAGCCAGAGCTACATGTAAGATCATCATGCTCTACAGGATCATCAACAAACTGTTCGACATACCACAAGCTTAAGAACAGACAACATTCCAACTGGTAGTCTTACTAGGGGACTTTCATCATGTTCCTACTGCAACATGCCAGAATATTAACATGTGGTAGTAGTACTTTTTATTTTTAGGATATTTATTTTAATTAAATGTGTATATTATTTTCATTAATTATTTTATTCATTCACTCATTCATTCAGCGCTGCGCAATGCATATACTAACACTCTATGTTGTCTTTGTTCAGTGTCTGTTATAAACCTAAACACCCCTATTTTACTTAATGTAACATTCCAGGTAGACTACCAGGTATTGTAGGAAATGGGTTATTCCATTATGGATTGTAACATTGATTTCTATTGGTCAGTGTGGTTGAATGGTTTTAAGCTGGAATTGGCGGGAATTACATTCATGATTTCTTTATTACTTTGAGAACTGGTTTTGAATGGTGAGAAGCTTATACATGTAGATATACATACATACATGTATTTCATAGAGTTGGAAATTACCCTTATTCCTGTAAGTAAATTTAATAAATGATTAAACTCTTAAATAAGCACCTAAATAATTTCTTTATGAATGAGGAATCTAAATATTAATTCATTTTTTAATCTAAACTTGCTAAATAAAGTATGAGTGTTTGATATATATATATATATATATATATATATATATATATATATATATATATATATATATATATATATATATATATATATATATATATATATATATATATATATATATATTGCTAAAATTTGTAATGTGCAAGAGCTACAATAGCAAGTTAACATTTTAATTAATTCATGTATCGTAAAGAAGGGATTTGTGAATATGTTATAATTTTACATATTATTAATTAGGTCATTTTCATGTCTGATGTGAAGTCAGTTTAAAAATAGGAATTCACCTTCTTCCATAAATAGGTATGTGCTAATATAAGGTAGAAATGTGTACATATCAGATTGGTAAATGTAAATATTGTTTATAAGATATTTCTATGAGTCACGATTTTTTGAGCTCTGGACTTAAACTAATTTTTTTGTTATAAAACAAACTTTGGAACTTTGGAAAGATTTGGGAGATTAATCTAACGATATCAATTGTGTGTTATGGGGCCTAAAACACCTGAAAGTGGTTCCAGTGGAAATAAATCAAAGAAAGGCAAGAAAAGAAAAGAAGGCCCAGATGTGAGCAGTGAAGCGCAACAAAGAAAAGTAAGTGTTATGAGTACGTCTTAAGACAATGTAGACAATGTAGACACACAAAGAATCTCTCACCAGTTATTTTCAACCCCAGTGAACAGTCAGAATATGCAAAGCAATCAAAATCATACATATCAAATTCCACAAATGTCGCAAATGCCCGTAATGAATTACAGCTTTTCACCCGTAGGACCTATACCCCCTGTACATCAGGTACAACAATATCAGGGCGGAATGCAGCCAATTGATTACGGCAGTAAAATAGATAATCTAGCCAAAACACTTGACAAAGTTTTTCAGAAACTAGATAAACTGGACCAAATTGAATCACGAATCAGCAAATTTGAAACGACAATGAATACTGTCACAACAGATGTGTTCGAATTAAAAACAAAAATGTCAGAAATAGAAAAAAGCATTACATTCACTAGTGACAAATTAGATGAGAATGAAAAAAACATCTAAAGAGATAGTAGCAGAAATGAAGATTTCCAAAAAAATGCATGAAAATATAGAAAAAGAGAATGTGGCACTTAAAGAACAAATGGCAACTATTACAAACAAACTGACCAAACCTTAAAGAACAGCAAAATGAATTACAAGCAAGGTCCATGAGGGACAACTTAATATTCCTTGGTATTAATGAACCAAAAGAAGAAAGTGCAGAACAATGTGAACAAGCGTTAAAAGCATTTATAACTGATAAACTTGGAATAACAGATGAAATTCCGTTTCATCGAGTTCACCGCATGGGCCGGAAACAAGAGACAAAATCTCGGGCAGTTGTGGCAAAATTTGTAAACTTTAAGGACCGTGAAAAAGTCCGGAAAACTGCAATTACGGTTATCACTGCCCTTCGGGATCAAGGCGGTCCGGGCGATCAAAGCGACCCAGAATTCAGTGTATTCGAACAATTTCCCAAGGAGATAAACGAAAACCGTAAACTACTGTACCCGCACTACAAAGCAGCTAAACGACAGGGCAAGAGAGCGCAACTGATTATGGATAAACTTTATATTAACGGCGAACGATTTGTGCTGACAGATTACAAACAGGAAAACCAAAACACCGCACCACACAATCTAGATCCGCGCCTATCTCCAGTGAATCCCCGTAAATTCCGACCATTCAACAGATGCGGCTCAGTAAGTCAAAGGAAGGATAACCTGGGAGGAAATCTACCACGTGACAATTTAGTGGACACTTATTTAATCGACTTTCTCGATTCATCTACTGAACATGCTTGCAAACTTAAAATCTTAAGATTAAATGTTTGTGGTCTAAGTAGACGTTTAAATTACCCAGAATTTTCTACATTTATTTCTTCCTATGATATTCTGTGTTTTACTGAGACAAAAACGGATGATAGTACACCCATTGATCATACTGATTTTTTCTTTGATGCTAAAAATAGACACGTATTTTCTAACAGACGTTCTGGTGGTATTGTAATTGGATACAAAAAATCCATTAAAGATTTTGTAACTATTATTCACACAAATTGTAAGTTTGTTCACTGGTTAAGATTAAATTCTTTTTTAATTAATTCAGATGAAGATTTGATTTTAGGAATTGTTTACATACCCCCAGAAAGTTCTATATATAGTTCAAGGGAAGCTTTTGAAGAAATTGAACTTGAATTTTTGAATCTACAGAGTGAATTTAATCATATATGCCTAATTGGAGATTTTAATGCAAGAACGTCTGAAAAGGATGATTTTATTGAACCAAATGACATATCAAATCAAGAATATGAGTTAGATGATCCCAGTTTAGACTGTCTTTCAAATGTATTTGAATTGCAAAAGATAAATATACCTAGGAAACAAAAATCATTAGATAAAACAAAGAATAATTTTGGAAATAATTTATTAAATTTTTGTAAAAATAACTATATGTATTTGCTGAATGGAAGACTTGAAGAGGGTAAATTTACTACAACAAAATCAAGTGTGGTTGATTACTGTATAAGTAGTGTTGAATTTTTGAAATATGTACTTAAATTTTCTATACTAGATTTTAGTAGGTTATACTCAGATATACATATGCCACTTCTTTGTGAAATAGGTATGAATTCATATACCTCAAATGACACTTATAACTTCCAAACCAGATGTGAAAAAATGAAAAATAAAAATAACTCTTCGCGTCAAAAGATAAAATCTTGGGATAATGATAAAACAGAAGAATTCTGTCAAAACATTAATTTGAATGATCTAGACAAAATAAAAAAATATCTTAAGTAATATTGATATTCATAATCTGGATAAAAACCAGGTAAATGAAATATTTTCAAACACTGCAGATCTATTGCTTAACTCGGCGCGCAAAACTTTTGGAGTTTTCAATGCTCAACAAATTCACAGTAAACAACTACAAAAAAGAAAGGAGTGGTTTAACAAAGAATGTAAAATAGCATGGAAAAAATTTCGGAAATCAAAACGAATGTTTAGAAAATATGGTTTAAGTATCTTAAAAGAAGAAGTTCGTGTAAATGAACGAAAATATAAAAATACCATGGATAAAAGTATGAAAAAAACATAGAAATTTAGTAATGAAAAAAATTAGTAAACTGAGAAGTAAAGATCCAAAAAGTTATTGGAAAATAATAAATAAAAGGCCGAACAACAAAAAATGTGATATTGATATATCGATATGTATATATATGATATATTGATATGAATTTCACGAATACTTTAAAAAAATTAACGAGGGTGATGTAAACAGTGAAGAATTTGTATCAAATGAGTATATAGGTACACATATTCATGAAGAATTAGACTCTGTGATAACTGAAGATGAGATAAAACAAGCAATAGCAAGTATTAAAAATAACAAAAGTGCTGGTAGTGATGAAATTTTTAACGAATACATAAAATCTTCCGCTAGTCTTATGTTACCTATATATGTTATGTTATTTAATATTGTTTTTAACTCAGCGGTTTTACCTGAAGCTTGGATTGTTGGTAATATTTTGCCTATTTATAAAAATAAGGGGGACGACAAAGCCCCTGAAAACTATAGACCTATTACTTTATTAAGCTGTATGGGTAAATTATTTACATCTATCTTAGCTAAGCGATTAAATAACTATGCTGAACAATATGAGATACTGAATGAAAATCAAGGGGGTTTCAGATCAAATTATTCTACAATAGATAATATCTTCACTTTACAATCGTTAATCGAACTAGAGCCGAGCTCGTTGCAGAGCAACGAATAGGTCTTCCGTTGGAGCAGTGACCTTGAGTCAAGGTCATGCCATATTCAAGATGATAAATAATCTTTTAAGGGACTATCAACTTGCAATGCTTCGCCAGTAGAAAGACAATAAAATAATGTACACTTTCTATTTCGTGACCTTGAACTTGTCCAGATGACCTTGCGTCAAGTCATGACACACTCTGGTTATGACGCAAACCTATCTGTGTTACCGACTTGACAAGTTAACACATGTTCTTTCAGACCACACATCCAGTAAAAGCATCTTGTTCTTAGTGACGTTGAACTTGAGTCAAGGCCATGACACAGTCTGTATGATACCAACAATACCCATTCTGAGTGTTTCCAACTTGACAAGTTTACACATGTTTTTTTCATTTCGTTTCCATATAGTTGTAATTTATTACTTTTAACTCGCTGGCTTCAAATTTTATTGTATATATGTTTTATGTCCAATTTCGATATTGAAAAACGTCAGCATCTTTGAGTACGTGTACAAGGTGCATTACGTTACCCAATCACATCATGTTTTATAACGCAAACCATACATGTATATATGGTCAGCGTTACAAAAAAAAAGGTTTAAAAAACCCATTTTATTCATCAAAATCTCTGCTTAATTGTCTTTGCTGATTTCTTACAGAACTAGAGTGTTCCTAGGAACGCATGTGTCGCCTGCTTTTAGCTTCATTAAAGATGTAACTAAGTCTAAAAGTTATCAGCTATTTATTTGCTACGGCATTGAATATAGTTCATGCCAAAAAAAACAAAAACAAAACAATCCAGGGATAGTAAGACTGCGATAGAATCTAACAATCAAATAGAAGTGCAAATCCTTAACCCCTGAAAGCTAAAATAGATATTAATGAAATTTGAATAAATTTATTATAAATAATTATATATAAATTATTTAAGTACGTGATTTCAACAATCATTCGAAAGAGGCTTCAGTCTATCATATCAGCAATTGTCAGTCTACACCATCCATTTTGGAATACCGATCCCGTTGTACTTTCATAGTACTTAAATTTCAGTTTTTGTGGTTTCTTTATTTCATACAGTGTCAAAATACATTGTCATGAGATCATAAACATGTATAACTGTAATTATTAAACCCTGCCTCTGTAATTTCAAAAGACATAAGTTAAATTTAACCCTCCGCAGTATATTTAACAAAATAGGTCAAAGGTCAAGGTCAGACGCCAGGTAAATTGATCGCTAAGTGCTGCTCTGCTCTGCAGGCGACACAAAAATGTTTGTTTGATTGTCTGTTTGTTGTTTTATGTCCCTTGAGCTGCCAGCATTTGCCAGTGGAGGGCTGCAAATTCAGACCTATACTCGACACTCAAGGCCATTGAGCAGTGGGGGATTTTTTTCATGCCGGCACCTACTGCTAAACGGGACCTCGGTTTATACGGCCTCATCCGAAGGACCATACTCCACGTTCTGTAGTGAAATTGTTTGTTTGTTTGTGTGTTAACGTACCCGTCGAGATTTTTCACTCATATGGAAAAACCACCACTTGCCGGTGGAGGGCTGTAAATTCGACACTCAAGGCCATTGAGCAGTGAGGGATTTTTTTCATCCCAGCACCTACTGCTACAGGGGACCTCGGTTTATACGGTCTCATCCGAAGGACCAGTCTCCACATCCCGTAGTGGAATAGTTTGTTTGTTTGTGTGTTGTTTAACGTCCCTCTCGAGATTTTTCACTCATATGGAAACGCCACCACTTGCCGGTGGAGGGCTGCAAACTCAGACCTATACTCGACACTCAAGGCCATTGAGCAGTGAGGGATTGTTTTCGTCCCAGCATTTATTGCTACACGGGACCTCGGTTTATACGGTCTCATGCAAAGGACCGGTCTCCACGTCCCGCAGAGGGAGTCGAACCCACGACATAAAGATTAACTCCTTACTCCGCGACTCTAGAGCAAACGCTCAAACCACTGTGCCACGCGGGCGACGTGGTGGTATTCGAAACCAGAACTACGAATCGTAGGGGTAGAAACATTTTGATAAAGGTACTATTATTATGAAAATCATGTTCTGACTTAAGCCTGCAGAACGCAATTTCATTTTTTTCTGGGACGGGGCACAAACAATCAAATTTTTTTGATATCTAAGCAAAAAAAATAAAAAACAAAAACATAATTGCGGGGGGGGGGGGGGGGGGGGCAAGACCATATAGCTTTAAGTTATATAGTGACTAAGAAGGAATAACTTGTCATTTGTCAAAGTCTTTTACCTAAACTCTTCACTTTTAATTGCATGTCAATGACAGATTCTTGTTACAAAGTGAAAAGTATACATTTATATTTAGTACAGATATCCATCTCATATGCATAATCTATTTAATGAATCGTTTTATCCTAAAGGGAAAGTGAAATCTCAATCAAAATTTGTCACAAATACTGGACTCTCTGATTAATTATAATATACATGTAAGAACGGATCGTCAATTAGGACTGCAGGTTTGATAAATTCACAGCATGCATCTTCAGCCTTAATTAAAACGTTGTTTCGAAATATTACACTGTATCTATAAAAGCATAAAATTAGAATTGACCTAAAGAATATTTTACACCACAGGGGAAATGCTTCCGTGGCACCAGAAGTTTACAATTTTGATTGACAAGTGTAGCGCCGTGCATGGATTTCATGTAACTATGTACAAATAAGAAATGAAGGGATCTAAAGAAAAAAATTATTGTGATTGACATTGTAATTAAAACAGAGACAATTAAGAGTAGTTTGGCTGTGCTGGCCTTTCTGACATTTGAAGTAAAGTTTTAGAATAACTCATCATTGAAATGAAGTTGTAAAAGTGTATTATCAATTATTTTTATTTTCATCATTAGATGTGTGCTAATAAGTTTGTTATATTCAAGTCCATGTATATGTACTCCTTGTTTTTTTTTTTTTTTTTTTTTTTTTTTTTTTTTTTTGAACCGCGCGTGCAAGTGTAATTAAATTATAAAAAGTTAACATACTTCTTAAATGCATGGCATTTACGTTACACAGTTCTGGACATTAGAAATAATTAAGCTTATAGTGTTGGCGATATTTTATCGTATGCTAAAAAATATGTATTACATAAAACATGTATTTTAAAAAATTCAGCACAATATAGCCTTTCAGACACTTGTACATACAAAATCAGATTACATATAATATGAAATATTTTATTGAATATTATGATCTCTTCTCTGTAAACAGGTGTGTTTTGAAGAGGACATTGAAGGCGAAAAGGGGCTCGAATAGCCGCCAGTTTTTTTTTCTTCGGAAAGCTGTTACAGTTATCTTGGACGACATGTCGCGTACAAGTACAGTGTACAAAACAGCAGTGAAAATAAAAATAATGAACTCAAAGTTTAATTCTTCTTCTCTCAATTATTTTGTGAAACATAAGATATAAGTTTTTACCAGAGTGTATACAAAGCGACTTTTCAAGCGGTACATGAAAGCGTTTGACGCGTGACCAGTTACGTGTAATTGCTTTCAAAACATGCAAACTCAGACTACAGTATCAGGTAGCGCAGGTTGCTGGCCTGTCAATCAAATCAGCAGCTATTGTTTTATTTTTGTATGATTGTCGGGCGGTATGTTATCGATCTTAAGCTAGGTAGATTTTGTGGGCGTTAATGGAAAATTCGGTGTTTAATAAAAAGCACATGTACTTGTCATATACCCTGTACGAAAATTTACGCCCTGACCTTAGGCGGAAATCAAAAGACGGAATCCGCCTTTATCTATAAAGAACTTAATAAGACTATTAGACGGAGTCCGGGTGGAATCAGGGCGGAATAGGGCTCGAAATATTTAAATGAGTTAAGGCGTATTCCGCCTTTCCTAATATGGATTACTTTCAAGGCATATTCCGCCTTACCTGCAAGGCGTATTCCGCATTAATGGCAAGGCGTATTCCGCCTTACTTAGGATAGGCGTATTCCGCCTTACTAGCAAGGCGTATTCCGCCTTACTTAAGATAGGCCTATTCCGCCTTACTAGCAAGGCGTATTCCGCCTTAATGGTTAGAGGGATTTTGCATTAATGGTTACATAATCTGCCTATCACTGTGTACATCAGCTATTGTTGTTTCAGACTTTTACAAACTTAACAATTAAAAAAAATGAAATTATACAAATTATAAATCATTTATTTACAAGTTCTTTAAAATTCAATGACTAAAAAAATTTTACATTTGAAAATGTTATGCCTTGCCTTAAATTCACATGAAATAAAAAGATAAAAAATATTGTACCAAAACTTGATTTTTCTTCATACATCTACATAATAATGTGACTGTCACAGTTGAATTAACAAATAAAAAAAGAAAGACAAAACCGATGTTTAAAAGTCAATTCAACAAAACAATTAGCTGTTAATTTACCACTGGTTGATTATTTTCACAAAATTCTTTCTGTCTGCAGGGAAAGAGTGTGTCATTTTTATTGTTCTTCTTCCTAAGTTATCTGGAATAACTTATCTTTTCCATGATTCAAGCTTTAAATCCTTTGCCATTCTTCACACACGGTCACCACATGTTGAAGTCTATAAAGAAAATACAAACTGAGATGAATTTCTCGTTTTAAAACAACTCTTTAACATTTTTCAATAAAATGACTCTTTTATGGCATTCTATTCTGTATTACAGATCAGGATGCAAACAGTCTTGTCTAATTTCTCTCAACACTAAAACTTACAAAATACAAGAATAATTTTTCATATATTTATCAGACGTCTGATGTCTTCATGTATTCTTACCTCTCATAACCTCCAATACAGTTAAATGAAGCACAGGTGTTAGATTGCATTCCTTTTTCCCATGAATCTGCGGCAAGCTCTCAAATGAGAAGTCTAAGCAACATTGCCAGTTTACTCCTAAGGGTGGATGGACAGTGACTTCTGGCCTTCATCCTGACTTGCTGCAGTTGCCGCAGTCCTCATTTTACCTTTATCGGCCAAAATTGCCGAGGACTTAAAAAGCTCGAAGTGCTGAAATGTATAACACTGCACTGCAGAAAATCCTAATATCTACAGTTTTAAATTTGACTTAAATAGGTTTTTAATCTTATTCAATTACTTTTCATAATCTTCATATATTTGTAAAAGGTAATAACGTAAGACCCCATTCTACAAACGAATCTGCATTCAAACTACATGTATATTCAAAAGCTGCTCATGAAATATGTAGATCTAACTTAAATGAATATACTCATATCCATGTATGTTTTGAAATGTACATTTGCAGCTGCTTATTGAATAATTAGGAAAACTATAGTGTAGATGCATCAACGTTATGACGAATGGTACACTTCAATATGGATGAAAAAATAAATTAAAAAAACTTGTTCAAATTTCACCCCAAAAATGTATTTTAAGAATTCATCAAGGTAAAAAAAAAAGAAGAAGAATTCCATGTACATGATGTATATATTAGTATTTTAATATTTTAAATGATGACTTACATATCAGAACCTGACTCCTAATCCGAACTGAGCAGCGAACTACACTTTTAGAAGGGTGTCTATGTCACCATTCCACTAATAAACCACTGGTTAATCCAGTGCTAACACACATCATATCGTGATTTTAAAACTGGAAGTAACTACAGGTCGCTAATTTTAAAAGGAAATCGTATTTCCGGAAAACACATACGCAAAGTGAAAAAAAAATTTACAAAAGTGCATGTTGATTAATAATTGACAAATGAATTAGTAATTTTTTTTATCCTTTATCTTTGTACTTTTTAATATTTAATATTTTAATCTAAAAGGATATATTCATAACATTGAAAACAAGAAACAAGGGGGGGGGGGGGGGGTTGAGGCTACCCTACATTAGGCAAAAAGAAATGGCGCCTGAAATTTTATGCGCAAACTTTTTTTTAACATTCTGGGTTAGTGTAGAGTATAATGTGAATATAGGGCCTCAGTGCTATTCCAGTTGGAATAAATTATCGGAAGTAATGGTGGAGAGTGGTGTGTACATATTTTGGCTGTACAAATTCATAAAAAGAGAGAAAAGAAAAAACACCGCTAAAAATTTTAACTTACCATTGTTTTTCACAGTTACATGTATTCCTGTACAGTGTTTAGAGGTTCTTCTTTGTCCATTCAGCATGTTCACCGAGCATAATTTGCTTCACTTCAAAGCTTAGTTAAGAATAACACCAAAAGTTGGATTTTATCACTCTTTTTTCCAAAAACACATAACAAATCATCTTCAGAATAGTAATTTACAGGCATACATCTTGCCTGAGTTCCTTTTTAAACTGAATAAGATATAAAGATTCATCAACCAAATTGACCAACAGTCATCACTTTCAAAATCTGCATTCAAACTGACCAATGCATCCAAAGAGAGGCTCTGCCTGAAAACTTCCACCCCCTGTAGAGGGTGGTCAAGCAGGAGCGCATTAGAAACGTATATCTGATATACAATATGGCTGCAAAAAATTACTCCTCTAGGAAACGCAATCTTCAATGTAATAAAAAGCCTAATATTCAAAGTCTAATAACTGGATTAAAAGCCATGTTTGACTATTTTTTTCGAATATCTCCCCCATTAGTGCCTTTAGAAAACAAGGTCATCTAGAGGAATGAAACATGTGGTCATAATTTAAACTGTTCATAATTTAAAGATTAATGCAGAATCCGTCTAAGAGCTAAGCCGGAAAACGTCTAACAAAAATACGCCTCAGATTTAAGGTGGAATCCACCTAAGATATGAGGCGGAAAACGGTTAAAGCTAAGACGTTTTCCATGTCCGCCTTTAGTACGGCTTAGTCCACCTAGCACTTAACCGGAATCCGTCTCAGTCCGCCCGGACTCCAGGCGGAAAACGGTTAAGAGTTTCGTACGGGACTGTAGTTACAAAACTATAGTCGACAGAGTTTTCACATAGCATGTTAAAAGTTGGTGTAATCATAAAGATAGCCATTTTAAAAAGAAAATAATGTAAAAGTGTTTAGCAATGCGTCTTATTGTTTTCAAAATATATCTCTTTTGAATTCTTTGTCTACAAACCTTGTGTGTCAAGTTAGAATTATCTGCAGAATTAACCACACGCAATGAATCTCCGAAATTAAACACATAACACATAATTGAGAAATAAATCGTTTATTAAATACATGTATGCAGTTTAAAGATTAGGAATCATGAAATCGGGGACCTTTATACGTCCTTAATAAAATGTTTTGGATTTAAATTAAATTAAGATAAGAGTAAATGATTTAATTGAATGATCCGGTATGATTTAAAAAATAATTTTCCGTAAATCATTGTGTCAGCAAAATGAATATAGAACGACAATGTTTTGTGTGTGAGCACTAATAGCTGCTTCCTCGGCTACATAATTAGGTTACATAATTGTAAACAAACACAAAACCCGGGTATATGTGAAACGCAGTTAAATGCAGTTAAAAACTGATTTATTTTTTGCTAACTTTTTTTTTAAATTTAATATAGTGTATGTTTCAACATTAAACGACGAAAAGATGTTTTGTTTACGAACGCAGGTCGCTGGTTCACACGCAATGGATCTCTTGTAATTTCGGCCACAATAATAAGTATATCACCAACATGACCAACATAGATAAGATGAAATAATTTGAAAGATCCGATTTGACTTAAAAAAAAAAAACAATTATCCGTACATAGGTGAGTTTGCAAAATAGATTTAGAATGGCAATGCCTGTTTAGTGTATGGCCACTGATCACTGGATCTAGGTCACGCGTGATCGGGGGATGGCCGGTTACGTAATTATAAACAAAAACAAACCCCGAGACGTATTGGAAATGTGTGACTCAATAATTTGGAATGAAACCACAGAACACGTAAAAACTTATTTTAAAGTAGTATTAGTATTTATTTTGGATAGGTTTATCATTTATAGCAAGTTTATTTCAGTTATGCGCATAAAGATTTCACCTTCACTTGTCTAATGAAACTAGTTACCTGTATATGGGTCAAGCTTCTAGCTCATTTATTAAAAAAGACTCGAACAAAATAACAAGTTCACGAGATCAATATGTTAAAGAACAACTTTTTAGCGACAGCTATATCGAAATATTTACCGTTTTTGAGTTATAAAACGAAAACTTTCAAGGACCCTAGATCCCTAATTTAAGGGACCAGCCCCTTTTTGGAGGTGCCAAATGAAAGACCTTAAAATTGTGCACAACTTTTATTCTACATGTCTTAACAAAATATTTTTAGTTTAAAAGATACATAGGAAAATATGTGTAAATTTTCGCGTTTTTAGGCGTTCTAATTTTTGACCCCTATCTAGCGCCATTTTGAACACAGAAATCAAAAAACAAAAATAGATGTGCACAATTTCAATGCTTCTATTATTTAAATTCGGTAGAATTTCTACTCCAGCTTTTGTAGTCTCGGAGCCTTTATCCGGAAATGAAGAGTCCTAAATTTTCATTTAAAGGGAGATAACCCAAAAGCGGAAGTGGATTTTTGACATGTTTGACAGCATTCTGATAGAGTTTTGTAACGTCTATAAACCCTGCAAATTTGAGCAAAATCCGTTGAGAAATGAGCGAGATATGAGGCCTCAAAGTTGGCGTCTAGAAAGGAGAAGAAAAAAAAAGAATAATAATCTTAACCCTCAGAATCAGTAGAAGGTCTTCCGTTGTGACGGAAGACCTTAATTATCCTTCTTACTGAAAAAGAAAATGTATTGTGCATTTATAGATTTTAAGGCTGCTTTTGACAATGTATGGAGAATAGGACTATGGCAAAAACTTATTCAAAATGATATTACTGGAAAATGTTTTAATGTGATAGTGAAAATGTACTCTGAAAGTAAATCGAGAATAGTTGTAAATGATATGGTTACTGAATACTTTCCATGCAAAATAGGGGTAAGACAAGGGGAAAACCTATCGCCATTTTTATTTGCTTTATTCCTAAATGATGTAGAATCTTTTTTAATTACACATAATAATATTGGAGTCTCAACAATATCATATGAGATTGAACAAGAATTTGGTATTTTGTTAAAGATGTTGGTTATTTTGTATGCAGACGATACAGTTTTACTCGCCGAATCACCTGAAGATTTACAGAATCAATTGCACAGTTTCTCATTGTATTGTGAAAAATGGAAACTTGAGGTTAATATTGAAAAAAACAAAAATAATGATTTTTTCAAAGGGACGTACACCACAGAATGTTTTTATTACAATAACAATGAAATTGAAATTGTCAAACATTTTAAATATCTTGGAGTTATATTCTCATCAACTGGTTCATTTATTAAGACAAAACAATATGCTATTGAAAGAGCGACTAAAGCTATGTATGGTATTTTGAAAAAAGGTAATCAATTACACCTCTCTCTTGATGATCAATTGTATTTGTTTGATAAGATTGTTGTTCCAATTTTGTTATATGGCTGTGAAGTATGGGGTTATGGTAATGTTGAAATTATAGAAAGAGTACACCTAAAATTCTGTAAAATGCTTTTTCATTTAAAACCAAGTACTCCCAATTTTATGATATATGGTGAATTATGGAGAGTACCTTTAACTGTACATATCAAAACAAGAATTATTGCATACTGGTCAAAAATTTTAAGTGGAAAACAATCAAAATATTGCAATTTAATGTACAAATTACTTCGTGCTAAATTTGACAATGGAAATGAATGTAAATGGTTAAAGAATTTGAAATCAATTTTAGACGATTGTGGATACAGTAATATATGGAATCAGAACCAATTATTCAATAGTATGGAATCAGAACCAATTATTCAATAGTACTTGGCTAATTAAAAGTTTGAAACAAAAATTACTAGATCAGTTTCAACAAAATTGGGAATCAAACTGCAATAATTCTTCAAAAGGTGTGATATATAATCTATTTACAAATTCAAAATTTGGATGCCAATTTTATGTAGATAGCGTCTTATTTTAAGTAATCATAAGAAACAAATTCAGAACATCAAATCATAAACTACCGATTGAAACGGGAAGATGGGAAGGTACTGAAAGAGATAATAGAATATGTCTTTTATGTGAAAATGATGTAGGTGACGAATTTCACTATATTTTATGCTGTAACAAGTTAAAAGATGAAAGAAAATTGTATATTCCCAAATATTATGTTACAAGTCCAAATGTCATCAAGTTTAATGAATTGTTCTCTTTCAAAAATGTTAAGCTATTAAGTAAACTTTGTTCGTTTATAAAAATTGTAAACGAGAGAGTCAAACCTCCTGGTTAATAACATCTATATATATATATATAGAAATATGATGCAATTATAAACACATTTTGTATATATGTTACATGTTTTGCTCACGCATGTATGTTGTTATAATTGTAATATGTTGCTTTGATCTCTATGTTGTTAAATAACAACCAAAGAGATACTAATAAACTGGTAAACTGGTATAAATTAGGATTAAAAGACGTATAATGGTTCAAAGAGCTAATTAACTGAGCGATATACGACCTAATCATTTTAAATATTTAATGGTAGTGACGTAAGAGATAATTTTGTGTTAAACAGCTGTTAAAGATGCGTTTGTCTGTTTGTATTGTCTTTGTATTGTTCTGTGTATATATGTGTGTGTTCATATGTTGTTATTATTGTAGGGTTGGTCCTAATCATCCTAAGTATCCTAATCATGATCCTAATCATCACAATGTTCCAAACTCATATATAAACATTGGATCCACACCCGAAACTAACTTGTTGTTTTTTCTATAAAAAAACCTAAGAACCGGTTACAAACACACCAGTACTTACTCTTCTTCAGAGCTACCGAGTACTGGAACACTCTGTCTGGGCCAGTGCTTAAGATCACCTTTGTTAACGCCTTTTAACAAAGCCTTGCAACCAATGACCCCCTGTAATCAGTACTGTTTTTAAGCTTTATACATTCTAAATGTGAATATTGTCCTTTGTGTCACGCATGGACTTTTGTTAGAGGGATGCACTTATGGAAGATGAAATTGAATTAAATTTTTAATGTCCTTTTACATATGATAGTCTTTCGGTAATACGGAGATATCCTAATCTGATAACTGTACATTAAATCATCTGGGTCAGACCTTAAACATTAGCAAACTTGAGCACATTTGCCTTCAATGAAGACATTGATTGCTCAATTGATTGACTGATTATTGTTTGACGCCAACTCACCCAAAATGAAGACAAGAGGCCCATGGGCCACATCGCTCACCTGAGCACATTGGCTAGGAAAAAAAGCAAAAATCAGTACAGTATTGAAAAGTCTTCAGGGAGGGGGGTGTTGAATTTTAAACTACCTGATGATGCTTTCATATCAATATACCAAATATCTTTGTTGTTCTTGAGCAGCAGATTTTTTTCCCATATATTCATTTGTAAAAATTTGATCCCTCATTGTGGCCCCACCCTACCCCCAGGGGCCCTCATTTGAACAAATTTCATTCTACACTACCGAAAGATGCCTCCATATCAATTTGACTAATCATGGCTTTTCTGTTCTTGAGAAAAAGACTTTTTCCTATATATTCCTCTGTAAACTTTGATCACCCATTGTGGCCCCAACCTATCCCCGGGGTAATGATTTGAACAAACTTGAATCTTCACTATCTGAGGATGCTTCCATATAAATATGACCAATCATGGCTTTACTGTTCTTAAGAAGAAGATTTTTAAAGATATTTTCCTATATATTTCTATGTTGGATCCCCCCTTGTGGCCCCACCCTACCCCCGGGGGTTATTATTTGAACAAATTTGAATCTTCACTACCTGAGGATGCTTCCATATAAATATGACCAATCATGGCTTTACTGTTTTTAGAGATATTTTCCTATATATTTCTATGTAAAACTTTGATCCCCCATTGTGGCCCCACCCTACCCCCGGGGGTTATGATTTGAACAAATTTGAATCTTCACTATCTGAGGATGCTTCCATATAAATATGACCAATCATGGCTTTACTGTTTTTAAGAAGAAGATTTTTAGAGATATTTTCCTATATATTTCTATGTAAAACTTGGATCCCCCATTGTGGCCCCACCCTACCCCCGGGGGTCATGATTTGAACAAACTTGAATCTACACTACCTGAGGATGCTTCCACAAAAATATGACCAATCATGGCTTTGCTGTTCTTAAGAAGAAGATTTTTAAAGGTTTTTTTCTATATATTTCTATGTAAAACTTGGATCCCCCATTGTGGCCCCACCCTACCCCCGGGGGTCATGATTTGAACAAACTTGAATCTACACTACCTGAGGATGTTTCCATATAAATATGACCAATCTTGGCTTTACTGTTCTTAAGAAGAAGATTTTTAAAGATATTTTCCTATATATTTCTATGTAAAACTTGGATCCCCCATTGTGGCCCCACCCTATCCCCGGGGGCCATGATTTGAACAAACTTGAATCTACACTACCTGAGGATGTTTCCACATAAGTTTCATCTTTCCTGGCCCAGTGGTTCTTGAGAAGAAGATTTTTAAATGATGCCGTTATTTTTTCACTAATTCCTAATCATCTCCCCTTGAAAGAGGGCTTGGCCCTTCATTTGAACAAACTTGAATCCCCTTTACCCAAGGATGCTTTGTGGCAAGTTTGGTTGAATTTGGCCCAGTGGTTCTCGAGAAGAAGATGAAAATGTGAAAAGTTTACAACAACAACAACAACGCCGACAACGACAACGCCAACGACAACGACAACAACGACGACAGACAACGGACAAATTTTGATCAGAAAAGCTCACTTGAGCCTTTGGCTCAGGTGAGCTAAAAAAGAAATAAGAAAAGGACAAAAAGAATTGTAAATTGTTAAAATACCGGTATTTTCCTAAAAAGAAAAATGAACAGTATGTATAGCAATCAGCATTTATTCTTTCTGCTCATATTATCTGCACACACTGTTTCACTAAACAAAACACCCAGCTCAACAAGGTTTACATTTTAAACTGAAGACATTGCAGGGGTCAGCTATATCATAAAGCACAGAGAATATGATTAATTTAAATATAACACAACATCAACAAAAATCTCTAACTGTCAGCTTATGGATTTCAAGCAAGAACTGAACCTAAATACGTATGTATTTGCCATTTGATCTGTTTAGAAAAAAACCAATATTTAAAATACTGACTTAATAAATAAACACTTTCACAACCCTGACATTAGAAATAAAAATGAAATACAACCAGAAAATAAAATTTCAATAAAGAATTTTTTACTGCAACGAAACCTTATTTGTTCATTTGCATTGCCTCAAGATTTTTCTTTATGTAGAGAAAAAATGTAAATATTTATATTCATAACGTTTTTATTCTGAAATAAAAATTACCTACATTGATGTTAAGAATCTGGAATGATATTTTGTCAATTAGAAAAAAATAATAATACACAATCCTGAAAAGATTTCATAAAATATTGCTTCAATTATATTTTTCAATCAGATTTATCTCGGCCATTCATCTAATGTTGCTTGTACCCATAAAGAATGGTCAGATAAAATTTGCTCTCAACATTCTGAAACGTTTACTTTAATTCAATTTTCAAAACTCATGGCTGTGCATATTTCCCAAGTATTGAATATTTAACCATTTTTTTCATGTAAAAAAGCAGATAAATGAGAGATAACGTTAAGAGTCCAAAGCTGGCCAAAACAATTGATCAAAGATTCTGACATTGACAACGTAAACAATAAAGAGCTATATATAGGAAAGTTCAAGTGCCACAATTACATGTAAGTAGTCTACATATTTTACGCAAAAAAAAAAAATAAAATAAATAAACAGTCAAAGAACGGGATTGGATAATACCAGTGTCAAAACAAGGATTTCCCAACACAATTAAAACTTTTAACAGACAGCTATCATACTATTTGATCTCATAAATAACCTTTCATTATACATAAACATATACACATAACTTGTTCCTAATAATTTGTGGTTGTTTTAATGAAAATTTTAATCCAAATTCTACTCCAAGTTGTTGTGCTGACAATCGTTTTCTTCCAAAAAACTTGACTTCACAGAACAAAAAAATTGTTAAACAACTACATATATAGAACCCTTTGCCCTAACACACATCCATTTATAAAATAATATCATTATATACCAAATCTAAGACATTTAAAATAACTAAATGTAATAAAGTGACCGCACCTCTTTAACCTACAAATCTTCCAAATGTAGCTAAACAATTACATGAATAAGTTTAAAAATGAATGTATTTTCCTTGATTTTGTTGCTAAGACAAATTTTAAGATTTTATCATTTAAAATCTACATGTACATTACATATTGACTTGTCTTCTTCTTTCAAGTGTTTTATATATAGATGTATGTTTCCATTAAGTGCTTTTTTGAGATAATGCATGTAATGGACATCGTATGCCAGCACTTTTAAAGCAATAAAAATAAATGATTTTTAGCACCTAAGGATTCAAGTACATTCTTAGCAAAATTAATGATAATTATAAGTTAAATAATATTCATTAAACTTTGCTGTGTCATTAATGAATGAAGTATTTGATTCTTTTGCTACTTGTGAGGTGGGTGGAAGTATGTATGATGTTTTTTAACATTATTCTAAATCCAGTAAGGATATATTACACACTCCATGACAGTTTGATATAAGAATTTTTAAATTTTGACATGGAGGTCATTTCAAACCAAAAGATAATTCTGACCATTGTTTTATAATGACATTCATGTAATTACTTATTAATATATAGTACATGTAAATCAAAAAATTGTGAAAAGGTTGTAACATTATGCAAACTATTGAATATATTTGTGTAAAATAACAGAAAATTGTGAATGTGAATTTTAGATATTGAAGAGCAGTACAATATTTAAACTGTCCATAAGCTACTGTTCTGTTGACTGTCTCATTAAAATCTATCCCTATTATGAACCTAGCAAATTTAAAGATATAATTGTAAGGGTAACTGTTTCATTAAATTCATGAGAATCAGATTTATTTCATAGAGGAGACCTTTGACTAGTGGACAAAAGAGATTCAGTTTTCCATATTTTTCTATAACTGCTATATTTTTCTATAACTGGCCTACTCCATCACCATGGTAACAGTACACTATGTTTCCGAGACAGTAAACATGTTTGATTGTTCAACAACTTAATTTACACTTCTTATTTACAAACTTCTATAACTGTAAAAATGTCTTATTGGTTGTTTGATAATACATGATACATATTTAAATACATCAGCAATAATTTAATATCAAATTAATAATTTATTAAAAGATCTCAAGTAATATATATCAAACAAACAAAAAATTCACAGTCATAGACAAAAGATCATAATGGATCACATAAAAATTTAATAAAACTGTATTAAACCAATGATATACTGCTAGTCATGAAACCATGAACGTTATATCCATAAAAGATAATACGATTTATATAATATCAATATGACTTCACATTAAGCATTGCAAGTCCACACTTAATTATACCTCTCAAAATGGCATTGAAAACTATAATGCTGAAATGAAAATAAAATATGTATAACACACACTGTATCTCTTGACAGTCAACAATACATCACACATGTAGACATACTATTATTAATAATGTACTTAATCTTTCAATTTTTAATGAAACTGACAGCAATTTGATGGGATCATAGAAAAAAAAACATCACTTTGTGATCAGTGGCCATTATTATCCTCTCAGAGGACAGGGCTTTATCAAAATCTTTTATGTTAATTAGATGTCATGTCTACACCAGTCAAGTGACAACATAATTTGATTGGTGCCCAAGGTTAGGGTAAAACTAGGCAGCTTTAAGAAAGCAGAATTTGAGGCATACTACTGGATATATGGATGTACTCTATCAGATGACACAACATGAAGGTGATTCTGACAGTCATAAGGGTGATTCTAGCAGGAGAGGGGGAAGACTTTGGAGGAGAATTTGATTTTCTGGGCGTAGTCTGTGGGGGCGAGGCTGTACCCCTTGGCGTTCATGATGGCCTCTAAGTCTCGGTCTTCTTCTCGCTCTCTGAAAACAGGATAAAGAAAACAAAATTAATAAAGTAATGAATAACAATATTCTGTTTGAAGTATACAAACATGACATGTCCCTCTAAGCTAGTAGAGAGGGTCAACATGTGATTTTTTTGCTTTATATGTATATATAACAAAAAACTACAGTAGCTTTAATCAAATCAAATTGCTTATATTAAATGTATTTAAGACAGAAACACAGGATCTAATACATTAAATATCATATATACATGTAGGCAATACATCATGTACAAGCTACATGTAAGTTTTATCATTACATGTGAGAGTTTCCTAGTTAAAATGGATTAAATTGATACTGAAATATTAAATATTTAGATATTGGGGTTTCTCATTTAAGTCTTTAAAAACATTTTTGTAAAGAAAAATTAAAATTTATATGATATGCGTAACTGACATGAAAAGTTCTTACCAGCCAACTTTCTCTTAGACATGTTATCAAAGAAGGATAATTATTTATAAAATATTTCACTTTAAAAAACAAAAGAGCAAAATAAGCAAATTAAATAATGAAATCAGACATACACTAATCCTGTATCAAATTCTTTAGAAAGATCTTCTTACTTTACCTATCCATACTTCAGGTTTTTAATTTGATGACAATGGACATGATCCTTCTCTTTCCATGTAACCAATTAACCTTACCTGACTCTTTCTTCCTCTAACATAGCTACTAATTTATCCCTTTCCTCGACGACCTCCAGAAGTTCATCGAGGATTCGCTTTTCTTCAGCCGCTTGTGCTGGAGTTTTCTCAGAATCTGGTAAAGGTTTAGTTACAAAGGGAGTTTTAAAAAAGCATGCCATTCTCTACCATAAAAAAGCAGTAACACAAATAAAAATGCAAGAAAAATAAATAATCAATAGAAGAAAAACATGCCGAGACAGGTAAAATGAAGTACTATTTTATACCATTAGAAAAGTTTTAAGTATGTCATAGTAAAATCTACTTACCAAATTTAAAATCAAATACTAAAATTGTTTAAAATTCATTTAACTGATTTTAATTCTACAATCAGAAAATCATGTATTCAATTAGTGATCAGTTATGAAGCCAATGATTTAATTTTACATTGTTTGCTGCCTGTGTTTCATAAGTCAAGATCATGAAGCAAAACAGATTTTAAAAAATTATTTTCTTCAAAATTTTAACAACTGTGCTACCATAAAAATTGTGTTTTTTAAGAAATAAAAAAATTCCGAAAGTTATAAATTTTATTCTTTTGCATGTGACAAAACTTACATGGCATTTTTATTTTTATTATACTATTTCAAAGAAAAAAAATTAATTTTATAAGAAATGAATCAATATCCTTTAAGAAAAGAGAGTGAATATTATGTTTGGAAACTATTATTTGATATTCGAAGTGAAGCGTGAAGCCTTCAATATCCCGACACCTATTACAGTGTATGTTCTGTATTGTCCAAATAAGTAATCAACAGAGAGAACAGTGGATTTCCCTGCCTCACACCAAACATATCTGAAAATGATTTGATAAAGACAAATGCCACAAATAAATTAAGAATACCTGTGTTCATGCTTCATAAAAACTACTTTCAAAAATGGTGATTTATTTTTTTACTTTCAAAAATTAGTTTCACTTTTCATACTGATTCTATGAAAAATAGTCAAAGCATTTTGACATAAATTATGTCTACCAAAAGTAACACCCTACTTTAAATTTACTTTCCTACATTTTCATTAGACAATATTGGAGAAATTATTTTAAAGAGTTTAATGAATATTAGTAACATTAACAATAACTTATCTTCATTTGAATAGAAGAATCAAATGAAAGTAAAGTACTTTGCAAACATAGCTCTATAAAAAAAAAGAGTTTAGCCAAAATCTGTGCAAGAGTCTCTGATAAGCCACACAACATTACGTCACATAATGATATACTATGTCTAGAGCTAGTTCTGAGAAGTTCTGACAAGTTCTTCAGTTTGCCACTATGTGTCAATGTACCTAAATCACATGACACAAATTATAAATCAGCTATTCAGGCTTAAATCTAATGTCTAAAACCACAAACTTATTTGTATACAAGTACAACTTTTAAGGCATCAGGTAAGAATATATGATAGTTCTTAACTAACTGATAATGTCAATTTAATAATTCAAAAATACAATTACTTCAAAAAGAACAAATTAAAATATTATTGATTTTAGTATTAGGGAAATGCCTTTCATAAAAGCGAGGATTTAATGTAAGCTTTTGTCAGAGGATTTGATAATAAGGCAAAATAAAGGGAAAAGTCATATCAACAACTGCCATCCAGGAAATCCAAAAGCAACATAATAAATTGGCAGTTCACAAAGTTAAAGTCACTAGTGAATGACACGGGGAAAGTGATGATAAGTTTGTGGGGGTTTTGTTGGAGGAATTTTGTCATGACTTGGAAGTAGAAAGGATAATCTGATATTTGGGGATCCATCAGAGGGTAATTGAATATAATACCATAAGTATTGCAATAGATTTTGAGGAGCTCAGATAGAGACATTTCTTCATCACTATCACCATCATCTGAAGCATCAAAATGCAGGTCAAAGTCATTTATAATGGAATCTAAGTTGGTTTCACACAAAGTTATCTACATGTTCATATTCATAGATGCTCACCAAAAAGCTACCTAATATTCCCATAGGATTATGCATTAAAATTCATTCCAAGCATCTGTCTATTCCTATGAACAATTTTTCGAGCATGCCTTAATCTAAATGAATTTCATTTTAATTAGTAACATACGATTTGGAGTCAGTTATGTCCACATGTTACAGACCTACAGAGGCCATATTTGGGGAGATGGGGATGGAAATCATTCAGAAGTCTTCAACACTTACTGTCTACAGACATCTTCTCTCTGAGTTCCTGCTCCAAACGGCCATGTCTGTCCTCCAGCTCCATGTACTGGGCACTGAAGTATGAAAGAGAGAGAGAATTACATAACAAAAGAAATAAAAATTGCTTATTTTGTCTACAGGTTATTGATTCTCTACACTAGTAGTGTACATACCATAGTACAAATAAAACAGTGGTATTTTAATCATTTCTGAATGTCAGACATGCCCTATACTAGAATTTAATATCAAGCTAGCAATCTTATTGAGAATATGTGCAGAACATACTTGACCATGAGCTCTGACTCGTATCTGACAAGAGCATTCTTCTCATACACCAGAGTGAACCATTCCTGCATTAGTTCAGATTCCTCTCGACCAGCATCTACAGAAAAAAGAAAAAAAACATCTACATTTACTAATAGATAATCAAAGAATACAAACCTGACCTCATCGAATGTTACCTTTATGTGATGAAAATCTCACACCAATTTTATTATTGCAATTAGTGTTCCTGCCCATAACAATATTCATACAAGTTTGCTTAAGTAGGATTTATAATTGTTACTTGAAAATGGACCTGCTACAAAAACGTTAACCTGGTTATTCATAAAAATAATGTAGGCCAGATCAAGTATCTGAAGCAAGTCTGGTAGTGTGCATTCCTAGTTGCATCAACGATGCAAATTTAATCCCAACAGATCATAAAGTTACAAGTACTCAAATAAAACATTACCATGGTCACTCATCTAAATATGTAGGAAAGCTAAAACATGTAGGAAAGACTGGATATGCGATGCTAGTCTGTTAAAAAAAAGACACATCACTAGACGTATCATCCATGGAAGGTTGGTCCAGGTACATGTAGGGCTTATATATACTAGGAAATTGACCTGCTCCAAAAACTTAAACCTGGTCACTCATCAGGAAAAAGAAGGTAATAACCAGTCTGGTATTGTCCATCCTTAAGTGCATCATCCATGCAACTTTGCTAAATGTAGGGCTAATAATAACTTTGAAATGGACCTGCACAAAAAAAATTTAACTTGTTCACTCAACTAGAAAATGTAGGTCAGATCAAGCATCCGAAGCAAGTCTGGTATTGGTCATCCCTAGACGCATCATCTATGCAAGATGGGTCCAAGTGGGGCTTTTAGGTACTTGGTCCAGGTAAGGTTTATAATTACATGAAAATGGACCTGCTCAAAATTATTTAACCTGTTCATTCATCTGTCAAAAGACTATCAGATCCAGCATCCGAAGCAAACCTGGTATTGCCAATCCCTAGATGCATCATCCATTGAATTTTGGTAAAGATAGGATTAATAGTTACTTGGAAAAAGATCTGCTCAAAGTTATTAAACCTGGCCCCAAGACCATAAACTGAGAACAGACACTTAAGTCAAAATTTCAAACCAATATAACTTTTGAAATAATTTTGATATTGAAACAAAATTTCATCATATATTTGAATTAAAATGTTATATAAAATTGCAAATTTTTAAGCAAATACATTAAAGAAAACTCAAGATATTAAAAATCAAAATTTTGACTTAAGTCTATTCTCAGTTTATGGTCTTGCCCTCCTGGTTACTCATCTCGACAAGAAGTCTGTCAGCGAATGCTCACTAGCAATATTTCCACTCTGATGTGAATATACACTCTCATGATGACATCACATTCATACAAAAATGAATCTCACCATATGGCATGCTTAGACAAAGACTGTCCTAAAATTTCAAAGATCTGCGCTGAGTAGTTGCTGAGAAAACAATCAATCAATCATCTGGGAAAGTCCTGATCAACATCTAAAGCATGTGTCCATCCCTAGATTCGTTATATATGCAAAGTTGGTCAAGATAGGGCTTATAATTACCCGAGAATGGACCTGCTCCAAAACGTTTAACTGGTCACACATCTGGAAATTGTATGTAAGATCAAGCATTTGAAGCTGTTAGTATCCATCCTCAAACTGGTAGTGTCCATCCCCAATTGCATCATCAGTTGGAGTTTCGTATAGGCAGGGCTTTTATTACTTGGAAATGGACCTGCTCCAAAAACTTTTACCTTTTCACTCATCTGAAAAATGTTGGTCATATCCACCATCCAATGCAAGTTTGGTAATTCTCATTCCAGAATGCATCATCCATGCAAGTTTGGATGAGGTAGGGCTTTAAGTAACTTGTAAGTAATATTCAACCTGGTCATTCATCTAGAAAATGTAGTTCAGACCCAGCATTCGAAGCAAGTCTGGTAAATTAAAGTCCTTGATGTATCAATCTTCCCAGTTTGGTCAAGTTAAGACATTATTATTACTTAGAAATGAAATGTTTTTAAAACTTTAACCAGGATGCCTTCACCAAACTGAAAAAAACTCATCCTGACTTTATTGAAAAATTGTTCAAAATTATCCTTCTCCTGTCATTTTTCAAAACTGAAAGATGGGAATGAATGTCAAGACAATCCTTATCCATCCTCTCCCCTCCAAGAGCCCCCTGTTTTCTCACCTTGTCCCTCCCCTCTAAGAGCCCCCTTCTCTTACCTTGCCCCTCCCCTCTCAGTGCCCCATTTTCTTACCTTGCCAGTCCCCCCTGAGTCCCCCCATTCTCTTACCTTGCCCCTCCCCTCTAAGTGCCCGTTCTACTATGACTCCTCTTTCCTCCAGCTCCTTCTGTTTGACATCCACTTCTTCCAACTGTCGTTGGATTTCCTGTGCCATTCTCAGTCTCTTCTGTTCCTGCTGCTTCATGTGTTTCCTGGCTGCTGATTGTACACGTTTTGCAATACGATAGTTCAGTTCATCCTCAGACATTGTGCGACGATCCTTAAAGACAGTCATTAAAAAGATCTTACAAGTACATGTATTTGGTGACATATTTTGAAAAATGGAGTCATATTCATTGAATGCGACATTTACCTTTGATTTCTTCAGTGTGTCCATTTTACTGTCATCTGAGTCTGAAAACTCATCAACTGAAAAATACATTGTAATTATAATTCTTCTTTAAAACATTGTTAAATGGCCCTAAGTTAGGCATTCAAAAGCTTGAGTAATCTGAGTAAATTACACCTCAGCTAGACATCTTTTGAAGTCCTTATAACAATAGTCTTCCAATTGTATTACATCAGTTGGAATTATTAAAGCATATTGTATTTTGAAGCAACAAAAATACAGAATACAGATATGATTCTTCAGTTTTGAAGTAAAACTGAATTCTTTGCTATCATATAAATGTCTGAATTCCCCATCATTACTTACGATCAGCTTTTGGTGGTATCGTCTTCCTTACAGCATACCTCCTTGTGGGTGTGTGTCTCTTCTCTAAAGTAAATCTCTCCTTCATACCCTGTAAATTTAATTCACTCAGATCCTTATCCAACTTTTCGAGTCCCGATTCTGACATCATTTTCTTCTTTTTCTTGTCAGACTTTGGAGTTTTCTTCTTCTTCTTTGGAGTTTTTTCTTCCAGAGTGTCATTGGAGGATGATCGTTTGTCCTTCAGCTCTTTAGGAGACTTGTCCTTCCCAGGCTTCAATATTTGAAGCAGGGATTTTTTCTTCTTCACTTTCTCTTTACTTGTGTCCCCATCTGACTTCTCAGACAGAGTCAAATCTAAGTCCATGCTCTTCTTTTTACTCTTTTTTGTCTTCCCACTTGATTTGATTTCTGGTTTTGGCACTTCTGCTTTCTCCACTGGGGTGGAGTGTAACACTTTACTAGGATCATCACTGTCAGATATGAAGTCACTTGTACTTGGTGTATTTGAGGTACTACGCTTCAGCAGTCCTTTAACCTTGGGTGTGTATGCTACATTCTTTATCCCTAGTTCTTCATCACTCTTCATTCTGGCCCTCTGTCTTGCCTTCTCTCTGGCACTCTCCATTTCAGCCTTCTTGATTTCCTTGATGTGGTCAATACTGGGCATGTTCTGAACACTTTCCTGTGGGGGCATTGGAAGCAGCCTCTTTCTCACCTCCTTCCCAGCACCCTCCACTCTGACTGGTTCCCTCTTTTTACTCGTGGCCGGAGTGAAAAATTTCTCTTGTCCTGGCTCATCATCACTGTCATCTGCAAATGGAATATCATCAATATGGCTGCCTTTTCCAGTCACTCCTGGTTTGGTTTCCACAGTCTCTGTCTTGATTCGTTCACGAAGTTGCAAGTCGACTGCAATCTTTTTCTTGGATTTCTCCTCACCCTGACTGGAACTGTCCTCTAGACTACTCATGGACTTCAGTTTTGCATGATCCACAGAGATCTTTGTCTTTTTGCCAGAATCACTCTCACTAGACTTCCCTGTTGGAGAAGCCATCTCCTGCTGTTCAGATCTTGGGGAGCCCAGATGCTGCCTCATAAAGTTACTCTGAAACTCGCGCTGGTTAACATTGCTTTTGAGGTTAGAGATGTCAGGAAGCTTTCTCATCCCCTCTGTTTTGTCGGTGGATTTCTCTTTCTTCACAACCTTTGATTTTTCACTTGAACTCTTTTCAAAGTTTGAGGTGCTGGCCAGTGTTGGGAGAGGAGGTAGTGCTCTCCAGGGAGTTCCATCACTGTTCAGTTTCCCTTCCACTGATTTACGTGGTTCAGTGATCACAACATTACTGTTTTTATCAGTTAGTTCTTGATTATCTGATATGGAAGATGGAGTTGATGCACTAGACATCTTGTTGTCTGTACTAGTAGTCCTGGCATCACTACTGAAAATATCACTAACACCATGACTAGATATTGCACTTGTTGTATTCGACTTGAGACTAGACTCATGATCACTGACAGAGAAATATTGTTCCTCTCTAACACTGGCATTGGGAGTTTCATAGAAACTGCTCTTTCTGCCATTAGAATTCACATCAGCTTCTTCTTCAATCAGAGTGTTGTCTAGGTTTTCACGTGGACTAAACTCTTCTTGACCAATTGTTCTTGGAGTATCCTCATAATTTTGAGGAACATCACCTAAATTTTCATCATCATCATCAAAGCTTTCTCCAAGTGCATGACTTAGTGTAAGACAATAATCTCTAATCATATCTTTGTCTGGAGATTCAGCGTCATTCTCCAACACTTCAATGTCTGCAGCAAGAGAACTTATGGATGATCGCAACGATTCACTTGGAGTGGATATTGTAAAACTAGAATCAGATCCAAATGAATTCCTATGCTGAACACGTTTTTTCTTTCTTGCACTACCCCTTCCTTTTGTGACAAAGCGATCATCAACCTCCTGAAAATTATGTTCCATCAAATCTGAATTCTCCATGTTCTTCACACTGTTCAGAACAGCCTAAAATATATAAATATAGATGCTATCTTTTAGTCCATCTGTATTGGAAAAAACAGAAATGAGGGTGCTTTCTGTATTTATATTGACCTTGTTTACTTCTATTTTACAAAACGATTCAGTCTTAATCTTCTACATATAAAAAGTAATTGAGAGGTTAATGTTATTGAGATTAATTCGCTTCTGTCAGGAACTTCATGGTCACAAAAAAATTTTCATCAATTTCTTTAAAATATAAGAAAGAACTTCATTGATTGCTTCTAGTCCACTCACCTCTCTAGTTGATTGACTTGAGTTAGAGTTTGATGAGGACACATTCCTGACACTCTGTAAAACAGCCTGCTGTGTGTCTCCACCTGGGAACACGTCATCATTCTCGCTAGCGGATTGATCAGCGTCACTAATGATGGACCTTGCTTCACCAGTATCACTGACAGAAGATCTGAGAACATCCCCCGAGTCACTGACTGATGACTTCTGATCAATATCCTCCAAGATCATCTGCATTTGTCGGCTCATTGCTGTTTTGTCATCTTCCTCTTCCTCCTCTGGTGCTTCTTCCCCACCTTCCTCATCCTCAATCTCTTCTTCCTGATCTTCTACTCCATCATCTTCTAGCACCTGTTTCGAACAAGTAAGTATTATAAGTTTGAGTGTTACTTACTTTGGAACACCAGTATACAATGTAACTCTATATATGTATGTAGATCAATCAAGGAAAAAAGTGGTTCAATTGTCCATGAAAATAAAATGAAACCCAGTCATGAGAAGATTATCAAACACCCACCACCATTAGATCCTCCTCTTTATTTTCTCCCTCCTCTTCACTGACCACCACCTCCTCCTCTTTGTCTTTCTTCACCTCCCTCTCTGGTGTCTTCTCGAACATTTTCCAAGGGTCAAGTCGCAGTGGTTCTGGAGGGGACGTAAAGAAGTCGGCCCTAGCCTTCCTCTGAGGACTACTATTCTGCACTAAATTTTCTTCCTGAACAATATCTTTATTGGGTTTTTCTGGGGAGGAATCTTCGTATTCCATTTCTTCCAAATCTGAGTCTGCTTCAGAGGCTTCATACTCCGTGTCTAGTAGAAAACAATACATAGTTATTCACATACAATTAAAAGTGTGGTGAAGGAATTTTACAGGTATCTCCAACAATGCTTAAGCTACTTTCCAATAAAGCCTGCATTTGCTTCAAAGAAATTATTCAAAATAAATACAATATAACTAAAATTTTTCATCACTTACAGATGTATTAAATATTTAAAGACCATGCAGTAACCTCCCTCCCCTATCCTCTCACATCAACACCTAAATAGTTACTAATTATCAACCATTAATCTACTCTAAAAACTCCAGACTTTTCCCCCTAAATACCCATATCCTCCTGCAATTTCCCTCCCCTGTCTAAAGCATGCTTTAGTCCCAAACAATCCTGTACTTTACACATATTCCATCTCTTCTTCCCAATGCTATAGACCTGTATCTTCTTCTGACTCATTCTCAAACAGAACTGTATCTTCCTCTGACTCATTCCCCAACAAAACTGTATCTCCCTCTGACTCATTCTCAAACATAACTGTATCTTCAACTGACTTATTCCCTAACAGAACTCTATCTTTGACTGACTCATTCCCCAACAAAATTTTATCTTCCTCTGACTTATTCCCTTTCAGCCCTGTATATTCTTCTGACTCATCACCCCCAGTAACCTGTATCTTCTGTATCTTTATCAGACTCCTTTCCCCGCAGACCTAACGGGCCTGTACCTTCCAAGATCCCCCCCCCCCCCAAAGATGTGCATGTTTCTGACAACTTTCCCCATAGACCTGTATCTTCGAAGATCCCCCATCAGACCTTTATCTGACTCCCTCCCCCTTTAGACCCATATCTTTATCTGCATCAATTCCCCAAACCTTTACTACTTGTATCCCCTAACTCCTATACCTGTATCATCCTCTGATTCTTCCTCTCCCTCCTGATCCACAGCCTCCATCAGATTCTCGTAAGATTTACGTTTGAGTGTTTCCACGACAGCCAGAGCTTCCTCCAGTGTCAGGTCCTTGCTGACATTATGTCCGTACGTTGATTCCACAGCTTCCTGTAACTCATCATCATCACTGGACCTGTGTTACCATGACAACAAAATTAATCCTTTTAATTAAGCTAACATTTTATTGACTTGATAATAATGCTACAAATTAAGAATTAAAAAAGAGAAAATTGGGATACTTTGCAAAAAAGGAGAATTTAAAAGCAGACCATTTTAACATTTTTACAGAAAGCAAAAAAGAATAATTAAATGCATGAAGATAAACATTTACAGGTTTGCTTGTTTTAAGATTTACTTTCATAGCTGGCCACAAATATATTAGCAATTATTCTTATCAAAACACATACTGGATATGATGGATTTAGTCATTCCATTTACCACGCGTGCTGGCAAGCTGAGTTTGTATCATATAATTAATACATGTATTTATATTTATATTTCTAGATTCTTCCTTTTAAAATAGTTCCAAAAGAGTGGATTTTATTTTACATATACTGGCATTTTACATATACTGGCATTTAAAGGAGTGATTGATTGTCATGATGTATGTATAAATACAATAAACATACTGGTAGTCAATACTGAGTTTTTTTTAGTAATAAAGCAATATTCAGTTACATGTTACTACTTTTATAATATTTAACATCATATAGTTACATGTAAATATCTATTCATTAATTAAATGATATGCTGTAATTATAAAAAAAAACTTGTATATTTAAGTAAAGACATGATATATATTGACAACACATTTTTTTATTTACGTTTTAGGGTTGAGTGAATGAATTAAGAATATTTCTTTCTGTTACTTTTTAATCATCAACAAGAAAAAATATAGGCGTTATAAAACATGATACAATCTCCATAAAAAGGTAAAGTGAAATTATTTATTTCTTAACAAAATTTGAAATTTATGGAAATATTACATTTTAGTGAATAGTTTACATGGAAATATTAAATTTTAGTGAATAGTTTACTTGGAAAGAAATAATCTTTAAAAAAAATGAAAAACATGTGGTTAAATAACAAAAAGAATTTTTTTAAAGGAAATTTTTTAATCAAGAAAACCTTAAATATTAAATTTTAAAAAAATATTTTATTGATATTAGGTGATACAAAATAATCATTCACTTGCTTTTCTAGAAACAAGTATGATGTACATGAAATGAAATATATTTAGCACTAAGAATGTGTGTATATTTTATGTGATGATAATAGATTCCCTTCCAGAGATCAGAGAAATCATACAGTGATATAGATGGTCTGAGTATACACACAGAATAACACTACAAGACAGCTAATGTCAATATCATACCTAAGGAGAAATACATCGCTGTGAGGGAAGAAAATGCAGATTACATCATACAAGTCAAGATTGTCATTGGTATAGAAACTGATAGGGCCAGTTTACAAGCCTTTTTCAATGACATAAATACTGATAGGGCCAGTTTACAAGCCTTTTTCAATGGTATAAATACTGACAGGGCCAGTTTACAAGCCTTTTTCAATGGTATAAATACTGACAGGGCCAGTTTACAGCCTTTTTCAATGGTATAAATACTGACAGGGCCAGTTTACAAGCCTTTTTCAATGATATAAATACTGACAGGGCCAGTTTACAAGCCTCTGGTTCTGAGAAGCCAAAATGAATGAACTCAGTCTGATGTTTGGGTGAGAAAGACTTTTATAATCATGTATTTAACAGTTTGTACCACAGAGTAATTTAAATTTTCACTGAAATCTGACACAATGAGATTCACTTCTCAGAATCAATAAATCATTATAACCTGATTTTTATGCACTTTATGACATTTTTTATATGATTTAGTATATTTTTACTGTCAAGGAGTTTGAATGTATGGCTGTGTTATTCCCCCTTTTTTATTATCCCCCTTTTTCTTCTTTTTCAAATCCATGGGTTTGTTATTGTTCATGCAAACACAAATTACATACTAGTATTTTATGAACACATATGACACTAATTTATAACAAGAGGCCCATGGGCCTTGAATCGCTCTTCTGATTAACTGTACAACCTATCACTTCTATTTGAAGCCTCGAAGTATCCTGTATATTTACATAAACCCTTGAAATTCCAATTCACACTCTGAGAACCCAAGATGATTCTAAGCCAATTAGTACCTGAGAGTTGCTCATGGTGACCTACTTATCACTTGTCATTCTCTGAGGACCCATCAACTAAGTTTGATGATTCTAAGCCAATTAATACCTAAAATATTTTTTAAAATTATAATCATAAAATTTTATAAGTAGGTCAAAGTGACCTACTTTTCAATTGTTTTACTCCAAGGACCCAAGATGCATCAACTGACAAAGTTTGATGATTCTAAGCCAATTAGTACCTGTAATATTTAATTAAAGCCATAAATTTTCAAAAGTAGGTCACCGTGACCTACTTTTCAGTTGCTGTACTCCGAGGACCAAAGATATATCGACTGACAAAGTTTGATGATTCTAGCCAATAAGTACCCAAAATATTTAATTACAGCCATAAATTTTCAAAAGTAGGTCACAGTGACCTACTTTTCAGTCAACCTACTCCGAGGACCAAAGATGCATCAACTGACAAATTTTGACGATTCTAAGCCAAATAATTCCTGAAAATATTAAATACAGCCATAAAATTTCAAAAGTAGGTCACCATGACCTACTTTTCAGTTGTTGTACTCCGAGGACCCAAGATGCATCAACTGACAAAGTTTAATGATTCTAAGCCAATTAGTACCCGAAATATTTGATTAAAGCCATAAATTTTCAAAAGTAGGTCACCGTGACCTACTTTTCAGTTGTTGTACTCCGAGGACCCATGACGCACAAACTGACAACGTTTTATGATTCTAAGCCAATTAGTACCCGAAATATTTTATTAAAGCCATAAATTTTCCGAAAGTAGGTCACGGTGACCAACTTTTTAGTCGACCTACTCCGAAGACCCATGATGCATCAACTGACAAAGTTTGATGATTCTAAGCCAATAAGTACCCGAAATATTTAATTAAAGCCATAAATTTTCAAAAGTAGGTCATGGTGACCTACTTTTTAGTCAATCTACTCTGAAGACCCAAGATGCATCAACTGACAAAGTTTGATGATTCTAAGCCAATTAGTACCCGAAATATTTAATTAACGCCATAAATTTTCAAAAGTAGGTCACTGTGACCTACTTTTTAGTCGACCTTCCCTGAAGACCCAAGATGCATCAACTGACAAAGTTTGTTGATTCTAAGCCAATTAGTACCTGAAATATTTAATTATAGTCATATAAATTGAAAAGTAGGTCACGGTGACCTACTTTTCAGTTGACCTTTTTTGAGGACCCAAGATGCATCAACTTACAAAGTTTTATGATCATAGGACTTAAAATGTCCAAATTATGCCTCTAAAATGCTTTGAAATCTAATGCCTGCAAAGTTCAAAAAGTAGGTCACTGTGACCTACTTTTTAATAATTATGTTTTTTGGCCCCAAGATGCATCATCTTACAAGATTTAATGATTCTAAGCCTCCCCGTATTCGAATTAATGACCTTAATTGTTTTAAAAAAGATTAGCCATTAAATTCAAAAAGTAGGTCAAGGTGACCTACTTTTTAGTTGACGTACTTTGAGGACCCAAGATGCATCAACTGACAAAGTTTGATGATCATAGGCCTTAAATTGTTCAAAATAAGCCTCTAAATCATTTTGAAAAAGAATGGCCGCAAAATTTAAAAAGTAGGTCACCATGACCTACTTTTGAGTCAACATGATATGAGGTCCTTAGATGCACCAACTGACAAGATTTGATGATCCTAGTCCTTATAGTAAGCAAAATATCAACATTTTAATAAAATGTAATTTTTGGTCAACTTTGAAGTGACCTTGAGACCACGCCCTTTGCCCCAGGGTAAATCCCCGTGCAAATTTTAATCTACAACATATCCTCATCCTTTTGTGTAAGTTTGGTGATAATCTGCCCAGTGGTTCTTGAGAAGAAGATTTTTTAGCAACCAGTACTTTTGTTTCTATTTTCCTAATTATCTCCCCTTGTTAAAGGGTCACAACCCCAGTTTTAGTATAAAAGGGAGCCCTTGGGCCAAGGATACCCTGTGACAAATTTGACAATAATTGGCCAAGGGGTTCTTGAGTTATCGCCCATATTCTAAAAAGTTTACGCACACCGCACACCGCACAAATGGCCATAGCATTAGCTCTTTGAGCCTTTGGCTCAGAAGAGCTAAAAATTATTTTTTGATATTTTCTTATTAATTTTTATTTAATTTTTTAGAGTTGCTTGAGAATTCATATTAGGTGTAAAATTAACATAACAAAGACTAATACTGCATACAGTAGTGATTGAATGTTTGGATTCTGTCCCTTATATCATGTCATACTTTATATAACAAGAGGCCCATGGATCACAACACTCGCCCGAGTAACTTTTGCCCTTCTCGTTCTTTATTAGCTAGCAGATTCTTTTTTCTTTTATATTCCTATGTAGAACTTTTATCATCATTTGTAGCCCCACCCTACCCCATGGGGTCATTATCTGAACAAACTTGAATCTACGCTATCTGATGATGCTTCACTGTAAATATAACTGATCATGGCTTTACTGTTTTTGAAAAGAAGATTTTTAAAGATTTTTCCTATATCTTCCATTTGTACTCCAATGTTAAACTTTGATTGCCCATTGTGGCTCTCTTACCCCTGGGGCACATGATTTGCACAAAACTGAATCTATACTATATTAAGTGCTTCAAAATAAATATGATTAAACATGGCTTTGCTGCTCTAGAGAAGACTTTTTCTTATATATACACCATGTATCCATGCAAACGTTTGACCCTAGAGGGTCTTGCATTGAACAAACTTCAATCTACACTTCCTGCAAACACTTCCATAGAAATATGATTTATCATGGCTTTGCTGTTCTAAAAAAGAAAATTTTTAAAGATTTTTCGTTTGTATTCCAATGTAAAACTTTTTAAAGTAAAACTGTGGCACTACATCATGAGTTACATCTTTTATGTCAAAATGGTTTTTGAGAAGATTTCTAAATAACACCACCCAATTTTTACTATTTCTTAATTATCTCCCTTCATAAAAGGGCATGGCAATTAATTTGAATAAACTTTAATCCCCTTTATTCAAGAATACTCTGTGCCAAGTTTGGCTGAAATTGACCCAGTGGTTCTGAAGAAGAAGTTGCAATTATATCAAGTTTACAATGACAATGCAAATGACAACGACAGACAACAAACAAATTTTGATCACAAAAGCTCACTTGAGCCTGCAGTTCAGGTGAGCTAAAACCTTATTGATAATTTTTTTTGGATGACTGAATTCTTATCTACCTTTAAAGAACAGAGTTGGAATACTAAAAATCCATTCTCATCATGCACAGTCAGTTTAGTTATACTGAAGCTAAGTTCTTTAAGCAATATAAATTTATTACCACAAGATAAAAATCTCCAAGTACAAGTATGGATTCTGTCTCCCTGATTCAAACCAAACAAAGTATATCTTTTTGTAATGTATCATTGACCTAAACTTAAACATTCCTTTCTTTTTATTTGTAAATCATCTTTGATGTTAAATTTCCCAATCAGCACATGTCATGCATCATTAACTAGAGATTAAACTGAGTTAATAACTTCATCATAATCCAGCAATCGAACTGCATGCAACATTTCCTTAAAAATATTCCAAAATGTAATCTTTAATTTCATTGTATCAGGTCGAGGAATCTACCTTATATGGCTATATACATGTTTTTATTTTTTATGATACACAATATATTTATGTTCCCCAAACGAAGTTTGGGAACATATTGTTTTTACTCTGTTTCTTATTATTATTATTATTATTATTATTCTTTTTTTCTACTTTCTTCTCCGGTACTTTTTTGTCCGGGAGTGTTCTCATATAACCACTCATCCGATTGACATGAAACCTTTTTAGGGTTAATAGGCATGTTGTGTAGGTGTTCGGAACGAATGTCATTTTGCGTGCACATGCATGCACGTGCGCGCGCGTGCAGTGAGTGAAATGACTGATATGCTTAATGAAGCCATAACTTTTATATTTCTTGATGAATTGCTTTGAAACTCAAAATATAAAGATACATTAGTAGTCTAGACAAGATGACATGGTCAAATTAGCGTGAACTCACGCGCATGCATGTGCGCTCTTCTCTGATTGGCTGATACAAAAATCTCAATAATTTCCTTGTTTTTTGACAAAATATTTTGAAATTTAGAATATAAGCATATATTATAAGGTGCTACAACATGTTACATAGGAAATTTCTTGAAAACACGCGGATGCAGGTGTGCTGCAATCTGATTGGCTGAAAGTTTAAATGTCTATAACTCCCTTTGTTTTCAATGAAACAGGATGAAATTTGCGACATGGAGAGGCACACAGGGCTCCTACATTATGATACTATCAAAATTGAATGCAAGGCCATGCATGCGGGTATGCTGAATTCTGATTGGCTAATACTTAAAGGGTTACATCTCTCTTATTTTTCAATGAAATTCTTTGATATTTAACACAAATGTATACATTGTGAGACACTATAAGAAAATTAATGTGATAAATGTAGAAAACAAGTGCAAGCACATGCGCTGAAATTTGATTGGCTAATACCCATATGGCTATATCTGAGTAGTTTTCAAATGAAATACCCTTAAAAATAAAGTGTCCATCTATATTACAAATTTAAAGTATTGTCTAATTTATTGAAGCTTGTAGAGAATGGGTCATCATAAGGGATTGAGGAGCCGTTTGGGGAACATCTGTAACGGTTCTCGTTACAATTAGCACTAGTTATTTTTGTTTTTACAAGCTACAATAAAAGCTTGATCCACGCCTCAAGTACAGTGAAACTGCGTGTCAAACTACAAAATGACGTCATCTCAGTCAGTACAGCGAGATCAAGCTGGCATTCATTCTACATAATTATGCTATGTGCTATTATGGCAAGATAAGTTGCACATCCATTTATCTTTATAATATTTATGAGAAAAAGAAGTATTAAGTGTGTATTAAAAAGAACATATAGTATTTATTCATCGAGATTCATTTGTATTGTTTTAACGTGACGTCATAATAGCTTTCCCGAACCTCTGCATAGGCTGATGTATATATGGGAGTCCTTAACCTAGCTGCGAATTGTCCAACAGTCATCTTGCACAATAGGATGAAGAACTAGAATTCTATGGTTATAAAACAGTTGTTCGTAAATGTGAGCATGGAAATAGTAGATAAAGATGTACATATTACTGTATTTAATAAGTGAAATGCATTAAGAAAAAAATCACGAGAGCAAGTAGAAAATGTTGGGCTTTTTCAAAGCATGAACTTTTTAGTAACCCATAATGCAATTCAACTCATTTAGCTGATTGGTCAGTTTGTAAGTCACGTTGGAGCCTCATTTAGCATGTAAATTTATTCTGACGTCAGAAAGTATAGTTTCCTCGACCTGTGTATGGATTACTCCTCAAAACTTTCTTACAGCCATTCATATTTTCTCAGCAGCAATTTTTAATGAGAATATTAGTGGCAAAGACTTTTGTAAACAATACTTAAAATTACTACACATTCAACTGGCAAAAAACTCTCCAAATCCATGGATAAAGAGCATTCTCTTTTAATTAAACAAAATGGAGATTTTCTGAAAATATCACACTAAACAAAAATAAAAGGGATTTCTAATACTATGTCAGGCAATATTCAATCATCGTACCATCCCTGTAGAATAGCTGCTAGCTCCAGGTCACTGTTGTCATAGCAACAAAATGTTTTATCATAACGTTTCAGAAAACGAAGAGTATTTAACTTTTTTTAAAAAATGCTACAAAATTGTAAGGAAACAAAGATTAAGCAATACAATTGTTCCATAAGATTTAGAGGGCAGATAAAAAAAGAAAAATCATATTTGATGTGGCTTTATCTTTAGGAATCTAGCTATTATATTATCCTAAAGAATTTACTTTACATGTAAAAGCTAACATATCATAAAGCAAAAAAGAGAAAAAAAACTTACATGAGAACAAAAATCAGAACTTCATAAATAAAGTATCAGATAAACTAATTTTCCTTGAACACAATAAGAGATGCGAGGTCAAGGTCAGATATAAATATACATACTCAAGGTCAGAGTCTGATAGGTCTTCATCACTAAATTCTTCCAACATGGCATCACGTGACATCGAGGCTCGTAGATTGTGTTCTGTTAATTCCTCTTCTGATTCCTCCGGAAGTCCGTCGATGCTGTTTTCAAACTCGATTCTCTCTGGAGTTTTCTTAGCTTTGATGTAATCTGTCTCAGGGGCCAGAGGAGGGGTGAGAGGGGCTGTAAAAGGGACAAAAATGTTAACATTCTGATAGTATGTAATTAAGTGAACAATTGTGAAACATTCAATTTTATACATAGATGTATTTAAATTGGATTTACTCAACAGAAAAGATTAAAAAAAAAAAAAGAATGCTAATAAAATTACATTTCTATGTGAAAATATTAGGGTAGAGCTGTTTTTTACCTCTTTGTTATAATATTAGGTTTTTCCCGTTTATTCAGTTTACTGACTGAAGCCACTCTATAACTATCATAATTTTTCTGAAGTTTATCTCCATTCTTAAATCTTATGATGGATGTAAATATAAATACAATTTATGTACAAAAGAAATACACATATTTAAAATAAATAAATGGAAGTCTTACTTTTTATCTGCTATTCTTAGGTCAATTTAACAAATATAATAATCACTGTAATTAAAATACACACAACATAGTTATTTTATTTTTTCTTTGCCACATGAAAATTGTTCTTCATAGTTCCTTCAAATATTGACCTCAGGTACATGTAATTATATATAACCTTCATTCTGCTCCAATCACTTATCGACCCAAACACCTTAAAGACCCATACACCTTGATCACTAGATTCATCACAGAACTCATCTGAACAACCATATAATAAACTACATGGCAATAAAAAAATTCACATATCAATAAAAAAAAAAGGTTTAGAATTATCCATGCAACCATGCAACAAAAGATGTGCTTGACAATATTCAACAATCAATAACCTCCCACCCCACCCCCACCCCACCCCTTGACAGTTTATAGTGTAACATTTTAATGTAGAAGCATAGGTGTACTTTTTGTATCAGTTACTTGTAAACGACAAGCACTCTGTGAAGCATTTGTACTGTTTGTCACATAAATATGATACACAGATGTGTTTTAATGTTAGTGCTGCAGTGATAATGAAAAATATACATGTATGTCACATTTGTGTAGCAAAGATATTAAGTTAAAAGCTACACTTAAAAAAATTACATGATCACTATTCTACATATAAAGGTTGTGTATAAATATCGGTCTTTAATGACATTATCTGAATTTCTTATTACAAATAATGAAAAAAAATATCCCTGACCTTACTACATAATTATACTCTAAAACACTATAATGTCAATTATATAATTGGTCTACAAAGGAAAAAGGGACCAATCAGACAGAGCCTTACAAAAGTTGAGACATAAAGAAAAACATTAACCAATCAGCCTGATTCTTACAAAGGTTGAGACATAAAGCATTCCATGTGAGCACTGAGACATTGCAGGTGAACATATTACTTACTTTTTGTATCTTTCCTTCCTTTTTTAATGACTGAAAATGTGTAGTCAGAAAAAAAAACATTTAAATTTAAATTGTTTTGACAAAATTTTACATGCTAGCTTTACCACAAAATGAAAAGGGTTTATAACTGATATTAAAGAAAGGGGGATCTAAATTTTTTTTTTAATTTATTGAAGACAACTTTAATGACTTTTTTTTTTAAATTTTGGGGTTTAATTTTTTTTTATATACAAAGAAAACTATCTGAGTGGCATTTAACTCATGTTTTGAAATGAAAAAATGAATTTCGTGTATTTAACACATGTACATCTCAATCATAATTGGCTACCATATGCTACATTAAGGACTGTCAATGTATATTAACAGGTCTAAAACACAATGTTTATCAAACAGGAGGATACTTTGTTGCAAATCAATGTACATACAGTCTAATAGTAATTAAAAATTAAACTAAATTGTAAAAAGACAGAAACAGCTAATTAAAATTTAAACATATTTGTGGCAGGAGGCTAAGATATGTAAAATCATATCTGATAAGTCCATGTTTTTTTTTTGTTTTCGTTGGGGGGGGGGGGGGGGGGGTTTGAATGAAAATTTAATATTTTTGAGTGTTTGTATTTGAAAACTTTTAGTCAATTTATAAATCAACTTTCATCAGAAACGGCTAACTTGATAACACAATGTAAACTGTAATGTTGATGATGAGATTATCTAAACCCTAAGTATGTGAAGATTATTCAGGTATTAATCCAATCATACAGAAAAACGAGGTAATATGTATTACAGTTATTGTAGCAAACATCTGCAAACAATTAATATGTAAAGTAATATATATATTACATTTCCTGTAACTTAACTTAGTATACAATTAATTCATAAGTATTTCAATACACATGCACCCTGTACATACAGTCATTCATATTAAATATTCCAAACTTTGTAAAAATGGTATTACTTTAATATGAGTGTGCTTGATTTGCAATGAATGGTATTATATATGTGTGTACCTGACCTTAATGAATGGGTTATATAAATATGGGTGTACTTGATTTGCAATAATTAAGCTTACTGAATTATGGCTGTACTTGATTTGTAATATGCTGCTTTCTTTCACATGACATGAAGAGTGTTTAGAGGATACAGTTTATTACTATTTCATTTATTTATTGAAAATCTCAAAATAATTTCAAAATTATATCAGTTACTGTTTGCATTTCAATATATTGTGTTAACATTAAGAAAATGTACAATTTTATTCCTTGTACAAGTATATGTATTCCCTATATTATCTAAATTATGACAGGGAAGATAACTCTTCCCAACATAAAGGGAGATAACTCTACCCACCACCATACCTGGTATTTTTTTAGGGGAGTCAGTCAATGTTTCCTTTCTGGGTGTTTTAACAATATCCTCCACAATTTTTGGTATGTTCTCCTTGAAAAAACAAATCAAATAAAAATTTTTCATAAAATAAGAAATTAAAAGAGAAATGCCCTTTTAAACTGCAAATTTACTAAATACAAAAAAAGTCACTTTTATAAAAAAGGAATACAAAGTAATCGTGTGGAAATGTCTTTTCCAGTCATCAGCACACTTACTTTTGAAGTATCTTCTTCGAATGCCCGCTTTCTCTTGGCACGACCTAATCTCATCTCAGGCTTAGAGTGACGGAAACAGTAAAACTTCACTGTAGAAGTAAATGTAGAATGTACGTGTAAATACACACAAAACTGATGCAGAACTAAGGAAATTACAAGACTACTTCATCACTACTTTTGTCACCCGCGTGGCGCAGTGGTAAGAGCGTCTGCTCTAGAGTCGCGAAGTAAGGAGTTGATCCTTACACTGCGGGTTCGAATCCCACTGTGGGATGTGGAGACCGGTCCTTCGGATGAGACCATATAAACCGAGGTCCAATGTGGCAGTAGGTGCAGGGACGAAAAAGATCCCTCACTGCTCAATGGCTGTAAGTGCCGAGTATAGGACAAAATTTGCAGCTCTCCACCGGCAAGTGGTGGCGTCTCCATATGAGTGAAAAATTCTCGAGAGGGACGTTAAACAACATACAAACAAACAGACAAACATCACTACTTTTAATCACTACTTAAATCAAGTTTTGAATTTGAGGTATGTAAAAAAAAAAAAAAACCAGTGAATTAAAAGAAAGCACAACAAAGTGCTTTGACTGCTAGCCTTCAACAGTTTTAATGGCTTTAACCTTAACATCAATAGATTTTTTTTTAATCTTAACCCTTGGGGAATCTTTCAAAGTTAAGTAGGAGGAAGTCAAAAGGATCAATAAGAGGGACTGATATTGAGGCCCTTAAGTCACAATGATCCAAGACAGACGTTGTGGACCTTAAGTCACCCTGGTCTTGTAAAGAATTTACCTTCACTCCCTGTCAGTCTATCACAGCTGTAGTTGTTTACTCTCAGTCCACACTCACAGAAATCACATTTGAGACACCCACGGTGGAAGAAGATGCCCTCAGCACACATTCTCTCCATGATATACACACGTTTCTTACAGAAATAGCAGATCTCACTCTCTGGCTGGGCGGCCAACAGAACACCAGTCGTTTTCTAGGGGACACAGTGAGTATTATATATAAAATACATGGTTAGTACCTTGAAATATTTGGGCGAGGGTAAGAAAATTTGATGGACGAGGCTTGCCAACACCATACATTTTTGACCCAAGCCCAGATATTGCTTAAATTTCAAGACAGTTATCATGTACTTTGTTTATCCTGCAGTATAAATTTACTTACACTTGACCTCCAAAACAAGGTATTTTCAACAAATTAAGTCACATCTCTGCATTAAGAGACTATGACACTATGGCGTAAACAATGCAATATAGAGGACTTCACAATGCTTTTTATGACGTTGAAATGCACATAGCCTTATTAGGGTATTGACCTAATATAGCTTTAGTTTATTTAGTCAATGCAAGAGGTGGCTGCAGGATAAAAATACGTTTAAGTTCCCATATGAAAATTCACTCCTATTAAACAAGACATTAGTAGATTCTCTAGTCAACGTACTGGTACATTGTAAATTAATTGATCTTTTAACTTTTAAATTAATGTATCTTTTAACTGTAAAACATCATTCACAATACAGATTTTCATTTCAAACACAAAAGAAACTGGGGGGATAAGCCGAGCCATATGCCTACATAACGATCGATAAAAAATCAATAAATTCATTTTACAAAAATTTCACTTTTTGTTGAATTAATGTAATGCTTATTACCATTTGCATATAAATTTGACAAAACCTGAATACTGTAACAGCGAAAATGATTCTGATTAACACAACAAAATGGCATCACGCTCAATTTTCACAGAAACTGACATAAATTGGATGATATAACTACATTTTTTAAATAGAGTGGGTCATCGTACCATTTTTTTGAGAACGATTAATGAAAGGCAATGGAAAGATGTTGCTTTTTACACTTGCAAAAATTTGGTATGAAGACCCACTCTACATAAAAAATTAAGTTAACTTACTTAAATGTTCACCGTGGTCTTAAAAAATTCTAAGTCCAAAAACGCTTGCTAAATATAGAGAACTGTATGCTATTTAAATGGAAATGTTAGTGTGACTCCGTGGTCTAGTGGTTAGCGATGAGCTCTTTAAAGGGACTTTTACTGAGGAAAGTGTTCGAGTCATGCTCTGATTTTTTTTTTTTTTTTTTTTTTTTTATTTGAATTTTTTAGTTTTAATTTTGTTTTACTTTATAAAAAATGTCTATAGGAATAACATATTTTTCACTGAAAATAAAATATATATATGTAATAATGAACTTATTTACAGTAAATTATTTAAAATGCCGGATAAAAATTATAATAGATATTTGAATACTTTTATTCCCGTTTTATTTATTTTAAATAAAAGCGCTTCTAGATCACCATTATCATTATATACGATGTTAACATTTTTATAATATCTCCACAATAAGTGTAAACACTCAATATGCAGATTAATTAATAGAAGTCCTTACCCATGTTAGACATTTGTGACAGTAAATGAAAGTCAACTGTTTAGCTTGTTTAGAATATAAATATCATTTTGAAAACTACGGTAAACATTAAAATGCTCAAGTAAATTCGAACAATTGAGAAATTTTTTCCAATAAATGTTCTTGCATAGCCGAAAAATGGGCATGGGCACATGGCTCGTCTTATCCCCCCAGATTCTTTCTAAATTAATTTTGAACAAAAATTTTTACCACTTTTTGTTTAACTGGTGGCTCCAAGCCTTGTTTGAACTTTGACACCAAAATCTCTGCCATCTGGCTGACCTTGACATTGGACTGAAGGTCACTGTTCAGTTTGACATTAATATCATCTTTTTTGTCGACTGTAAGTTTGTTGGCAATCTCCTCCATTGGTAATTTACTGTATCGGGTGAGCTGGACATCACCATTGTGCTTCAAAGAATCAGAAGTTAAAGTTGTTTTTTATTACAAAAAATAAAAACAATCTACATGTCAAATGACAGGGTTAGAAACTCCCTAAAATTTCAACTCGCAAATAATTGCGAGTACCAAGAAAGTGAACTCGCAATTTTATAAGACTACTCGCAATTTTTATATAAAGTTAAATTTATATAAATTAAATACATGTAACTTAAGGAAAAAGTTTACTTCTGTACAATACACAAAATACAACTGCAGTGTGACTTTTATTTAAATTACTGACTTAAATCAAAGGCATTGTGTTCTGTCATATTATATAATTTTGCTACAGTTTCAATGCAAAAAAAATCAACTCGCAAGTTTTTGCGAGTTACCTAATTTTTAACTCGCAATTGGGGAATTCTAACTCGCGTTTTGCGAGTTGTATATAGTGAATTTCGAACCCTGAATGACATGCTTAATACTGTTAACCATGTTAACTGGTATTTTTTTTTTATTTTACAATTCATCAAAAAAAAATACTAGATACTATTACACAATTCTCAAAGAGAGAGAGAGAGATTTACTAACTTGTTTGATTTCCTCCCTGTACTTTTTGCGACTCAGTGACGTGTTGTGTTCATTCTTCTCTTCCTCCCTTTTAGAATTCTACAAGAAAATGGAAACAATGAATATACGGCCAGGACATGAACAAATCTTGAACAAATATAATACAAATTCCATTCATAAAATCCTAATAAATTGTACTTTATAATCTGCTTTGAATTCTTTATTTTTTTCTTGATTGAAAATATGACTGTGTTTATGACTTTTAAACATGATACTAATGTTTGGAGGTGTTCACTATGTCCCCATTCAGTTCACAGGGTCCTGTCATCTAATGATCACCCTGAACCAAAATATTTGCTCATCTAGTTAATGTTCTTTGGGATGAATTTTAAATCTCATTCTCGATTGCATAAGTTCCTTTGTATAATTTTGGACCCTTAAAATATCCTGTTGATAAAGTTTCTAAAGCCAGCAGAACCTAAACATGCACCATGAGATAGATATAATTGCAATATGCAAAATGTATTATGATAAATATGTACTAAGGCATATTTATTTTTCAAAGAATACTGTCTGAGACGACTGATTTTTCAAACTAGCAGGTCAAAGTTCAAGGTCAAGCTCATAAGATTGATATCCCTGGCATTTTACAAAATCCCTTGTTCTGCTGAATATGAAATTCTTCCTTTTTTCTTTTTTACAGTTTCAAGATAGAGAACGGATAGATGATCAAAACCGAAATTGACTAAGTTGATCTGCAACATTTCATGGTATGTACTGGTACGTATCACTTGGGCTGTTTGATAATATTTTAATGCAGCAACAATTGAAAATAACCAACTGAAAAAATATAGTTCAAGCAGTTTATTCCTTCCCCATCTGAAACAATTCAATTATTTTAAAGTTTTCTCATAATGCATTATTACCTTCAGGAATTTCACCCAAAAATTTATTTTCAGTACATTCAATAAAAAAAATTAGGGGTTATAAATAAGAAATTAGTTGAATTCTACACACACAACTTCACAACTGAAATCTGACCTGTGCCACATTTTAACAGCATGCAATCATTATATACGTCTTATATAGACAAGTACAGGTATTTAAATCACATGACCAGAAAACAGGTTAAGATAGATAACTGAACTAGGAAGTAATATTGTCTTCATGGAGCCATGTTAGATTTATAGGTGAGACATGATACATAAAGCTGTTTTTATATTGTTATCAGTACTGTTTGTATTTCTAATTGTGTGAATAAATGAATTATTGTTTTAATGAAGAACTTCAACTTTTATAGAGAGCTTGCCTGAAACTTTAATGGTTGAAAAAAGGAAATTAGGACTTGAAATTAGGTCATTGGCATGACTGAACCTTTACATTTTCTGGATAAATATAATTATATCAAAGTCATTCAAAATTAAGGTCATGATACTACTTTATAAGTAAATTTTCTAATTTCTTTATATTGGCTGTAAATACTATCTTTTCAAGAACTGTTTGTATCAGCAAATCATTTAATATCAATGGTATTTAACCATTATTTTTATTTCTCCACTTTCTTGCAGACTGTCACCTGAGCCTGTGCCCAACATAACAGTAATGGACCCCCGGTATAGTGCTCAGGACATCCTAAGGTGCAATCTTTGTGAGATTCATGTGGTACAAAGTCACTGCGAGCTTTGTCAAACAAATCTTTGTAAGAGCTGTGTAGGGGAGCATCTTTCTGATTCAACAAAGAAACATAGAGTTGTACCATATAAAGAAAGAACATCAACTCCTAACTACCCAAAATGTCCAGCGCATTCCAAGAATTGTGAACTTTACTGTGAACAATGTGACATTCCTGTCTGTTCTACCTGTATCTCCTCAGGTAAACATAAAGGACATCATTTATCAGATGTTTTACAAAAAATCAGCTCCAAAACAAAAGACATGGAAAAAGAATTCAAAGAACTTGAGACTAGAATTTTCCCAAAATATGAAGAAATAGCATCAGGCATAAAAAGCAAAAAAGACAACTTAGAAACACACTATAGGAAACTGACAACAGCTGTCACCAAACAAGGAGAAGACTGGCACAGAGTAATTAACATCATTGTCAACAAACAAAAATCTGAAATTGATGAGATGAAAACTGAACACCTGGCTGCCCTAAATAAAGAGGAAAATGAAATCACAAAAATTACTGCAGAAGTGAAACAAAGTATTGCTGATCTGAAGAAAATTCTTGGATCCACTGATATTTCCTTAGCCTCTGTATACAAACCCAGAAATGCAAAGTTTAAACGTTTACCTCCAGAGATCAATGTTTCATTACCAAGTTTCTCTCCTCATCAGATCAACACAGATCAGCTCCATCAAATGTTCGGTTCTCTGTCAGCATTATCTATTACAACAGAAGAACATGGCTACACAATAAAGACACTAGAAGCTGTATCCTGTCCTCCAGTCAAACCACTGCTTGATGAACCAAAGCTCATCACCATCATAGACACGGAACATAAATATCTACACAGTGTTACCTGTCTCAGTGATGAAGAAATCTGGACACGAGGAGATGACAAAATCATGAAACTCTACAACCTCCAGGGCAAACTACTGAAGTCAATCCAAACCAAGTCTGGAAACAAACCACGTGGCATAGCAGTGACAAGGAGTGGAGATCTAGTTTATACTGAACCTGATACAAGAACTGTAAACATAATGAAGAATAAACAGATACAGGAAGTGATCAGACTACAGGGGTGGAAACCTAGGTATGTCTGTAGTACCTCCTCTGGTGACCTCCTGGTTACCATGAACAGTGATGATGAACAATCAAAAGTTGTCCGTTACTCTGGTTCCACAGAGAAACAAACCATTCAGTTTGATAGTGAAGGTAAACCTCTGTATTCATCTGGTAACATTAAATACATCAGTGAGAACAGGAACCTGGATATCTGTGTGGCTGACAATAGAGCTAATGCTGTAGTGGTGGTTAATCAGGCTGGAAAACTCAGATTTAGATACAATGGTCATCCCTTTACTACCAAGGAAGAATTTGATCCACTCAGCATCACAACAGACAGCCAGAGTCAGATCCTGACATCAGACTGTAAAAACAACTGCATCCACATCCTAGATCAGGACGGACAGTTCCTCCGTTACATTGATAACTGTGATCTATCATATCCATGGGGTTTATGTGTAGACACCAGAGACAACCTTTTTGTGGCTGAGTTGAACTGTGGTAAAGTGAAGAAAATCAAATACATGTAAACATTCCATTATGTCAGGAAATGATTGTGAATTAGATATTTAGCTATGTACTGAGAGTTATAAAGTCATTGATGTCTGATTCAGGATTAAAATAAAAAAAGAATAAAAAAAAAAAATTAATGAGGAGTACATGTACTTTATATAATGTTTTGAATTTGTGTTGATTTTAAGAAAAAACAGAGTTACTACATGTATCAATATTCAGAAATGTATCCAAAAAATTGTAAAAGATCAAAACTAATGAAAATCAAGTGTGTTAAACATACAATGTTTTTTTTTTTTTTTTTTTTTGGTTTCTGCTGATAATTAAAAATAATCATTAGCAAAATTATGAAATACTGTATAGATTTTAGTAATGTAGCATTACATTAACACTGTTCACCTAAAAATGTCTTTTATGACAGGATTACTTTTTTTAAAACGAACAAAGTCGATTTATAAAATTGAAATAACACAGTATACCCACTCTCTATTGAAATTAGTTCTTATTCGACAGTCATGTGATAAATGCATTTATTATACCTCTATTAAGAATACTCAAATTTGATTGGCTTGTTAGAAGGCTTTTAAACTCAATAATAACTCCAAAAAGTACTGTTTACAGCAATAATGACCTAGGAATCATTGCATGTGGGGTATAATGACCCGGTCATTATAAATAATGACCGCTAAAAATGGCCTATTAATCTAAATTCCATACAAATTTAAAAATTAATGCATACAGTAATGACTGTTCATTACAAAAAAATAGAAATATATATAGTCTTTTTATGATACGGAATACGATTGTCCTTCAGATGCGCCTTAAAATTTATCGTTTTCATTGAAATTTTCGTTACAATGTCAAATTCAAAGAATGCAGACTTTAGGAGTGAAACGGTTCACCGCGGTATCGATTCACCGCGGTATTTTTTCTCGGTTTGATACACGGTGCAAAATCTCTAATATTCGGTTCGGTTCATTTTTCGGGCGGGATCGTTATTCAGTCGGGTTTGGCACGTTACTCAGTATAAATAGTATAGAAAAACGTAAATTTTTTTATGAATGATAGCTTGTAAAATAATTTTTGACAGTCAAATAATTTTAATCAATTTCTTCTAGTCAATTTGCAAATAAAATTCGTAAAATATGTGACTAGATTTAGAAAACGAAAGCATAAAACAACGTTGAATTTGTTTCCTTCTATCAAAATGTATCGTACCGAAAATAACCGAACCGAGACAAAATTATACAATACGTATTGAACCGTGAAGGAGGTGTATCGTTTCACCCCTAGCAGACTTGGCTCTTATGTACAGTAAAAGTCTGCACCAGATTGTCGTTGTACTCGCTGACCTGACCAGACCCCGGCCACTACGCGGCCTCGGTCAGGTCAGGTCACCTCGTCAGCCAGGTCTCGGGTCCTTATTTCACCATGTTGACCTCATAAGGAGTAATTAATTGTATAATAATAATGCATATAATATGTACTGCATGGAGGTCAAAATCAAATTTCAATATTGCAAGGGCAAACCTTAGTTAAAATTAAAAATTTAATTATTTCAAGTCATTACAGATTATTTCTCCATATCTTGTTGTGTCTGGAAAGTGCTGTTGCTCTAAACATAATTCACATTTTTCTAGTTTAGATTTCAAGTAATTGGGCTCAAGTTGAAATATGTGTGACCTTTACTAAGGCCTAAAAAATCAATAACTTGGTTCTCAAGCCAGTTTTCTCAAAAAAAAAATGCAGGAGGGAGCCTTTCTTTTCCCTTTTTTCCTCATCAAAAACAGACTCGGGAATTTTTTTTTTTTTTTTTTTTTTAATAATTTCAAAACTAGCATATTTTAATCAACAGTGCTTCAACGTTGAGTGTAGAAATCAAGATCATTTATTTCCTACTTCCGTCTCTTTTCTTTTGCATTTTCTACATTCCGATGATTCGTGTAATGAAACAACGGCATCCTAACAACCAGACGTTTTAAACTTACAGAACCCGACACTTTTAGTGATGCATCTGGTCAATCGCTATGTATCAAAACTAGAGTGTTTCAGCACTATAAATAGTGCTTATGATTTTATTAAACATTGTCAAATTTATAAAATGTAATCAGAAAATCTTGCTGAAGCTTTTCTGGAAGCGACCAACTTCTGAAGTTGAGGGAGCTGTCTTTGATAGCGTCATTGAGTTCTAGTATAGACAGCCTTCAGAAACCACCACTGTGACTGTGTGGAAGTATTACATTCATTCCCTTATGAATTAGCACTCAAGACCAAACTTAATCTTGATGCCTTAACCTGTTATCTCGACAGCCATATTGTGATTTTTAACTAGGGCAGTAGTCTGGATCATCAGCACTTTCCTTTCAAAAATTATGGGTGGGATACCTTAGAGTCAGTCACTTACCCTCTTAGATCTGGAGAATTTGGCACCACTGTATAACTTACCCTTTTAGATGTGGAGAATTTGACACTACTGTATAACTTACCCTTTTAGATCTGGAGAATTTGACACTACTGTACAACTTACCCTCTTAGTTCTGGAGAATTTGACACTACTGTATAACTTACCCTCTTAGATCTGGAGAATTTGGCACCACTGTATAACTTACCCTTTTAGATCTGGAGAATATGACACTACTGTACAACTTACCCTTTTAGATCTGGAGAATTTGACACTACTGTACAACTTACCCTCTTAGATCTGGAGAATTTGGCACTACTGTACAACCTACCCTCTTAGATCTGGAGAATTTAACACAACTGTATAACTTACCCTCTTAGATCTGGAGAATTTGGCACTACTGTACAACTTACCCTCTTTGATCTGGAGAATTTGACACTACTGTACAACTTACCCTCTTAGATCTGGAGAATTTGGCACTACTGCGGATTTTCTGTAGAAGAGTTCTGTGTAGAGGAGATTTATGGCTTTCCCTTCGGACAGGGGACTCCACTGAAACATCATTAGACACTCTGGTGTTTATACAATTATTGTTTTCATTCATTAATTCATTATAATGTGAAGGTTAATTAAGAGTGACTGGCTTTTATGTCCTTATCTATAAATGTAAAAGATAAAATCATCCACTCCTCTCTTTGATTTTTTTTTGGGGGGGGGGGGGGGGGGGGAGGGGAGGGGGGGGGTCTTACACTTACTTTTGGAATATGGAGGAGGGGTTAAGACAGGGAGATCAATAGTTGACTGTCAAAAATGAGGGTTGTGTAACTTTGCAAAAAAAAAGTTATTAAATAATTAACATGATAAAACAAATAAAACAACATACCACTTGGATTCCTTTCTTTGTGGAACTTGTGGTAGAACTCGGACAGATAGCTGACCATGGTCAGTTTGTCAGGACAGGAGCAGGTGGACATCTCCTGACCGGTCATCACTGGACTGATACCCAGCTCTGTGTGGGCCACATCAAACGCCAACTGGTTATTTTTAGCCACGTCTAATGACGACAAGGAGTTAAACTCTCTGAAAATATCATATTACAGTTAATTATCATCATAGCAGATACTTTCTTTTGTTACAACACTTTAAATCTACAGTTAAAAGTAGCAGATGTACATTTATAGTGCCGTTATAAATTAATGGGATAATCCTAAATATTGATTCTTAATTATTCTGAAACTTTGGCCCTGCTGTTCTTCACCAGATCTCACCCCATGTAAAACCTATTGTGACCCCAGGATGCTTCCACATAAGTTTCAGCTTTTCTGGCCCAACGGTTCTTGAGGAGAAGCTTTTAAAAGATTTTTCCTATATATTTCAATGTAAAGCTTGAATTCCCTATTGTGGCCCCACCCTACCCCCAGGGGTCATGATTTTAACAATTCAGAATCTACACTACTCCAGAATCTTCCACATAAGTTTCAGTTTTCCTGGCCAAGTGGTTCTTGAGAAGATTTTTTTAATGACCCCACCCTACTTTTGTCTTTTCTTGATTATCTCCCCTTGTAAGGGGGTTTGGTCCTTCATTTTAATAATTTAAATTCCCCTTTACCAAAGAAATTCAATGCTTTGTACCAACTTTGGTTAAAATTGGCCCAGTGGTTCTTGAGAAGAAGTTGAAAATGTAAAAAGTTTACAGATGGACGGGCAGACGGACATCGGGTGTTCAGAAAAGCTCACTTGAGCTTTCAGCTCAGGTGAGCTAAAAAGAAAAATCTAAGAGATGAAGAAAGACTTACATAAGAATAGGTTTAAAGGTGTGTATAAAGGCTGTAAACTTACATAAGACTAGGTTTAAAGGTGTGTATTAAGGCACACAGGGCGAGTCCACTCCTCCAGGACGTGGTCAGGTCAATGATGTGGACGTTACGGAACTTGTTATTTAGGACACGCTGGCACCAGTGTAACAAGGTATAGCTGTCTATCAACTCTTCTGGAATACAAAAAAATTAATGACCATATATCTAGTGAGTAAACTTACCATTATATTGTAAGTTTACTCACTAGATATATGGTCATACCTAAAAATTTTAAATTTGAAAATGACAGTTCAAAAAGGATCCAGTCGTAAAAAATTTTTAACAGCAATTTTTTTTTTTTCTACTCATTGGGAATGGGTCCGGTACCAATTCAATTGGGAAAAAAGCACTGAAATAGAACAAAAGGGAATTTTCTTTCATGTCAACAAATACATGTATATACCACTTCTGGGACGTTTGGCTGGTAAATCAAGGATTTCATCTTCATACGATCGATCTCCACAGTCGTATAAATGTCTCACTTGTTCAATGCGGAGTAACTTTGTATTGAGGTTAGGGTACCTAATAATCAAGATATACAGTATAGTGTCAATACATGAAAAAAAAAGGCTTCTCTGGGTACACATTTAAGTTTTACAACATTGTATTGATCATTAAGAAAACAATTCATGCATATTAAATTTAACATTGGATCTAGGACGTTGGGTCAGCTTAACATTTACTTTATACAAGAAAGCAGATGAGCTGAATTCAACAGAAACAGAGTATCTGTCTTAACTGTGTAGGAGAAAATTTCTTTTACATTTTAGTTGGGGGGGGGGATTCAAATTTTTTTAGAATTTTATAAATCAAATACTAATCAAAAATTCTGATAAAAAGAAAGTAAAGTTAATTCTGTGCCTGGTTTTATCAATGATATTCCATATTCCTTCATACCTTGTGTTTGGGTCAATTGTGTATTCACTGTAATTCTTGCTGAGGTTTTCTGGTGTAGTTTGTGACAAGAGCTGATAGATGCTTTCTCTCTCGGCTATGACCTGGAGTGGCGTCATTTTCCCCGAAGCCCAGCTCCGAATCATCCAGGCAGCATCGAATCCACCCAGGAATCCACGAGCACAGCCCGATCCTGTGGGCCAAAATGGCTGAAATATAAAGAATTTGTTTTGTACACTTGACAGGTTAATTGTGTGAGAATACACAACAAATTTATCTTGCATGATTTATTTCGGTTAATATAATAATTTGCTAGACAAGTGTTTTTGGTATGCTTTTCTACCTACAAATCATTTACGAATCAGCTGGGATTTGTTTTTTATGGCGTATGAGCTTTATACTTAACTATAAATAAAATGTTTATAAACTGCATCACTGATAAAAGCAAGTGACAATTTAAAATTTTACTACATGTACTTAACATACTTAAAGCTATTTATAAAATGATTATTCCGTTTTCTCATGAATCACTGCTTACACAAGTCTTTCATTCCTTATAACAGAGAGGTTGAGATTCCATACGTGTACGTGTACGTCTAGTAGGGGAATTCCCTAAATTTCTTGTTTAGGTGTTGATAAGTTTTCTACACGTTCCTACGACTTGTAAAAAGGCATCTACACGTAGGTGTAAACTTGTAGATTTTTCAGTAAAAACTAGTCAATTTATGTGTGAAACTGTTATTGTTGTTAATTATTTAGGATGTTGAGTTTCATGAACACTTATTTTAACCATGTTTTGCCCACTAACTTAAGTCAAACTAATTTCACGTAACTACAAAATAGTTGAAACAAAGACTCCGATTACAGTCTACACATTCATGTTACGCGTCATTGAATCTCAACAGACAAATTTCAAACAATGTGTACGTGTACGTCAACCTCTCTAATATTTATTAATAAACAAAAAACACCCTCAATGGAGATTTGTAAATTACCCTTCTTTTGCATAAAACATGTTGAATGCTCTACCAGTATAAATTAATTTAATCATTACTCACAAAATAGTAATTATCCAAACTTCTTATAGCATGTTAGATGAAGGGTTTGTGAGTAGAGAAGCACTTTTTTAGTGAAGCTGATTACAATATTACAAAGAAATATACAAAAGTTACCTCTAACAAACTGTCTCCAACAAGTCCAATTAAAAGCTTGTGGCCATTTCTATCGACAACTCTGGAAGCATTCATAGCTGCAAACATGGAAGTAAAATCAAACATGGCCACATCTGGTTGTCCGTAATGATTAATCGCATATTCTAAATTTGGCAAAGCAAAGTTAGTGGAGAAATTTGCCGCCTCTTTTGCGTAATCCAGTAAAGCATCCCTGTCAATATTATCCGGTGACAACAATAGAGCCGTGTCTGTCCTGTCCTCTCGTAATACACCTTTGTCCAGTAAACTGTTCTTTTTTGCGGTCATTACAAAATAGTGAGTGTCGTCTTTGTAATACACAATGTTTTCCAGATTGATTCCTGTTTTTTCGTTCAGGTCCTTGAAGAACTTCTGATTAAAGATAAAAGCCACACCACTGATTTCCTCCACTTTAGCCTCCTCTGTCGTGTTGCGGTTGATGAAGTTTGCTGTTATTGCTATGGCTAATTTTCCACGGAACTCCTTCCTTCTGAAACCTACAAACATTCCAAGATTTACAATTGTGTACAAACATAACTGCACAAATAAACAAATCATCTTATTTAGAATTGTCACTGTTCCAAAGCTTTTAGGGTCGGTTCAGTAAATTTTAATTTTAGTTTCAGGTTTTTTTTAATCTGTTCTTTCCATATATTATTTAATTTCATGAATTGAACTTGAAAAAATCTTTATTTATTACATTAAATTCCCCTTTAAAAGCAATCCCTGACCATGTTACATCTGGTGTTTAGGACTACTATAGACCACTCTCGCTCAGTGCGATATTTATTCCATCCATTTCTGATCAATCAGGGGCATGATGGAAACAATTTATTGAAATAATTTGTTTAGGGCTATTCCAGGGGGTGTTGGAAGGCACTTTTGATTTTACCCCACCACCCATACATTTTCAATTACCTTCTCCCCCACCCCCCATTAAATTAAAAATACTTTTCATACAACCAAATAAAAACTTTGTGCCTTTTCTGCTACAGCTGAAATAAATAGTACAGTTGATTATTTGTGAGGGTAAATACAACCACCTATCTAAAAATATATCGGATGAGGACAACCACCCATGCAAATTTAATTGCTCTAGCCCCACTACCTATAAAAAAATATATGAAATGCCATCCAACCCTCCCATACATTTTTTTTCCTGGAATAGCCCTTAAGTTATCAAATGTCATTATTTTGGGTTATCTTTCCCTGATTTTATTTTTCTTAAGTAACTCATTCAGGTTATTTATACTTCACTATCCATTATTTTAAACATACTGGTATCTGAAAAGCTTTATTCATGTTATACTAAACAGAAAAGAACCCTGGCAGTAAGAGTTATCTATCTTTAAAATTTCACAAATTGAAATTTAACAAAAAATGGGAAAAATTGGAACCAAAACTGAACAGAACAACTTGGACTGTGGTTTTCGGTTATTTCAGGGAACCAGGATAGCCCTAATTTTACTTAACAAGCAAAACTTAATTTATCAAAATAAAAATATGAACTGAAATAGTTGTGTACTTGCCTTGAAGTGTGTTCCTTTTTCCATCAGCACCAATCAAAACGTCAAACTCATATTCCGAAACTACATGATCACTTGGGGTACAGGCACACCGCCATCCTACTGCAAAAATTGAGTAAATTTGTATGATTGGGTATATTCTGCATAAAGTCACTAAAAATTTTTTAGAAAATCATTTAGGGCTGGAACAATGCATCAAAATTTTTCCTTGTTTTAATACTGAACATTTTGGGTTTCATATATAAAATAAATATGTTTATAAATATGAAATTCATAATAATTAACACCACTTTGTTATTATAAAAAATAAATAATTTTGTTTTACACAGATATACAGCTTCTATAAATAAATTAATCTTATTCGTGAAGAAATATTAATATATAATTTATATCAATACAAAATGAAAATTTTATGATTAAAAAAATCGTGATATCATGTATCATGTCATGGCACAAATATAGTGATACATATCCATATAGAAGATGTATCGTCCCTGCCCTATAAGTATGCCAGATTTTAATCAAGGATAATGAATCCATACACAAATAAAAGATACTGAAGTTCCACACATACAGTTTAGAAGCTATAAAGGTTACATTAATATCTCAATTTATTATCTTTACTTATGATAAATGATTGTAAATTTACCACCAGGCTTCTCCTCTGTTGGTTCAATCAGTCCATCAAAACTAACATTGACGTGAATTTCCACTCCGACCAGTAGCGCCACCTTCATCAGTATACATTGTAACTGTCGAATGCCTGAAATAACCAGAAGTCTCTGATGATACTGAAGCTCTACTCACATGGACATACATGTAAAAAATAGCACACAAAAGCATATTGTCTAATTTGAATTTAATTTACCAATCTTAACTCCAAGATAAATGTTTGCAAAGAGTAAGACTTGAACCAATTTTGCATTCAGAAATTATTCTATTTTTAGGAACATCTATTGTACATGTACAGTACTGTTATTTTCTAAAACATTTTTGTTGGATCAATTACGTATATTTTCCTTAAGTAAATTCAAATTTACTTTTAATTTGCTAAACATAGAAAATGCACAGGATTTTGTGAAGCTAGTTTTTAAGATGGTATGATCATGATGATGAATAAGATAGAACAGAAAACTCTTATTTTCCTTATGATACTAATGTATAAATGGTATTATATGATCTTCCTTATTTTCATGAGTAAAACTTAACAGACTATTAAGGAGAGATCAAGGAAATGAAAACTGAAAGTTCTTCACGACTAGCTAAATGTACGTTTTACATCTAGTTCATAGGAAATCTAATATTTTAAACATGGAACAGCAAATTATGCTGCATTTATCAAATTTTTTCCCAGTCTTCATACATTTTTATTAAAACACCAACAAAAGTGCAGTGAATGTGCCATAAATTCTTCAACTCACTTATATGGTCAATAGCACCAGCACAAAATTTTCCAAAAAACTTTTTGGCCCCCAGATTCTTTAGGTCAGTGATGAGGTACGGCCAGAGATGTAGGACATTGTTCCGTGAGAAACTGTCCCGCTTCTCAACCAGCACCACCTTACAGCCAAGGAAAGCCGCTTCTATAGCTGTCCGCAGACCACAAGGACCGGACCCAATCACCAGGACCTGAAATAGTAAATACAGAAAAAGTCACAATTACTGACTATAACAGCCGCCCTCAGACCACAAGGACCGGACCAAATCTCCAGGACCTGTCAATTGTATGTACAAATTCAAGATTACAAAGAAACTATATATCAAATTATTACAAAGTACATTTTTCTAGCTTTTCAAAAATTTAAACATGATGAACTTTATTTTCAGGACTACTGATTTCAAAGACTCTATAATAACATCCAATTTTAACAAAAGATTTCTTGATAAACAAACCATCATCTATTCTTAGTCTAGTTTACTACAAAAACATTATATCTAATTCTTTAAATAAAATTTACATTGCTTTAAATCCAATGCATCAAAAAGATACATTGACTATAACTGCATTATATAAAGATTCAATAATCATACATCAACTTACATGCCAAAACATTTACTAATGTAAACAAGGTAAATGTTAAAGAAAAGTTCAAACCACTTGTAGTTAGTCAGCTGTATCCCTGGTCAAACTTATGTTGTTAAAACTAGTGTTGGTACACTATAGATTTTACCTTTCTTGTAGTGGGTCAGCTATAAACATTAACTTATCCTTGTTTGCCCCCCCCCCCCCCCCGGCCCTTTTCTTAAATCAAGTCAGCTTCTGGTCAAAATTACCCATCTATAGGCATGAGCTTCCCTGACTTCTTGTAGTGAGTCATCTTTAAATCTGGTCTAACTTGCACTTCCATTAGCTCATGCTCACCCCCACCCCTTTCCTGTACCGAGTTGCCCATAACCCTTGTCTAACTTACCCTCATGTTGGCACAGGCTTCCCCTTTCTTGTACTCTTTCCGAGTCACCCATAACCCTTGTCTAACTTACCCTCGTGTTGGCACAGGCTTCCCCTTTCTTGTATTCTTTCTGAGTCACCCATAACCCTTGTCTAACTTACCCTCGTGTTGGCACAGGCTTCCCCTTTCTTGTATTCTTTCTGAGTCACCCATAACCCTTGTCTAACTTACCCTCATGTTGGCACAGGCTTCCCCTTTCTTGTATTCTTTCTGAGTCACCCAAAACCCTTGTCTAACTTACCCTCATGTTGGCACAGGCTTCCCCTTTCTTGTATTCTTTCTGAGTCACCCATAACCCTTGTCTAACTTACCCTCGTGTTGGCACAGGCTTCCCCTTTCTTGTATTCTTTCTGAGTCACCCATAACCCTTGTCTAAATTACCCTCGTGTTGGCACAGGCTTCCCCTTTCTTGTATTCTTTCTGAGTCACCCATAACCCTTGTCTAACTTACCCTCGTGTTGGCACACGCTTCCCCTTTCTTGTATTCTTTCTGAGCCACCCATAACCCTTGTCTAACTTACGGTACCCTCGTGTTGGCACAGGCTTCCCCTTTCTTGTATTCTTTCTGAGCCACCCATAACCCTTGTCTAACTTACGGTACTCTCGTGTTGGCACAGGCTTCCCCTTTCTTGTATTCTTTCTGAGTCACGCATAACCCTTGTCTAACTTACCCTCATGTTGGCACACGCTTCCCCTTTCTTGTATTCTTTCTGAGCCACCCATAACCCTTGTCTAACTTACGGTACCCTCGTGTTGGCACAGGCTTCCCCTTTCTTGTATTCTTTCTGAGCCACCCATAACCCTTGTCTAACTTACCCTTGTGTTGGCACATGCTTCCCCTTTCTTGTATTCTTTCTGAGCCATTCTCTTGTTTAGCTTCACCCACACAGTCTGAGCTTTCCATGATGTCAGCTGGTTACTGAGACGACGGTAGAACAGTCGATGGTTGGTGTGTTTTAGTTCGAGGACCTCACAGAGCTGATGGAATGAGCCGAGAATGGACTTACAGGTTCCGGCCTTGAGGAAGCTGTCGAAAATGTAGTCCACACTTCCACCATGAGTACCCATCACTATCTCATCCCTATCTGTATCTCACGATTGATCCCAGACGCATTACAACATCTATATACGGTTAGAAATAATGTATACTGTTACAACCTCCCAATGAAAATGTGTTGTCATTGTTAATAAAAGGTTCAATTATTTATTCCCAAATCATGTAATCATCTCCTATTCACCCTGCTATTTTTTTTCTCTCTCTCTTGATAGATTTTTTTTTAAGTCTGGAAACTCAAAATTATTATTAGTGCATTTCAGTTAAAACTCCTTTTCTATAGTCATGTGATTTTATGTTTCATATTTTCAACAGGTCCAGTACAATCAGTACATTTAGCTATGTAGCTAAAATTACCTACCGTAGCTTTATTTACCTTCCTCAGGTAGCTTTATTTAGCTATTTCAAGGCAACTTTTTCACAATTTTGCTTCTTATTTTAAAAAGACAAAAAGTCGCAAGTAAATGTCTATTAATATTTATTCTAGGTATTGTTTAAAAAGCAATCTGAAGCAGAGATAGTTTTAACATTGCTGCCTTTGAACACTTTTGAGGAAAGTACGTATTTCCATTGTTTGAGTAACTGTGCACTCCTTGTGTGTGATGAGGCGTGGATAAGTATGATTACTTCTCATTGTGCTCATGTTAACCAAAACTGGTTTTCTTTGTTATGTCACTTAAGAAATAACTGTTGGATCACAAATTAACTGTTGTATAAGGCCCCAGAACTTTTAGAACTTTGATTGCAATTGCGCAGAAAAAGACGCATCTCCAAGAGTGATTTTTTCATGAATTGTTTTCAGATGAGTTCAAAGTTGAAAATTATCATTGCATCATAGTGCAATTTTCTGCACTTTCTGGGAAAAATACCAATTTAAGGAGGCTCATTACACCACTTTTTGATGACGTACTACACAAAAAATAAACCTCCATTGTTTGGTCCGTTTTCCTCTGGGGACGAATTCTACAGGTTCCCTTATAATGTGACCAGATCTTTAAAACGCTTTAAAAATAGACTTAACATGTGATGTTGTAAACAGTGAAAACAAAGTAACGGATTCATCATGTATACACGAAGAAAGATTGTTTTTAAGTAGAAACCAAAGAAAACAACAGCCAAATCATCGCTAAACAAGTAATGTACAATGTCATAGCGAAAGCGGTGTGAGCTCTATCAATGACAACATGTATGTATGGAGGAAATTCGAGTTAAATTCTACAACCTTGTTGAAATAAAAAAATAATTTACTTGCACTATTTATTGTACTCGTGTTGATTTATATACTTGTTTTCATTGTTTTTATTATATACTCGAGAAATTTAAAGCTTTATTCTGATCTTTAGATGTAATGTTCAAACGTTCCTTTGTGTTTTGAGTCTTGGGTAATTAGGAAAGATAACTCTTGCAAGTGGACTTTTTATTCCAAATATTTGTTAAATTGGAATTTTCATTTCGTTAAAACATTCTTCATTCAATTTGCCACACGTAATTCATTGAAATACATTCATTGTCTCTTTAGAACTCATTTTCCAAATTATTGAAGCACAAATTAAGAAGAAAATGGCATTCATTGTTTTTTTTGGAGAAAACTATTTTTTCTAATAAAAATAATATTAAATATTATGAAGTATTGTCATTTTGTGTACATGTCTAAAGAAGATGTCCATCATCTGACACTGAAATTTCTGCAATTCTATTAATAATTAACTTGAAATAAAATATTTTACTAAAATCAGAAAAAAGTTTAAAAATTCACTAAAAATATTTATGATATCACAACCTCCATTTGGATATCTAACATCTACATTATAAGTGGTGCTGTAATGAAATCTTAAATAAAATGTGGGTGTAATGAGCCTCCTTAAGAAATAAGTTTGATTTAGTAGCTAAATAAAGCTACTTCAGGTAGGTAAATAAAGCTATGTAGGTCATACAAGCTACATAGCTAAATCTAGTGATTGTATCAGACCTGTTCAAGAGAATAAATATTCAAAGACAAAAAAATAGATCCACCAAGCATACCAAGTAAACTATTGCATCCAATCTGCTATTTACATTTTATCTAAGCTAGCTTCCTATCTTATTTGATTAATGCATTATTTTCAAGAAGAAAAATAGTGAAATACATGCATAAGTGTACACAGGTGTGCTACATACATGTATAAACAATGAAAAAAATTAATTTTGTTCAGGTCTCGTGAACCAATGTATCATGAGAATCAATTTATTCAAAACATATTGTATTTCTAGTGGTACATAACATATAAAACTTGAATGACTAATCATGTGATAATCAGGAAAAGCAAAAGATACTAGAGATAATTAGACATCGTTCAACTGACTCTTCCGTGAGTCATAGTTCAAAATGTCACTTCCAAAGAAATTACTGTTCTATATTCCCTTTTAAATAAACTACGGTTTCATTTCAAAGACCTACCTTTAACATTTATGTTCCTTTAATTTTGGAGCCAAACGCGAAAAATAATTATATAAACATGTTTGATCTTTTTTGTTCTACAACCGCCATTTTGCTCTTTCTGTCAAACAGTACTTTCGAGCCCGACTTAATTTTTTTTTTTCGAATGCGTCGAATGCAGTGGCGGATTCAGGGGGGCTTGGGGGGGTTCGGGAAAAAAACCCCGCCCTATCAAAAAAAATTTTTTACAAGTGTCATTTTAACCATATATTTTATAAATGCGACTCTATCCAAGCCCATTATTTAACACAAAGAAGTCACCATGCGAAATCCCTTTCCGCTTGAGCGCACACAATATACAGGTAATCAACAGTAGGCCTACTGTACATGCAGAGATCATGATAGTCCGTGCAGCTAGTGATAACGCAACGTCATACACTAACAACCAAAACTGCACATAGTTATTACGGTTTTGTTTTGGCTAAAGAAATATTGTTTCGAGAATTTTCTTCTTTCTTCGATAATTGAATGTTACTTTATTGAACTACGTAATTAAACTGTGATTATTATTTAATAGAAAAAAAAAATTAATTAATACATCAGGGACGTATACTAGTTGAAATACGTTGTGACCTGTACCAAAAAGCACATTGAAAGTATTCCTTTTGTAGATGGAAATTACAATGCAATTTTAAAAAGCAAAAGATCTGCATTTTTTTTTTAAATTACAGTTGAATGATGTTGAATAAAACCCAACTAACGGTTACAACTTTGTATAATGAATTGTGGTAAAACTAATACGTATAAATTAGAGGTCCTGTCAAAACAAGAATTTGCCACTCTTTTATTGATTGTTTTTCAAAACTTTATTTTCAAACATTGGGCAGGTAAGTGGATAAAAAAAATAGAATTAAAGAGTGCATTTATGTTAGAAATTATAATTAACCCCCCCCCCCAATGAATAAGCAATAATTCCAATTATTTTCCAAAATAATCTATATTTATTCTTCAATATGAAATATTACGTGTATATATTACAAATTATATGAACAGTATAGTCAAGTAGTTGAAAAGAGTAATTAGAGTTTCTACACAGAATTCGAATGTTCTAAGTGTTGGAAAATTGCACATCATGCAGTTGTATTTTGGTAGACAAAGCTTCACATGCGACGGTGTGTTGGAAGTGCATTTTAAAATGAAAATTGGATATTATATAGCAAATGGCGATATTTCTAATTTTATCAGATTTTACATTTAATTTTTTCTCTAGAAAAGTCTCATTTTTCAAGTTAACATGGAAGTTAAAAATAATCCCAAAATTTTAATTTTTTGTTCAATTTCTTGAAAATTTGGGTAGGTCGGTCTTGAAAAACAACTAGGAAAAAAGTGGCCAAAAACTAACTAATTCAATCTAAAATGCTGGAAAATGCACCATTTGGAGCCATTTTTAAAGAAATTTTCTCGGGGGAGGCGCCCAGACCCCCCCCCCCCACTTTTGGCAGGGGGACATCTCCTCCCATGCCCTCAACCTTCGGCCCTACGGGCCTCAACCCCCCCCCCCCCCCCGTGGACTTCTGGATCCGCCACTGGAATGCAATGTTCACATTATATATTATATGCATTAATTTCGGCACCATGCAATTACTTCTTAAACTCGACACGAAAAAAAAAAATCCTGATAAAAACCAGGGACCTAAATACTTAGTATATATAGGTCCCTGATAAAAACAGAAAATCATCAAAAAAAAAAAAAAAAAAAAAAAAAAAAAAAACCATATTCAAAAATCAATGAATGTGTTTAAATAAAAAAAAAAAAAACAAAAAAAAAAACAGATAAATATAGAGGATATGAATTTATCTCGATTTTAGTCTACTACATCTCGATGTCGAAGTACTTAAATACATGTATGCTGCTTTTCCTTATATAAGGCTGGTACATGTATGCTAAATGTAATATGCCAAAACATCCACATTATCCCTCCCCCCTCAAAAAGGTAATTAAATTTAAATATTATTATAATAAAATATGCAAATTTCTTTTAAAGAAAGAATGTATTTCAAATTTTCAATGAAATTGTTTCATTGTTCAAAGATAATTTGTTTGTATTACATATGTTTCTTCATATATATACCCATTCCAACAACCCTAAATACTGTAATTTTTGTGAAAAGCTTCCAGGGTTTCTACTGCCTGGATCCGCTGTTGAGAGAGGGAATGGGGGCTTATGTATTCACTGAATCCCAGACCTCCCTGTCGTCAAAAAAGCATCCACATCATTTTTGCCTGGCTATGCCACTGCCCCCCCCCCCTTACCCCACTCCTAGCTATATCGCCGGTGAAGAAAAATATTTACATGTACAGGTTTCCTCGGGTACGTCACTTGAATTCATTGTCGTAAAATTCTTCATTTGAAAAAATCTGTTTTACTGACTAAAACAACATTTTTGTGAAAAGTCTTGCAATTAAACAGAAAATCCTGGACTCCTGTTAGAAAGCTTAGGGGAAGTATCACAATAAAGCTCTTCCTAATTTCTCTTTTTAAGGGGTTGACCGGGGCCCCCGTCTGATTTTGCGTCTGTTGCAGGGTGTCCCTACAATTATATTTTATATTATACACATTTCAAAAGTATTTTTTAAGACTTTAAGCCAAATAAACGTATATCTAGATCTATAGTTTTTAATATTTTATCGTGAGCCAATCTGATTTAATTAAATCAGATCTTTGTTACGCTCCGAAATTCTGAAAATCACTTTGTACAGCGACCATCAGAATTTCGGAGCGTAACAAAGATCTGATTTTAATCAGATTGACCGTGAGCACACCATTTTTCATCATGACGTCTCTCCGACCATTGGTTTACGTACAAGACTTGTATTTTTATGCTCAGAACCTAGATAGGTCAGACACTTAAATAACTAACTTCTCCACAAAATGATATCTATATAATTAAATGCTGTTGTGTTTAGAGGCGCTGTTGAGAAATAAACATGAAATATATTAGGAAAAATCACGAAATCTATATATTTTTCCCTGTTAGTGTGAATGCAGCCATCTTGATGTTGGATCTTCTACATAGGTTTATAGGTACCAAGTTGTCAACGATATTAATTTGAAAAATGTTGCATATTTTTATCCGTAGTCTTTTTTTTTTGTTTGTTTGTTTTTTATAGTCAGTATTTTCTTGAAAAGGCTAAATATGAGACGTCTAAGTGGTGTAAATAGCATATGAATGATACATATATAAGGCGCATTTGAAGGAAATCATTTCATTTAATTCTTTCTCTTTTTTAATACTAGTCATATGCATGTGATTCCCCCTTTTTTCTTCTAACTGATTAAAAAGTTAATTTAACAATTCAAAGGGAAAACATATCTTACAATGATTGAAATAAAGTTTTCGAGAGAATATACAATTATAAAAAGTACTTTTCTTGAAAATCATTTTCTATGAGGAACCTTTTAATATACTAGTATGGGGAAATTATGGAGCATTAATTTAAACAATTTAGATATGCATTATATATAACCCACTTACAACAAAATTGCTATACGGTTAGTAAAAATTCTTTTCTTGTCTTAGCGGAAGATTGAAATGTGTTACATGGAAAAGTGTTTGTCTATATAATGAAAAAAGTGCCACAGGGGTCAATGGTGGGCCCTCTGTTCTTTATTTGTTAATGATTATATTCTATAAATGTATGAAGCACTCAGATGTCAGTATTTATGCAGATGATAGGATGTTTCACGTCTCTAGCGCAGATCCAGAAATTTCTTGCAGGGATCCACAGAAACTGTAACATATCGGAGCCCCCCCCCCCCCACACACACACAAGTAATCAACGAACTTCCTCTAACCTGAAATTTCTTACTGTGTATCAAATGACGCGTAATGTAAAGTTTATTATTGAATCATTCATGTTCAGTACATGCAACTAAAAATGTGTTAGGCTCATTTAAAATATAACTGAAACAACTATTTCATGAGCATGATGGGGGGAGGACAGTCACACTAGTTCAAATATGGTTCTGGTTCGATGATTTTTAACAGGGTTATCCCTTTTGAACTTAGAAAAAAAAAGAACTTTTTCAGTTTCCGCTCTCTAACTTGTTTAAGGTTGAAATTGCATATGCAGGTATTTCACCAGAAAATACAGGTCAAGTTTGAATACAAATTTAAAACTAAATATGGCAATTGAAGTTTTGGCTGCCTTTGGGGGCATTCGTGGAGTTACAACACATCTAAGTTTTTTTTTCTAAGTTCAAGAGGGATAACTATGTCAAAAAACATCGAACCATGGACCATATTCGAACTTGACCTGCGTATTCCCATGACGTATCCAAAATATTTCATAAATCCTGCTGCAATTTTGAATTTCTCTTAAATGCTTATTGCTTAGTCTACCAAGATTTTCCCTTCCTGCTAGGTCATTTACAATTGTTGCATGGTGTGATTTTATTAAACCACTCATAGAACTAAATACATTTCCCTTTCTGATATTTTCTTGAATTTATAATAAAGATGTTCATTTTCTTTCTTTCTTTTTTTCTATGCAGCAAAACCAACTTATGATAAGCATCAATTTACTTATACTGACGATGTTATTTGACTATGGGTTTTTTTTCTTCGTGATAATATTCTTCAGGTTTTAATATTATTGCAGTAAACCACGAAGATTAGGTCAGATCTAGTGAAATTGAGGTCAGGTCTAGTAGAATTTTCATGTAATAGTCCGAATGGTCTAGTTAATTTTAAAGTTAATGTTGAGCCCTGGAACGAAAAGTCAATGATGACAGAATGACGGAACAACGCGGAACAGGGTAACACTATTATGGTTGGGGGGGGGGGGGGGGTATCGGGTCCGTTCGCCCTATCTACCTGTTCGCATGAGTCCGTTCGCGCAGGATCCGTTCGCCCTCATTCTGGTTCGCCCTATTTCTCGTTCGCCGTAATATATATATATATATATATATATATATATATATATATATATATATATATATATATATATATATATATATATATATATATATATATACATATATATATATATACAGTATATAGTTAATGTTATTATTTATCATCATTTATGTTTTATTTTATTCAATATTTTACGACTTCGTGTTTTTTTTCTATTTTCCCCCAGTTAATTTGTTCTTTATTAAACTATTCAAATTTGATATTAATGCTTTTTTCATGCTTAATTGGTTTAAATATACTTAATAATGTCACTGCAATTTAGGGGATCATATCCGTGTTTTTTTAATAATCCGCGGTATGTTTTGAAAACAATTAAAGAACTGAGACGTTAAGAGTCATTCTCTGTAAGCATCAAAGAATTTAGAAAAAAGTTGGAAATGGTACATCACAGATTTGGCTGATATTTTGCATGTAATGTAGAAACACCATAACGTATTGAAGAAAATCCATTGGCTCATTATTCAACTATCTGCAATATAAAGAGGCCGAACGGACCCTGGGCGAACAAGTTTTAGGGCGAACGGACTCTGGGCGAACCAGAATTAGGGCGAACGGCGTCAAGGGCGAACGAACAAGTTTTAGGGCGAACGAACATACAACCGGGGGGGGGGGGGGGGCATAAAAAAGATTGTCACCATGAATTTTTAGTTATTACTTAATATAAAATTATACAGAACGTATACAGAACGTAAAATAAATTAGTTAAATAAATGATTATTGGAGTTCTGAAATATTAAATATTTCCTTGGATCTTGTCATAATTTTTTTCCGTTTTTTTTTTAATTAATTGGCACTTAAGCTTGTTAATGGTTTGAACACCTATTGTGGAATACCTATTGATTGAACAACTTTTTTTATTCTCTGGTTATAAACTGGCATGAGGAGATGAAATTTGCAATTTTCCCCCTCATTCTTCAGATCATTTTCATCAAATAAAAAATTTAAGGTTATTGATAATGCAATACAAAAGGAAAAGGTACACTTGTCAGTTGTGTTGCCTAGCTCAATCACCAAATTGTAGATTTATTTTAGAATTTAGAAAATAATCAATTTATACTTTCAAAATCTTATAAACCTTCTTCAATTTCTCTCACACTTGTGTTTGAGACAGACATTAGTTTTAAAACTAACAAGAGATGTTTGTGAAACACTTATGCCCCCCCCCCCCCTTAAAAATTGGAATTTTTCTATGTCAAAGGGGCATAACTCTGTCAAAAATTGCTCTATTGTACCCAAAACAGAAGTTGACCTAGATATTTTTATGATAAATCTGTGTACCAAATTTCATTTCAGTATGTGCAACCTCTGCAAAGAAAATGAAAGGAAACTGTTGATGGACCGATAGACTGACGGACAGACAGTAGCAAAGCAATATGCCCTCCCTTCTTCGAAGGGGGGCATAAATACTGGAAATCAAGAAAACTTGTAAACACATGATTATAATGTTTGTTAACAGAATTTTACAAAGTAACTTCTTCAACATGCTCAATATTCTTACAGTTAAGTTTTGATTTTATCTAATGGAAAAAAAACAAAAAAACAAAACAATACACATTGTACATACTTTAGCTTTGTTTGTTATTCAAAGCATGTAATAATCTTCGAGACTTAAACAATCTTTTACCATACAGAAAATTGTCAAAAGAGGGAAGATCTTCCTCAAAAACAGGAGGAAACTTAGAGATACCAATTCTAGAACAGTCTTCATACAGAGGTAATTTTTCTCCAGCCCTGTCTGGAAACTTTGACTGAATTTCTCTGATGTCTTTTATAGATCCATTTTCCAGTATTTCTTTCACATTAATTCCAACACAAAATAATCTGTAGTGCAAAACCATCCACAAGAAAACCACAGATGCAATGTTCAGTCTTCTGGGTTTATCCTTGTCGTGGAAGATTGGGAGTTTCACACTACAGATTAGAATATCATTGAGAGAGTCATACATCAAAATCCTGTAATGATACGGGGAAATCAACAGGTTTGGTATCAGAAAGTTTTGTAAATGTGGATAAAGTTTCCTCTGGATGAATGAAAAAACAATGGTCTGGGAAATGACTTGATTTTCAGCTCCTCGACTGCTGTTTACTCTCGTTTTACAAAATGTCTTTTCTTCTTCCGAGAAATCTTCTTTTTCATCAACTAAAAAAGATTTTAGATATTAAACAACTACATCTAATTCAAAGGTAAGATGAAGACAAACACATTAAATGAACTCGGTAATATATACAATGTATCCCAAATTCTACTATGGTTATCATTGCAAAGATCAAAGGAAAGTCACGACCATTATTCTCCAATAAATCACAAACGTCATCAGCAAATTATCAATTTAACTTTAAATCAGTTACCTTTTGACTGCTTTTACTAGAAAGAGGATCAAGGCACCTTTTGATAGTGACGTAAATTAGTGTGAAAAAGAAGTTTACTTAGGATTCGGATTACCTCATACTTTTTCTTATGAAAGAAGTGCAAATTAAAGAGAAGTAGCATTCAATTGTGATGTAATAAGGCACTTATGTTAACATCAACATCTAGCTTCTCCCTTTCTCTATATAGGAGTTTGAAAATTCACCATTATAGCAGAATAGAAATAATTCCCTTGTTATCGGAATTATTGGAAAATATACTCCTCTGTCTTGAGATTTTGTTGGCAAATGAAAAACCTCACCCTTTGGGCTCAGTTTTTATTTGCTAATAAAATCTCTGGACTATTGGGGTATATTCTCCAACAATTCTTCCGACATGGGAATTATTTCTAACTTGAATACTTCACTGTATATAATACTTGACTTAGTGGGAAGGAGTTTACATTTGTCTTTAATATTTGTTGGAGATGTACATGTACACTTTGTAAGTAGACATTCCAACAACCAGAGAAAAATTATATCAATTAATGTTGCTATATCCCCTCAACCCCCCCCCCCCCCCAAATCCTCACACATACAAAAACACACTCAAGAACCATACACTGCTAGACAAGATTTAGTCATAATTCATTATTTCTCTTTTAAAAAAAAAATATGTGTATTTCATATATCTTCAAAAATGTGTGAAAGATTCCTTCATTGTTTGATTTTTTTAAAAATTTCAATATACCATGTGATTCATATCCAGATACAACAGCTACTGATTGTGACGAGCACATAATATCAGGAAAACCATGCCATGCTGCTTCATCTCCTGAAAAAAAAAAACACAGAGAAAATTTTCAAAACATTAACCAATGTATATAGTGAACATAGCAAAGATTAGGAATTTTCTAAAATTTTATATACAGCTGTACACCTCAACTTCTATTTAAAAATATAATCATCATCTAAGTTACTTACTATCACACATGATTATGGACACAGTGTATTTTCAAACTTGCTAGTTATTTTTTTTTTCAATTTCCTGGTTGACATTTTTTAAGCACAATAAAAAAAGACACAACAAAAGACAGAAACTGATGCTGCTTGTAACCATTTTTTTAAAGTATTCTGACCAAGGTGCACCTTGTAAAAGTGTCAGTAGAATATTATACTTTTGTTAATAAACTTACAGTAATGATTTAATTTAGTAATTTACACATACTTATAGTTCAAGACTAGATTTAATTTCATAAATCTAATTATTACATACATGCCAACAAGTATTTTCTCTTTTAGACAAAGTGAATGAACACGGAATGAAACTGCGCAGCCATAAATTTAAAACAAACTTTAATGTACCTATTCCTGTGCTCTCAAACACAGGTGTGCTGTTACAATGATCCAATCCACACTGACATTTCTCTTCCTCTACTTTCACTTTTAATTGCTTGTTAATTACACAAGACTGTCCTGGTGCTAGTCTCCTCAATAAGTGTTCAGCCAGAGCAATGGTTAATTCATCCATTTCCTGACTCCTCTCCTCTGTCGACTCATATCCTCCTAAAACATTACTAAGGCTTTGTTCATGACTTTCTGAAATAAGTAAAATGAGGATTTCAATTAAGACATGAAAAAATTTGCTTGTGAAAGGACAAAATTTGGTAATGGCCCATATCTGTCCCCCAAAATCAAACTTTGATGGGGAAATCTGAGAGTATGTTTTAAGCCAGGAGGATATAAATTATGCAGACTTCAAAACATTAAGCATTTTATCTGACTGTGATGTCATAAGGTTAGTAAGAGGTCAGATAATGATGTTAATTAAATGTGTCAATGATTTCAAAAGAAACTAGAACTGTCCAAAAGGGACAAATACCCCCCGCTGGGTTTTTCAGAGAAGGTACCAAATCCCTAATGTTTTCAAGATGTGAGAGGTGTTCACAATTTGCTTAAACATTTAGAGTGAAAATTTAATTACTCATTATATTTTTTTAATGAATGAAACTAAGGTGCAGCCTAATAAAACATCAATACTAATAATTACAGTGTTTTTTATTACATTGAAAAAATAGTTTGCAACTATCTGTCATTCTTTGTGAGTCATGACACTCTGCAAATTGGTTGTTAAAAAAAAATTATCATAATTAATTATACAAAATCAAATTGATCTTAATACCTTTATATCAAACTCATTTTAAAAATAAAAGGCTGGTTCCAGTAACTATGTATTTTGACAGACATAAATTACAATTAAGAGACTTAGACAACAGAGATTTTTATTTCTTTCTGCCCAATTCCCAGGAGATATAGATAAGACCTGCTTGATCAGAGATGCCCTAACAGCTTCCCACACTGAACTTGTTAATTAATCTTTAACTGGATGCATGTCCACTCATTACTCCCAAGGGACAAATGGATTTACACTATCTGCTGTGTAATGTAAAAACTGTTTTTAATACTTTGTGATCTTTTTTTTTTAGTTCAATGAGTTGTTTTAAGCTGTAGTTCACATTTTTGTACAGATGTTCTAGATTCTATGTCTCAAACCTTAGACATGAACCCGAAATGACTAAGTCAATAAAAATGAAAAAAAAAAACTTAAAATGCAGAAAAATTATCAAATAATGTTGAAAATACCAGGTGCACATCTTCATATGGTAAATAATAAGTGTACAAATTTTCATACAAATCTATGCAATAGTCTCTGAGAACAGATCCAGACAAAACCACATAATAAAAATGAAAAAAACACCTGTAAAATGCAAAAAAATTATCCAATCACGATGAAAATACCAGGTGCACACCTTCAAATGGCAAATAATAAGTGTACAAATTTTCAGACAAATCCTTACAACAGTTTCCAAGAAATGGTCTGGACAAAATCTCGTCTACAGACAGACGGACAGACAGACAGACGGACAGACAGACGGACAAGCTGATTCCAATATACCCCCCTAAACTTCGTTTGCGGGGGGTATAAATACTGTATTTTGTGTCAATTTTTTGACTGTAAAATATGAAGCGCAGGCCTGCTCAGACTCCTTCTTTTGATATAATGTGTTAAGAATGATAATATCAATGAAATATCTGAAAATAAATCCTGAGCAAGTTTGCGCCATATAAAAACTCAAGACAAAATCGAACAAAATTCAAGGATTTACTCTATTTAAAAAATAACAGGAAATCTCAATAGTTTCATTAGTTGGGACAAAAAGTTACCTTTCTCTTTAAAATAATCATCAAGTATGTCAACCGCTCTCTGCTTGTCCTCATTAAGTTCCCGTGATTGACCTTTTAGATCTAACAATAGATCGAAGCCTTTTGTGAAGACATCATAGAAGTCGATCATATAGAGAGAAGTGCTCCCTGTTGGACCCACCTTTCTGAAGTCACACCTGGCATCTGTAAAGAATGCACTCGTATTCGCATTACAGTCCGGACCAAGCTGCAGAATAGCAAACGCTGGATAAACTGATTGAGTTGATGCTAAATTGAAGACAGTTTCCCATTCTGGGGAACTGTCATACTTGTTTTGAAGCCTGAGCTTCTTGTTTTTTGGCGAACCTGCCGCCATCTTTCCGGTTGTCTATTAGTTCAACCCTAAAATAATTCGACCTCCTGACATAGCAATCTATGCTAATATTCCGTACGATGAGTAGCACATGCTGGGATAATTTTTTTTTAATTAACTACATGCCATTATAGTCTTTGCATAGACTGAAATCATAAACAGTTTAGGTATGAGTAAATTTATCTATGTTGCGTCTATCTTACCTATTTCGCGAGAAAACGAACTAAAAAAAATAAGTAAATTCATTTTCAACTTCCTTTGAGATTCTAGAGACAGAATTAAGCGAAATACATTAATTGGCAAAATAGAAGAAGGGGGATTGGAGTAGTAGATATACTTACCAAGTTCCAAGCATTAAAATCTGCTTGGATATCAAGACTCATGAATAATGATAATCACAACTCTATGCTATCCCACCTTGACAAATTATTAGGGGTGTACATGTATAATGTAAATTTTGAATATATATTAAAAACCAACAGTACTAGTTTGAACGACTTTGACTCTTTTAAAAGACTGCCTTTGTTCTATAAAGAAATCTTTTATCTATTTTAATCATTGTAAAAAACTTCCCGATATAAAGAAAATGAGTATTAACGAAATTTTACAAGAACCGATCTGGAATAATAGACTCTTTTTGTATAAGGGAAAAACGGTATTCTTTAAAAATTGGGTTAAAAATATAAAATATATAAAAGATCTCTTTTCAGATGGTGGATTTAAAACCATCAAAAATATAGGAGAAGAAATTAAAAAAAAAAAAGTCAAATTTATTGTGTGAATATAAACTGATCAAGACAATTTTTAAATATATTAGAGAAAAAGGTGAAGATCAACATAAATTTATTTACATAAAGAACAAAAGGTATTTTAATTTTCATGGAAATTATTGTAGGGCTGAAGCAAGAAATGTAAATTTTTCTATGATATCCTTCTCAGTAAAAAAAGTTATTCCGCCAAAACATCGGCGACTACTTGGGGAAATGTTCAATGTTAGTCAAAAAATGTGGAAATCTATTTATCAGCAAAAGATTAAACTGGCTATAGATAAAAACATTGCGGAATTCAATTACAAATTATTGCACAATTTACTTTGTTATAAGAAATATATGGTAAAGTGGAAAACTTTGGATACCATAGACATGTTCTCTTTGCTCTGTTGTAGAAGACATGCACCATCTTATTTTTGCATGTAGAAATGTTAAATATATATGGGATGTAGCTTCAACTGTGTTTAAAATTAATATTCAATGGAATTTAAAGACATTGTTATCGGTTTTTATTTTGAACGTAACCAGAAAACATACTTTCTGAACAGTTTTATTTCCTCTATTGCATTAAAAATATATAAATACAAAATGTTTTGTAGAATAGAAAATCTTGACGAAACTGAATATAATGTTGTACATCATATAAAAAAACTACAATATTTTGGTGTAAAGTAATCAAGTTTTGTAATTATGCTTTAAATGTAGATATTATTGGAAAGTTTATAAAATTACTGTAATTTGTTATAGTATTTAAGAAATAAGGTATCATTTTTAAACATCTATCGGGATATAAATACGGGTTGGTCACGAAATCAAATTCTATAAAGCCCGAAGGGCTTTATGATAAATTTGATCTCGTACAACCCGTATTTATAGCCCGATAGATGTTTTAAAATGATACCTTATTACTTATATTTACATTTGTGACCTATTTATATTTTATATTTGCCTGTTTATAATCTTTAACGTGTGAAATGTTTTTATTTTTCAAACTCAACGGCACGTTTTTACAGTCCCTGAAACGTTCTACTTTCCCATTTTCCGTTCGCTCACCGTTCGTTCACCGTTCGTTAGCGTGCGTTCACCGTTCGTTCACCGTGCGCTCTCCGTTCACAGTTTTGCGTTCACCGTTCACCGTGCGCTCGCGTTCACCGTTCACAAAGCGTTCAGCGTTCGCTCTTCGTTCCGTTCACTTTGCGTTCACCTTGCGTTCAGCGTTCACTTATCGTTCAGTTTTCATTGTCATTCGGAACTCCGAAGTGAAAGGACTTATCTTTTTGTAGTTAAGGAGTTACAGGTTTTTTAAATTTATTAACTAACATATCGTGTTTGAAGAATAATTATTTCATGAGGAAAAATATCTACGATATATATTTTTATTATTCTAACTTAGCTGTTAGGTTATTTATTAAATTACTCTGGAAAATAAATGTTGTTACAAGCACATTCTGTACCTATGTAGAACGATGCTGAAATATTAAATTTAACTAAGGGCAATGTGCAAATACTTCAAGCACTGCAACATTTTGTTGTTCTGTTAAAGGCGACAAATCGTTAATGGAGATATAATTATTCAAGTCAAATAATTACGCAGCAAAATTACGAAAATATTTATTTCTAATACGTTTTTTTCAATTACTACAGAAAATATAATAGAACTAGTTCTGAGAGTTATACATAGTACTGCGGATATCCTGTTAATTTATTATCTTTAGAACGAATTAAATTGATAGTGTGGTTAAAGGAAATATTTATTTAAAATGTAATGCACTGCAGAATTTCTCTACTGTAATATGTAAAGTCTATAGTTATTGAGAAAAAAATCTTTCTTCACCGTAATTTTATATGTTTGCCATTCGATATGATTAATACCCCCCCCCCCCTTCCCCCTAAATCGGTTACTTAGTCAGTACCGTATTTCCAGAATATTTTAATTAACATTTAAAAAAAAAAGCTACGGTCTTTTTTAGAACAAAAATTTCAGTCTCAAAACAAACATGCATCTAAAAAAAGTCTCAAAACAATAGTAGATCAAAATGTACACGTGTCGGCGGTGGTATTTGAAATTGGCAGAAAGTATGTTTCACATTCAAGTGTTAATGCCCAATGTATTTTACTAATTTATTATTCAAATGTTGGAATCAAATCTAGAAATGATAAAAAATAAATGTTATAACTTGTTGGAAATACTCGCACTTCGTCTTCGATGTGACGAAACTTTCACACCTGCACACTGTCGAATGATTTTGATTGACAGGACAAGCACGTGGACTTCGTGTGAACTTGAAGCAGGAAAATAAAAACGAGTATGACTGTCAAACAAATGAATATGATTTGTTGATAAAAAAAAAGAGTTACTTTCACTGTCTGATATATTTAGAAAAAAAATTCAGAGTTTTTGTTTGATATAGGTACAAACATTTGGTGAAGCCTGAAAGGAGGGGGGGGGGCTAAAACTGAATATTATTCTCTCTCTCTCTCTCTCTCTCTCTCTCTCTCTCTCATTTGTCTGTTTAATAAAAACTATAACACCATATTACTTAAATATCAAGTTCTGAAAATTGAATTTATAACAAATAATATGAATAATGTATCTTTGTATCATCTTGTCCGAGTATAATCACGACCATCTAGAGATACGTGTAGAAGTCTGCTCAATAAATCATCATGAAAAATAGAAATGACACATAATATATTATTGTATTAAAAATTTAAAATACGAGCGTATGAATGCAAAACGTCCACTGACCTTTGTAATTAATTTTTTTTTTCATTACTTTACACGAAATCGCCTTGACACGGAGATATATATATGAATATAAGTTACAACCGCTTTAATTCATTTTATAAATCATAAGTTTTCTCTGATTTGTTATCAAATAAGAATAAACATTTTTATTTTCCAACTAAAAACAATATCTTTTATACTTCAGCGTTCGGCAACAATTGCAATGTTTTAATGCGATAAAAATCGTGTGATTAAAAACTTTATGTGCATGCATCGTCTTTCTTAGAACAATTTTGGAGAATTTATTTTATTGACTTATTTATTCATTCATTTATTAAGGTCTTCCGTCACAACGGAAGACCTTCTACTGATTCTGATGGTTAAGATTATTATTAAGGTCTTCCGTTTCCAACGGAAGACCTTCTACTGATTGTGATGATTAAGATTATTCTTATTAAGGTCTTCCGTTTCCAACGGAAGACCTTCTACTGATTGTGATGATTAAGATTATTCTTACTATTCTTTTTTTTTTTTTCCTAGACGCCAACTTTGACGCTTCATATCTTCCTCATTTTTAAACAGATTTTGTTCAAATTTTCAGAGCTTTTAGACTTTACAAAACACTGTCAGAATACCGTAATACAATTCGGAAATTACCTTCTGTTCACGAGTTATTCCCCTTTGATTGAATTTAGCATGCCTCCAATTTCCAGACAAAGGCTCAGAAATGGTTATAATTGGAGCACAAAACGCTTTGAAATTGAAAAGAGGAAGCATTGAAGTTGTGCACATCGGTTTTTGTTTTTTGATTTTTGCATTAAAAATGGCGCTAGAGAGGGATCAAAAGTTAGAACGCGGAAAACAGCAAAAAATTTGACATATTTTCCTTTATATCTTGAAAACTAGAAATATTTTGTTAAGACATGTAGAACAAAAGTTGTGCATAATTGCAAGGGCTTTCACATCATACTATTTAAAAGGGGCTGGCCCCTATGATTAGGGATCTTGGGTCCTTAAAAGGTTTTGCTTTATAACTCAAAAACGGTAAATATTTCGATCTGGATCTTGGGAACAAAATTGTTCTTTTACACCTTTTTGATCTAATGAAAATGTTGTTTTGTTCGAGTATACCATGGGTATTGCGTAATACGTATTAGAAAACAGGCCAGGTAAACAGGTAACGTTTTTCATTCGGCAAGGAAATCAGACCTCTTCATGTGTATAACTTAAACAGACTTGCTATAAATAATATACCCTGCGGTATTTAATGTTAATTTTCTTTTTAATAAGGTTTAAAACGTGGTTTATGGTTCACTATTAAATCATTTATTACAACTAGTCTTTCTTTTCTTCTTTTTTAAATTAGATTAATAGTGTTCAAAAGCGGAGAATATTAAATCTATCTTTCTACCTTTATTATTACAACAAACTTTGTAAGTGATTTTAAACTGTATGCATTGAATAATTCACGATCATTAGCTGTATGCATATTACGGTCTCCATGTTCAGCTCGATGTTTAGTTATGTAACCCAACGCGCGAATCCCACGCCGTTGATCGAGGTCACCAGTGTACTAGCCACCTGTGGCCATAAACAAAGCTAGTATTTGTGATCGCGTATAATGTCAATTTTGTACAAAGATCTATTAATTAATGGAAAGGTATGTTTTTAATTATATCGAATCAGTAAGATTACTTTACCGATCTTTTATAATCTTAATTCCAAACACTGGTGCAAAAATCATTTTGAATTTTAATCGCTGTTTTTGTCTGTTCACACATAATACATTTTAAAAAAAAGTTGCTCTATCCCGTGTTGTTGTATTTTAATTCATCTGCAATTGTAATTGAATGGGGGCTTCGGTAAATAATTGTAATTACTACGCATGCTACGCACATATTATTTTTACCATCACTCTTGTGAATGTCCATTTATTATTTATAGAATTAAATAAACATTAACATAAATAAAAATTCCTTCAAATGTACTATAATTCAAGTCTTTGTAAGATAGCAAACAGTTTCATCCATCTCTGCCGCTTTGTGTCTTAAGTGTTGTAGTCCAGTCCTCGTTTACATACACGGTGCCACAGAGAGCCGCGGGCACCTCGATGTTGAAATACATTGTGTACTCTGATAGTTGCTCTACACCGCACAAACAACTAACGTGTACATGCAGTGTAGTAATTGGCAAAGATTGTTTGAAAAATATAAACTCGCATGTGTTCGCTATGAAGCATTCAGTTTAAAATTTTATTTACATGTAGATACCTTATAAGAACAAAATAAAGTAAATATATAACACCTAGAACAATGTTTAAAAATTAAAATACAAATATCGTGTGCTCGGAAGGGAAGATGGCTTGAAAGGGTGTGTCTGTGAATGCTTGGATCTAGCAACACACTTCGCAAAAGTAAGCATACTTGTGTCCAAATTCTTTAAAAGTGGGGGCAATCCCCAATCCTCGCACCCTTCCTCTTTGAATCTAAAAATATATACCATACTGAGAGTTGTATATAGAGCGGGAATGTTATTTTATTAGTCCTTAAAGGCACAACTTAAGAAATGACTTATAATTTTTTTTTAGCTAAGATTGTTTCGCGATACAGCTGTGATAAATCTTAGGAACTTCTAAAGTTATAACTTAGGCATATCTTAAGATAACTTAGGAAACGTTTTTGAAACAGGCATGTCAAGCATTCAGTCAGATCTATTACGACGTCCATATTACCATATAAGAGAATGAAATTTTGTTTTGTATATAAAGTGGTTATTACAAATATGCGTGTTACAAAAATGTATGTTGAAATCTTCAAAAGCTATCGAATTATTTGCATACGTGTACTCGTACATATGAACATTGATCAACACTGATCAAGTGTATACCGGGACCCGGGATAGTCTTATTGTAGCTCTTGCTTTGTCAAATCATTACTTTCATACCCCTTGCATTTAAGAAAAACAATGTTATAAAAAAAATAATAATCTGACATATAACAAGTATACATGTAGCGTGTGCAATTTATTTGGCTAGGGGCATGTACACACGAGGTTCGAAACTGTAGGGGGCTACAAATGCGGCCATAACTAGTATATTTTTGAGGTGTTATAAAAAACAAATAATACTCACAAAAGCTTATAAAATTGCCGTTCTATCGATACCTTATATGCCATGTTTCATCCACCAACAACGCCACGACATCGATGAGAAATACGTTTCTACACGGGTATTTTCTTCGAAAAGGATAGGAAGTTAATGAATTAAAATAATTAATTCTTTTAGTTAACGCATTATGTTTACCTCTTTATTTGTTGTATGCAATAAGTATAGATCTTACTAATAATGACTGTTTGGTTGTCACACCTGTGCATGTGTCGTGTGAGGTACAGCGGTAAGGTAATTTACCGAGAGTCGCGATGTGCGGGGTGATTCGGAATACCCTAAATGACTGTGGTCCATTGAATTTCTACTAGTAAATCAACCTGTCAAATCTAACATGGGCCCACATAATACGACTAAATTCGTTTCATGAATGAACTGGTTCTTAACAAATATATGTACAGTATACACTATCTTTTCTTTAGATCTGTTTGTTTATTATTTTCAACCACAATCTGCAGTACATGTATAGTTACACGAAATCCATGCACAACGGCGCTACACCTGTCAATCAAAATCACTCGATATTGTGAACTCAGTCTGGTGTTACGGCAGCATTTCCGAAGTGATTCAAAATATTCTATCGGCTAATTCTAATTTTTCGCGTTGAATAATAATATTTTGGAACAAAGTTGGAATTAAGGCTGGAGCTGCATGCTGTGAATTTATCACACCTGCAGTCTGCAGTCTTCCCTTCTTACATGTATATGAAGCATCTGTTGAGTAATGAATCAGAGAGCATAATATGCGGAACAAGTTTGATTGAGATTTTTACTTTTCCTTTAAGATAAAATGATTAATAACATAATTTATGCATCTAATAGATACATATAAATGTACATGTATAGCTTTTTAAAAACAAGAATCTGTAATTGAAAATGTGAAAGTGAAGAGTTTAGGTAATAGTTCTTAGCCAAAATTTAATGACAGTTCATTCCTTCCTAGTCTCTCTATAACTTTTAATTACGGCCGTGCCCTCTCCCCTTCAAAAGATGTCTAATACATGCTTTTAAATTCTGTTTATGTATCAAAAAATTTATACAGGTACTTGTGGACAGGATCCCCCCCCCCCCCCCCCCCAAATTCAACCCCAATGTTTGTTGGACATTTTTTTCCACAAATTATATTTATTACACTTATTCATCATGTGTACCATAGGAAAAAATCGAGTACAAGTACCGGTGGAAATTTCTATTCGCCCCCCCCCCTTCCCAAGAAAACTGAAATTGTTTTCTACGGGCTTAACAACAGGTACTTGTGGACAGACCCCCCCCCCCCCCCCCGATATTCAACCCCGGGACTTGTTGGACATTTTGTCCACAAATTATATTTATTGCACTTACTCATCATGTGTACCATATGAAAAAATCGTGAAAACCCCAAAATAATCGTTCCACACAAAAAATGCCTCACTATGTATAGTTAAAACATTAATTTTTCATATTTCTTGATGAAATTAACATTAATAAAATCAACACAAAATTAATACCGAATTACATATCACTTGAATTTATCATAAAGCAGAAAATCTGTTCTGCGGGCTTCAAGGCCAGCTCAGGAACCTAAAGATGTCCTCATTTAATTTCCAAGTCCAGTACAGAACGTAAATTAAATGAAATAAATCACACGATCACTGGGAAGAACTCAAAGAAAGAAGACTCTTGAGGAAAAGATATTTTGATTCGACTTATAGACTGAAATAAACCGATATTCTCTTTTTGCCACTCTTTCCTGGTGCCCTGGGACTCTGAATGTAGGATCAGTATTTTTCTCACAGGTCCGTTGTACGGATTGTACGGGGGGGGGGGGGCAGACCTTCTGAAAATAGTCTTTTGTTGTAGTTTTAATATGTAAATTTTGATTTAGTTGCTGCTTGCACCCTCCCCACTCTTTGTTTCTCTACGGTCATACATAGGCGAATCCCAGCAAAAATGTAATGACCCCCCCCCCCCTCCAACACACACTTTTTTTAAAAATGTGTATTGCGATAGGACTTAAAATTGGAAAACATTTTCTGTATATCTCTACATCGAAAAATATAAAACAAATATTTTTTTTATATTTCCTTTTTAAAACAACATAGATAATTATGCATAGCTAATTAAATACTGAATTAAATATTTATCTTTGCAGACAATATGCTCTGGGTTATAGAACATGATGTGAAAGCGTATCGTAATGCACCTTGTAATCCTTTGGATTTTCAGATTTAAGGCCAATGCGAAAACCCAAAGTCGCCGATATTTTATTATGCTACTGTAATCGAAGATCCGGGGGGCATACAGTTTTTGTCCTGTCCACCTGTCTATTTGTCTGTTAGACTGTGTTAGCCTCTTTGTCCGCAAAAACTTTAACTATGCCCATAAAATTTGATTGGTTGGAACTACTGCTTTCATATTTCTTATGTGTATTCCTAGTAACAAGGACTTCCTTCAGGTACCAACATATTTGACCTCTTGACCTTGAACTTGGAGTTTGATCCTCTTTCGCAAAATTTTACCAAACTATAACCTTGGCCAAAACTTTCGAACAGTTGGTGCTATGGCTTTTATACTTCACATCTGTATCCCTTGTGATAAGTCTCCTCCTTGGGTATAAATATGTTTGACCATTTGATCTTGACCTTGGAGTTTGACCAACTTTTAAACAACTTTAGCGTTGACAATAACTTTTGAATGACTAGTACTAGGGCTTTTATATTACATAGGTAATTTTCTTGTAGCAAGGCCTGTCAATGTATACCTTTAATTTTGACCATTTTACCTTGACCTTTGAGTATGTCCTACTTTTGAAAAACTTTAACCTTGGTTTTAACTTTTGAACAGTTGGTGCTAAGGCTTTTTTAATACCACATGTGTATTCCTTGTAACAATTAAGACCTTCCCTCAAGTACAAACAATTATGATCCCTTGACCTTGGAGTTTGACCTTTTAAAGAAATTAACCTTGGCCATAACTTTTAAACTGTTGCTGCTGTGGCTTTCATACTAGTATATATTTCACAGTATATTCTTTGTTCAAGACCTTTATTTGGGTAATAACATTTTTTTTTTATCTTTTGATCTTGACCATGGAGTTTGACTTGCATTTGAGAAACTTTTAACTTTTGCCATAAGATGCCATATGGGGCATCAGTGATTCAAAAATCACACGTTGTTCAGTATCCAAATCGGGCATAAAACATTTACAATGATCCTTTAAAGCAGTGAGTTGAACCTAATAAATTACGACTATAGAAATTATGATAATTTATTTCGATGTATGGTCTAAAAAAACGTTTATTATACCTCTGTGAAAACTAGCTTACAAGTGAAAAATCACTAGTAAAATAGAATTTGATTGGCCGAGAAAGTCACGTGTCCATCATGTTTGCCCTGCAACAAAACGTCGTGTTTCACGATTGTGACGTCACAATTAAACGAGTGAGGAGTTAGATTGTTTATAGCGACGCTGCTAACTTCGTTCGCGCGGTAACAACAACTAAAAATTCACCCCAAAAAATCACCTTAATTAATGGAATTGCATACAGATAGTAGATTAAACGTTCTTTGTTAAAATGTTTGCACTTTTCAAAATTCGTTTATGGAAATACAGCTAACATACGTCATGAGACGTCACAGTCTAGACGTTCCAAATGTCTCGTGCTGTTTGAAGAGGCGGATCTTAAAATTAAGTGAACAATGCACTCACCCCAACGGTCGCACCGTCAACATATTATCGTTGATTGATTGTGTCGATTTAAATGTGTAAAAATGTAATGGTGGTGTTTGAATGTTACTGGTGTGATCACACAAACTTGTCACGTAGGAATTTTTTTTTTAATGAAACGAAGCTATTGGTGTACCTGTAACTTACATCTCTCTCATATCGTTCTCATCAAATGCATGTTTGCTTTATTCATTGGATCTCCTTTGTAATTCCTGCATTTTGGTTAATTCGGTATTATAAACAATTTATTGCATAATAGTGAGGGAGACATAAAGATTTCTTCGCAAATGAAAAATCATATTTCCCTCGGGCGTTGCCTTCGGGGAGTATGATTTTTCATGGGCGAAGAAATCTTCATGTTGTCCTCGGGGAATATGATTTTTTATGGGCGAAGAAATTTTCATGTCTCCCTCACTATCATGCAATAAATGCAAACTGTGAACTTGTCAAGTCCGAAACACACAAAAGGGTATCGCTGATATCATACAGAGTGTATCATTGCTTTGATCAGGCCCATAGGAAGCAAATTCAGGTTTTTTTTTTTTTTTTTTTTTTGGGGGGGGGGGGTGGGGCAGCCATACATTTTCAGTTGACAGTTGAGGGGGCACTACTACCATAAATTTCCTGACAAGCAAAAAAAAAAAAAGGTCACAAACTACCAAAAATTCCTTGACAAGCAAAAAAAGAGAAGGTTATCAGACGTTTTTTTTGAGGTGACACAAGCTATAGTATCTATGTCTACTATAGTAATCTATATATCGGCAAAATTATTGGGGGGCACGCCCCCCCGTGCCCCCTCCCTCGGTTCCTACGGCCATGTTGATTAAATTTAGAGTCACTAAGGAAAGAATGTTTTGACTGGATGAATGGTCTGAAAGAACATGTGTTAACTTGTCGAGTCGGTAACATATAGATGGGGTTTGCTTATAACCAGAGTGTGTCATGGTTTGATGCAAGGTCATTTGAACGAGTTCAAGGTCATCAACGGAGAAACAACATTCCTTAACTGTCTTTCTACTGGTGAGACATTGCAAGTTGATACCCCTTATAAGATTGCTTATAACCTTAGAATGTGGCATGACCTTGACTCAAGGTCACTTCTTCCTGTTCGCAGCTCCAACGGAAGACCTACTCGTTGCTTTGCAACGAGCTCTGCTCTAGTTCTTTTTTTTTTTCTCCTTTCTAGACGCCAACTTTGAGGCCTCATATCTCGCTCATTTCTCAACGGATTTTGCTCAAATTTGCAGGGTTTATAGACGTTACAAAACTCTATCAGAATGCTGTCAAACATGTCAAAAATCCATTTCCGCTTTTGAGTTATCTCCCTTTAAATGAAAATTTAGGACTCTTTATTTCCGGATAAAGGCTCCGAGACTACAAAAGCTGGAGTAGAAATTCTACCGAATTTAAATAATAGAAGCATTGAAGTTGTGCACATCTATTTTTGTTTTTTGATTTCTGTGTTCAAAATGGCGCTAGATAGGGGTCAAAAATTAGAACGCCTAAAAGCGCGAAAATTTACACATATTTTCCTATGTATCTTTTAAACTAAAAATATTTTGTTGAGACATGTTGAATAAAAGTTGTGCACAATTTTAAGGTCTTTCATTTGGCACCTCCAAAAAGGGGCTGGTCCCTTAAATTAGGGATCTAGGGTCCTTGAAAGTTTAGTTTTATAACTCAAAAACGGTAAATATTTCGATATAGCTGTCGCTAAAAAAGTTGTTCTTTAACATATTATTGATCTCGTGAACTTGTTATTTTGTTCGAGTCTTTTTTAATAAATGAGCTAGAAGCTTGACCCATATACAGGTAACTAGTTTCATTAGACAAGTGAAGGTGAAATCTTTATGCGCATAACTGAAATAAACTTGCTATAAATGATAAACCTATCCAAAATAAATACTAATACTACTTTAAAATAGGTTTTTACGTGTTCTGTGGTTTCACTCCAAATTATTGAGTCACACATTTTCAATACGTCTCGGGGTTTGTTTTTGTTTATAATTACGTAACCGGCCATCCCCCGATCACGCGTGACCTAGATCCAGTGATCAGTGGCCATACACTAAACAGGCATTGCCGTTCTAAATCTATTTTGCAAACTCAACTATGTACGGATAATTGTTTTTTTTTTTTAGTCAAATCGGATCTTTCAAATTATTTCATCTTATCTATGTTGGTCATGTTGGTGATATACTTATTAAATTATTGTGGCCGAAATTACAAGAGATCCATTGCGTGTGAACCAGCGACCTGCGTTCGTAAACAAAACATCTTTTCGTCGTTTAATGTTGAAACATACACTACATTAAATTTTAAAAAAAAGTTAGCAAAAAATAAATCAGTCTTTAACTGCATTTAACTGCGTTCCACATATATCCGGGTTTTGTGTTTGTTTACAATTATGTAACCTAATTATGTAGCCGAGGAAGCAGCTATTAGTGCTCATATACAAAACATTGTCGTTCTATATTCATTTTGCTGACACAATGATTTACGGAAAATTATTTTTTAAATCATACCGGATCATTTAATTAAATCATTTATTCTTATCTTAATTTGATTTAATTTAAATCCAAAACATTTTATTAAGGACGTATAAAGGTCCCCGATTTCATGAATCCTAATCTTTAAACTGCATACATGTATTTAATAAACGATTTATTTCTCAATCATGTGTTATTATGTGTTTAATTTCGGAGATTCATTGCGTGTGGTTAATTCTGCAGATAATTCTAACTTGACACACAAGGTTTGTAGACAAAGAATTCAAAAGAGATATATTTTGAAAACAATAAGATGCATTGCTAAACACTTTTACATTATTTTCTTTTTAAAATGACTATCTTTATGATTACACCAACTTTTAACATGCTATGTGAAAAACTCTGTCGACTATAGTTTTGTAACTCCCGCATATGACAAGTACATGTGCTTTTTATTAAACACCCAATTTTCCATTAACGCCCACAAAATCTACCTAGTTTAAGATCGATAACATACCGCCCGACAATCATACAAAAATAAAACAATAGCTGCTGATTTGATTGACAGGCCAGCAACCTGTGCTACCTGATACTGTAGTCTGAGTTTGCATGTTTTGAAAGCAATTACACGTACCTGGTCACGCGTCAAACGCTTTCATGTACCGCTTGAAAAGTCGCTTTGTATACACTCTGGTTAAAACTTATATCTTTGTTGGTAATTATGTTTCACAAAATAATTGAGAGAAGAGAATTAAACTTTGAGTTCATTATTTTTATTTTCACTGCTGTTTTGTACACTGTACTTGTACGCGATATGTCGTCCAAAATAACTGTACAGCTTTCCGAAGAAAAAAAAACTGGCGGCTATTCGAGCCCCTTTTCGCCTTCAATGTCCTCTTCAAAACACACCTGTTTACAGAGAAGAGATCCTAATATTCAATAAAATATTTCATAGTATATGTAATCTGATTTTGTATGTATAAGTATCTGAAAGGCTATATTGTGCTGAATTTTTTAAAATACATGTTTTATGTAATACATATTTTTAGCATACGATAAAATATCGCCAACACTATAAGCTTAATTATTTCTAATGTCCAGAACTGTGTAACGTAAATGCCATGCATTTAAGAAGTATGTTAACTTAATTTTATAATTTAATTACACTTGCACGCGCGGTTCAAAAAAATAAATGTACAAGGAGTACATATACATGGACTTGAATATAACAAACTTATTAGCACATCCAATGATGAAAATGAAAATAATTGATAATACACTTTTACAACTTCATTTCAATGATAAGTTATTCTTAAACTTTACTTCAAATGTCAGAAAGGCCAGCACAGCCAAACTACTGTTAATTGTCTCTGTTTTAATTACAATGTCAATCACAATAACTTTTTTCTTTAGATCCCTTCATTTGTTACATGAAATCCATGCACGGCACTACACCTGTCAATCAAAATTGTAAACTTCTGGTGCCACGGAAGCATTTCTCCTGTGGTGTAAAATATTCTTTAGGTCAATACTAATTTTACGCTTTTATAGATACAGTGTAATATTTCGAAACAACGTTTTAATTAAGGCTGAAGATGCATGCTGTGAATTTATCAAACCTGCAGTCCTAATTGACGATCCGTTCTTACATGTATATATATTATAATAAATCAGAGAGTCCAGTATTTGTGACAAATTTTGATTGAGATTTCACTTTCCCTTTAGGATAAAACGATTCATTAAATAGATTATGCATATGAGATGGATAGCTGTACTACATATAAATGTATGCTTTTCACTTTGTAGCAAGAATCTGTCATTGACAATTAAAAGTGAAGAGTTTAGGTAAAAGACTTTGACAGATGACAAGTTATTCCTTCTTAGTCACTATATAGCTTAAAGCTATATGGTCGTGCCCCCCCCCCCCCTGCAATTATGTTTTTATTTTATTTTATTTTTTTTTTTTTTTTGCTTAGATATCAAAAAAATTTTATAGTTTGTGCCCCGTCCCAGAAAAAAATGAAATTGCGTTCTACAGGCTTAAGTCAGAACATGATTTTCATAATGATGATACATTTATCAAAATGTTTCTACCCCTACGATTCGTAGTTGTGGTTTCGAATACCACCACGTCGCCCGCGTGGCGCAGTGGTTTGAGTGTTTGCTCTAGAGTCGCGGAGTAAGGAGTTAATCTTTACGTCGTGGGTTTGACTCCCTCTGCGGGATGTGGAGACCGGTCATTTGCATGAGACCGTATAAACCGAGGTCCCGTGTAGCAGTAGATTCTGGGACGAAAGAGATCCCTCACTGCTCAATGGCCTTGAGTGTCGAGTATAGGTCTGAATTTGCAGCCCTCCACCGGCAAGTGGTGGCGTTTCCATATGATTGAAAAATCTCGAGAGGGACGTTAAACAACACACAAACAAACAAACTATTCCACTCCGGGACGTGGTCCTTCGGATGAGACCGTATAAACCGAGGTCCCGTGTAGCAGTAGGTGCTGGGATGAAAAAAATCCCTCACTGCTCAATGGCCTTGAGTGTCGAATTTACAGCCCTCCACCGGCAAGTGGTGGTTTTTCCATATGAGTGAAAAATCTCGACGGGGACGTTAACACACAAACAAACAAACAATTTCACTACAGAACGTGGAGTATGGTCCTTCGGATGAGGCCGTATAAACCGAGGTTCCGTTTAGCAGTAGGTGCCGGCATGAAGAAAATCCCCCACTGCTCAATGGCCTTGAGTGTCGAGTATAGGTCTGAATTTGCAGCCCTCCACTGGCAAATGCTGGCAGCTCAAGGGACGTTAAACAACAAACAGACAATCAAACAAACATTTTTGTGTCGCCTGCAGAGCAGAGCAGCACTTAGCGATCAATTTACCTGGCGTCTGTCTTGCTGTCCGTCCGTCTGTCACACCTTATATCTCGAGAAATGTAAGAGGTATGGGTTTGATAATTTGCACATATAGCATGACACTATGGCTTTTGTATTTTTCCATGGCTTCCGACCTAGATATCCTTGAACTTGACCTTTGACCTACTTTTCAAAATAACCAATAATGCCGATATACAACTTCTTTTTGATATTTATGAGGTAAGTCTATGCTATTTAGAATGTGCACTGTTTGTCATAAAATATTTTGAAAAATACCAGCGTTACAGTTCACTTGACCTTGACCTTTGACCTATTTTGTAAAATATACTGCGGAGGGTTAAATTTAAATTATGTCTTTTGAAATTACAGAGGCAGGGTTTAATAATTAACAGTTATTATACATGTTTATGATCTCATGACAATGTATTTTGACACTGTATGAAATAAAGAAACCACAAAAACTGAAATTTAAGTACTATGAAAATACAACGGGATCGGTATTCCAAAATGGATGGTGTAGACTGACAATTGCTGATATGAAAGACTGAAGCCTCTTTCGAAGGATTGTTGAAATCACGTACTTAAATAATTTATATATAATTATTTATAATAAATTTATTCAAATTTCATTAATATCCATTTTAGCTTTCAGGGGTTAAGGATTTGCATTTCTATTTGATTGTTAGATTCTATCGCAGTCTTACTATCCCTGGATTGTTTTGTTTTGTTTTGTTTTTTTTTGGCATGAACTATATTAAATGCCTTAGCAAATAAATAGCTGATAACTTTTAGACATAGTTACATCTTTAATGAAGGTAAAAGCAGGCGACACATGCTTTCCTGGGAACACTCTAGTTCTGTAAGAAATCAGCAAAGATAATTAAGCAGAAATTTTTGATGAATAAAATGTTTTTTTTAACCTTTTTTTTATAACGCTGACTATATATACATGTATGGTCTGCTTTATAGAACATGATGTGATAGGGTAACGTAATGCACCTTGTACATGTACTCAAAGATGCCGACGTTTTTCAATATCGAAATTGGACATAAAACATATATACAATAAAATTTGAAACCAGCGAGTTAAAAGTAATAAATTACAACTATATGGAAACGAAATGAAAAAAACATGTGTAAATTTGTCAAGTTGGAAACACTCAGAATGGGTATTGTTGGTATCATACAGACTGTGTCATGGCCTTGACTCAAGTTCAACGTCACTAAGAACAGGATGCTTTTACTGGATGTGTGGTCTGAAAGAACATGTGTTAACTTGTCAAGTCGGTAACACAGATAGGTTTGCGTCTTAACCAGAGTGTGTCATGGCTTGACGCAAGGTCATCTGGACAAGTTCTAGGTCACAAAATAGAAAGTGTACATTATTTTATTGTCTTTCTACTGGCGAAGCATTGCAAGTTGATTGTCCCTTAAAAGATTATTTATCATCTTAGAATATGGCATGACCTTGACTCAAGGTCACTGCTCCAACGGAAGACCTATTCGTTGCTCTGCAACGAGCTCGGCTCTAGTTTGTTTACTTATTTATTATTTGTTTTTTTTTTTTTGTTTTTTTTTTTGTTTTTGTTGTTTGTTTTTTTTTGTTTTGTTTTGTTTTGTTTTTTTTTTTTGGCACCTGACATTATAATACAATAAAATAGTTTCAAAGCAAGGGAAAGATCAGAGGCATTCCGAATATATCGTTCATCTTGCGTTCACCGTTCGTTCACCGTTCACTTTGCGATCGCGTTTGCGCTCCGTTCGCGTTCTGCGTTCGCTCACCGTTCACCGTTCACACATCGTTCACCAAGTTGCGTTCAGCGTTCACACATCGTTCACTCACCGTTCGCTCTGCGTTCGTTCAGCGTTCGTTCACCGTTCAAGTGGGAAAGTAGAACGTTTCAGGGACTGTAATCCATTGATTGCGCGTCGACCCTTTATGACGTCACTGAGAAATTACCGGTACGTCGTGCGTTTATGACGCGAGGAACCTGTATTTATACGGATATAGATATGCATTGCTTTTAGTAGTGTTATTTAAAGGAAAACATTTGCAAATGTAAATATATAGAAATAAGTCTATAAAACTTAAAAAAAATAATCTATTCATATAATCTCTATGTATCAAGTTAAATTATTTTTATAAGAAAAATTAAAGAATTCCCGCTGCTATAGATGGTTTCTGTCCCTCTAGTAGTGCTGCTGAAGGGGAACCCAAGGACTGAGTGAATGTATGTGATTTCCCCTTTCGACAGCAATGGGAATGTATTTATATTCATACAATATTAAATAAACTTGTACTTTTCTTTTCTTCTGGTTGTAAAATTAATGTATATGTATGAATGTGTGTGTGTGTGTGTGTATACAACACTATAATTATCATTATTTATTTTTCATCTACAAGTGTTATTATTATCATGTCATCATCCTGCGAGATAATGTAGGACTAATTTAAGCTATAATTGTACTTCGATGGAGCTTAGTCAGGGCCCCATCCCTGGCAGCTGCCATAAAGATTCGTGTAGGGAATTCAAATGTTATAGCATAGGTCTGGGAAATAAAATAGAAAAAAATAGTCATTGCATAGTTCATGTAGCGAGTGTTAGATACTGAAGTTGAACTTAAATTTTTTTTCGGGGGGGGGGGGGGGGACCCACTTTTTTCTTCAAGGAAGTTTTTTTTGCTCTTAATTTACTGGGGAAATTTTCTTTTGAATGCCAGCACCCTACCCCCACCAACACTCGTACATTGTGTACCTCTTTTAAATATGATCATAGTCATGCGATGTCAAACAAGAGGCCCATGGGTTACATCTCTCACATGAGCTCATTGGCTAGGAAGAAGCAGAAATAAGTTCAGTATGGAACGGGGGGGGGGGGACTTTAATTTACACTACCTCAGGATGCTTCCATATCAACATTACTAGTCATGGCTTTGCTGTTTTTAAACAGAAGAATTTTAAAGATTTTTTTCCTGCTTTTTTTTACAACCTCAAGGTAGCTCATTCTGTCAGAGCTCTCGCTCCGTGATCGGAAGGCCGTGGGTTCGAACCCCGGCAGCGACTGACCTAAGTCGATAAAAAAAAATAGGTAGCAACTGTTCCTTCGCCAAGCGCTCGACACTGTGAAGCGAAAGTTTCGGGTCCTGCGGATGATACCTTAATAACCGAGGCCCCATGTCACGACAGGCGTAGGCACGATAAAGATCCCTCACTGCTAAATGGCCCTAAGTGCCGAGTATAGGTCAAAATTTGAAGCCCTTCACCGGTATATGGTGAAGTCTCTATATGAGTGAAAAATTCTCGAATGGGATGTAAAACAACATACAATCAATCAATCCTATGCTTTCCTATGTAAAACTCTGATCTCTCATTGTGGCCCCACCCTATCCAACCTAAATTTGAAAAAAAAATGAATCTACACCACCTGAGGATGTTTCTATAATAATATGACTAATCATGGCTTTGCTGAAGATTTTTTTCAAGATCCTATATTCTTTTTTCTTATGCAAAACTTAATTGACCCTCTGTTGTGCCCCCATGATTTGAACAAACTTGATTTTACAATACGTAAGGTTGCTTCTGTATAAATATGATTAATAATGGCTTAATTGTTCTTGAGAAGATTTTAAAGATATTTCCTATGTACAAGCATTTCATAGTAGAAAAGGATTTACCAAGAGAAAGTTTCAAAAATGTAATTACAATGTAAGCAGTAATTAATTAACAAAGATTGCATTGAAGTCTATGGGGACAAGCGATTTTTTTTAAAATGAAAATTCAAATAATAAGAATATCAAAAAATACTGTGTTGGAAAGATGCATTAAAGCATTAGAAATAGAATGACAATTGAAAACCAGATAAGTTTTTTAAAATTGACTTTTTTATTAATTAAAAACAGAGGGAGATAACCCTTACCAAAATTCAAGGTCATAAATTAGGACACATCCCACCCTTACATGCTTAGCCTAATAGTAATAAATGGAAATTATGTCCAAATATACTGAGTATTAAACACCTACACATATGTTATGTATTCAATTTCATTGAATCTGTTGCTATTAGGGATGGAATACCTTAACTTCTTTATTGCTGATTCAGCATTCAACTTCCTCAGCTAGCTACTTTCCCAAAGCTTTGCCTTATATACCCTTTAGTTTGGCTAGTCCATTCCATGGGTTGTCAGGTCATTCCGTTATTTGAGGTCTCCAACGAGTTTTACTCAAATACCCCTTAGCAATTACACCTATATAAAACTACGTAAAACTTAAACCCCTGTTTTGGCCCTGATTGAATGAAACAAACTGGAATCTACACTATCTGAGGATACTTCTATTATAATATGACTAATCATGGCTTTGGTGTTCTAGAAAAGAAGATTTTTAAAAAGACATTTCATATATATTCCTATGTAAAACTTCGACGCCCTCCTGCGACCCTGCCCTACCCCCGGGGGTCATGATATGAACAAACTTGAATTTACAGTATGTAATGAAGCTTTCACATAAGTTTCATCTTTTCTTACCCAGTTGTTCTTGAGAAGAAGATTTTTAAAAGATGCACCAAAGTTTCACGAAATCTTAAATATCTCCCCTTGAAAGAGGGTGCGGCACTGCCTGTGAACAAACTTTAATCCCCTTCACCCAGGGATGCTTTGTGGAAAGTTTGGTTGAAAATGACCCAGTGGTTCTTGAGAAGAAGTCGAAAATGTGAAAAGTTTACTGACTACAGACGACAGACGGACGTCGGACACTCTTTAATCAGAAAAGCTCACATGAGTCTTCGGCTCAGGTGAGCTAAAAAGGAGACCGATTCTTTATATGAGACAGTATAAACAAAGCTTAGATGCTAACAAGAAGAAAAAAATTAAGATCCCTCACTGCTCAATAGCAATACGTTCCGGAACAGATCTTCCACTGTCAATGCGTGGTAGCCTAAAATGATTAAAAAATAATTCTGGAAGAAGTGAAGAGCAAACAAAGAAACAATCAAAGGCCCAGGATGGCCCAAACAATGACCCTAAGGTAGAGTCGGAAAGTTTTACATAGGTATATTTATTTAGCAAAACTTTAAAAATCTTCTCTAAAGCAGCAAGGTATTATATAATTTGCAACATTATTCATAAGCTCCATGTAGTCTAGGTTTGACTTACCGGTATGTTGAATCGTGTTCACCAAGGGGTGAGACCACAAAAATGAATTCATCAGAGGGAAACAATGTAAAAATAATAATTGAAGGACTCCAGGGCTAGAGTGACTCAGACAGCCATTGTGGCCCTTGGTATTCTTGCCTATTGTAATATTAATGAATCAGACATAAATCATTAATGTCTTCCTACTCTCAGTGCATGTATATATAACATATAATATTTTGGTCACATCTCTTCTTGGTATAAGGCAGTAAGCAGTTACATGTATTTGATTTTTTTTACTTCACCATTTCGTAATTCAGCCGAAAAGAGGTTGTCTCTAGTGTCTATACAAATAAACCCGAAGGATTAAATAGATCACACAAAACAATGTAACGGAGGAACTGTCCATCCTTATCTAGGATGTGGATACAGTTATTTTCGGACGTCAGGATTTGGCTCTGACTGTCTGTTGTGATGTCAAGTGGATGAAAACATTCTTTGGTATTTGAAAACGAAGTTTTCCAGCCTGATTAACTACTGCCACTTCACTTGCTCTCTTATCAGTCATACAGATATTCAGATTTCTGTTCTCACTGATGTATTAAGGAAAAGTATCAGATGAATAGAGAGTCTTCCCTTTGATTTCAAACTGAATGGCTTGTTTCTCTATTGAACAGGAGTATCGGACACATTTTAATAGTATATAGTCAACCCTGTACATGGTAACCAGGATGTCACCAGAGGAGATACTACAGATATAGCAGCGAGGTTTCCACCCCTGTTGTCTGACCACCTCCTGGGTCTGTTATTCTTCATTATGTTTATAGTTTTTGCATCACGGTCAGTATACACTATATCCCCACTTCCTGTCACTGTCACTGTTACATGGTTTCTTCCCTGACTTAAATCGGTTTGAATTGACTTTCGTAGTTTGCCTTGCAGGTTGTGGAGTTTTATGAGTTTGTCATTCTCATGTGTCCAGATTTCTTCATCACCGAGACAGGTAACATTGTATAGTCCACTATACTCTGTGCGTATGGTGTAGATAAGCTGTGGTTCATCAAACAGTGGATTCAATGGAAGACAGAATAATCTTAAGCTTCTAGTGACACCATGGTGTAACCATGTTCTTCTGTGGATAATGCTGACAGAGAACCAAACATTTCATAGAGCTGTTCTATATTGATTTTCTGAGGAGAGAAAACTGGTAATGAAACACTGACTTCTGGAGTTAAAAGTCTGAACTCTGCATTTCTGGATCTGCATACAGCAGCTAAAGAGATGTCTTTGGTTCAAGAATTTTATTCAGATCATGAATACTCTGCTTTTGTGCGACTTCACCTTCCTGTTTATTTAGTGCAGCCAGATGTTTTGTTTTGAACTTATCCATTTCAGATTTTTGGTTGTTGACCTTTATGTCAATTTCTATGAGCCAGTTTTCTCCTTGTTTCTTAACAGCTACTGTCAGTTTCCCAAAGTGTTTTCCAAGTTATCTTTTTATGGTTTTTATGCTTGATGCAATTTCTTCATATTTTGGATATATTCTCACCTCAAGTTCCCTCAAGTCCTTTTCTATATCTTCTGTTTTGGAGCTTCGTTTTTCGAAAATATCTGATAAAGAGTGCCCTTTATGTTTCGCTGAATAGACAGGTATGTCGCAATTATCACAATAAAGTTCACAGTTCTTTAAATGCACTTGACATTTAGGGTTTTTATGAGTTAAAATTCTTTCTTCATATGGCACGACTCTGTGATTTTGGACGATTCAGAAAGATGTCCTCCAACACAGGTCATACAAAGATTGATAATACAAAGTTCACAATGACTTTGCACCATACGGGTCTGTTGCAACCACTACTGAAATAACGTCTACTATTGAATTAATTATTTCAATAGTGGTTGAAAGTGCATTTTAAAACCAAACATAGGTTGCAACCACTATTGAAATAACATTCACTATTGAAATAATTATTTCAATAGTGGTTGACAGTGCATTTCAGAAGCAAACACGGGTTACAACCACTGAGGAAATAATGTTCACTATTGAAACAATGATTTAGATGAAGGTTTTCAATGCATTTCAAAACCTAAACCAGGTTGCAACCACTATTGAAATAATGTCCACTATTGAAATAAAAATTTCAATAGTGATTGAAATAATGATTTCAATAGTGATTGAAATCATTATTTTAATAGTTGCTGACAATGATTTCAATATAAAAACCAAATTGCAAGCCTCATTGAAATAACCTCAACATTGGAAAAAACTATAAGGATAAATTCTTCATTATGTTTTCCAACATAATAAATGAATTAATTGAGTTTAAAATATGATATGTAATTTTTATGTTTTAATTTCTGTCCAGAAATACTACTAATACACAGATATCTGTGATTTAACTGATCTAGTAATTTTAAGTAATTTTGTTATATAAGGTTCATTTTTGTTATAAATTGCGGAAAGTAAAAGATTATAAATACAGATAGTTGTAGAAATTAGAATATCTACATTAAAAATAGGAAAGAACACATCTATTGATATTTAATATGTCTACAAACTTTCTAATGAAAAAAAAGGTTTGTTTTTTTTTATCAAAAGGATATAGAATAGAAGTAAATTCTCGCTTATATTCTTGGGTTTGCCTACACTACTAATATGTATAGTAAATCAAACGTTTCTAGTCAATACATTAAAATCAACTATTTGGGAAAGCTAAGTATAAGTGTTATAACATCAGAGGTCGTTATTTCAATAGTGGTTCCACATATAAAACCGCTATTGAAATAATTATTTCAGTAGTCATCGTTATTTCAATAGTGATTGCAACTTGGTTTAGGTTTTGAAATGCACTCTTAACCACTATTGAAATAATTATTTCAATAGTGAACGTTAATTCAATAGAGGTTACAAGCTGTGTTTGGTTTTGAAATGCACTCTCAACCACTATTGAAATAATTATTTCAATAGTGGTTGCAACACGGGTTTCACAAAAGTCACACCATAGGGTTTCTTGAATAATCCAAATTTCCAGTAAATACAATTTAGCAAAAATCATAAATACTCCCCCCCCCCCCCAAAAAAAAAAAAAAACCAAAAAGACTTGCTTTTTACAAAATAATTAAAAGACACTGGTACGTAAAGGATACTCATATTGAAGATAGTATTTACTGAGAAACATACATTTTCACTGTCATATATACATGTAATTCAACATCCTACATTATTTTGCCAGATTTTGAATTTTTGCAAAGAACTTTTGATTATATTGCAGAGAAGCTTATCAGTGAATTCCAGTCAGTCAACCTTATCAAGAAGTTAATTCACCATTGAACAATGATTAATTACCAAGTCATATACGTAAACAGCACAAATGTTAATTAAATGACAAGGTTACATGTATGAACTGCCTTTCATGGCTCCTGGAAACTGATATGACTCCCTAGTTCTGCTGTCTACATCGACTTGATTCCTGATCACGTGATTTAAATACCTACAGTTTTTGTTTTAAAATAAGCATTGATCACTGTTTGTTTGAAAATAGTACAAGACATTTAATGTTGACTATTTGCGGTTTAACTTGCTGTTTACACACCATAAATAAAGGTTCATTTGGGCTTTTCTGATCGAAATTTTCCATTGTCTGTTGTTGCCAGTGTTTGTCTCACAAACCTTTACATTTTTTTTATTTCTAGAACCGCTGGGCCAAATTTTGCACATATTTAATTTAATGGACTATGCGGTATGTTCAGATTGTCATATCATTGCATTGCACGTTTGGTTTTGATTTAAATTGTAAGTTATGTACTAAAACTGTATTCTGATTTATTCAACACGCTATATCTCTTCCAAGCATTTGTTAAGAAATCTTGTAACGTAATCTGTGGCATTTTTAATAAGCAGCTGTGTGACGGTACATATTGTCATTATGTACATATTGTCGTCGGCGATATAATTGAGGCTGGGGTCGACATTTTAGCTCACCTGAGTTGAAAGCTTCTTCTCTACAGGACCAAATTCAACCAAACTTACAACAAAGCATCCCTGGATAAAGGGGATTCAAGTTTGTTCAAATGGAGATCTATGCCCTCTTTCAAGGGAAGATAATTTCAAAATAGTGAAAATTTAGTGACATCTTTTAAAAATATTCTTCTCAAGAACCACAGTGCAAGAAAAGTTGAAACTTACGTGAAAGCTTCATTATAAATTGTTGATTCAATTTTGCTCAGATCATGACCCCCAGGAGAAAAGTGAGGCTACAATAGGTGATCAAAGTTTTAACTAAGAATATATAGGATAAATCTTTCAAATCTTCGTCTCAAGAACTACTGGGCCCCAAGGGTAATAAGGTGGGGGCCACAATTGGGAATCTCAGTTTTACATAGGAATAGTTACAGAAAGTCTTCAAAAATCTTCCAAAGAACAAGCCCATGGCATGATTAGTCATGTTCATATGGACACATCTCCAAGTAGTGTTGATTCAAACTTCTTAAAATCATGACCCCCGAGGCTAGGAGGGGCCACAATGGGCGGTCAAATTTTTACATAGGAATATATAGGAAAATTCTTTTAAAATCTTAATGATTAGTCATATTTATAGAAGCATCTTCATGCGACATATACCGCTGGACGACAATATTAGCAGTAAGGGCAGGTACACATTATCACCGGCGACAGTATGAATGGGACGACAATGTGTACCTTTACAATCACACTGCATGAAATAGCACTCTAGACACGTCAGCGTGATTTTCACACAAATTACATTCATATAACGACTCTAAAAACTACCAAAAAATCTTTAAGCAACAGCATCTGTGGGGCAACAATATGTGCAGTGAGGTTAGGCTCATAATGTCACCAGCGACAATATGTATGTGTATGTGCAACGTTTTAGCTGGCAACAATATGTGCCGATAGAGGACAGTAAGTTCAGTGAAGGTAAGTACATATTGTCGCCGACGAAATATGTACAGAACGACAATATGTACCGTCACAAACTGTTACATATGTAAAATGCCTTTTTTATTCTGTTGTTCCTAAAAAGCAATGAAGGTAGTACGATCCCCAAGTTCTGAAATCAGGTGATCAAGTAATCGACAAAAATGTCTTTGAATTATCAAAGTAATTTTTTTTTACCCATGGTATTACTTCAAATTTCATCATTATAGTTCATCAAATGATTTAGGAAAAATTAACAAATTTCGGATATATTTTCAGGAAACGCGAATAAAAGTACCTCCTATGCTTTTCCAATTGAAAATTTTTCAACAAATATAAATTAAATTAAACAAGAGGCCCATGGGTCACAACTCTCACCTGAGTTACTTTGGCCCTGTTGTTCTTCACCAGATTTTCCTCTTGTAATAATACCAACTGCGGTAACACCCTACCCCGGGGGTCATGATTTGAACAATTTAGAATCTACACAACACCAGGATACTTACACATAAGTTTCAGCATTTCTGGTCCAGTGGTTTTTGAGAAAAAGATTTTTAAAGATTTTCCCTATATATTTCAATGTATAAATTGGATTCCCTATTCTGGCCCCACCCTACAACCGGGGTCCATGCTTTGAACAATTTAGAATCTACATAACCCCAGGATGCTTCCACATAAGTTACTTCTTTTCTGGCCCAGTGGTTCTTGAGAAGCTTGTAATGAGATGTTAATCAGCTTCACAGTGTCATTGATATCTGATTTAGGAGTTAATCGAAGAGGACATGGGTTTCTTGCAAATTGTTAACTTTCCAACTCGGAATGACAACATCCTTACTTATTCAGTAATAACAGCCCATCTTATCAATCGCTGTGAATCATGCCAGGAATTAGTGATCAAGTGGCATATTTTGTGATAGCTAGCATTTTTAAAGCAGGTGCAAGTAAACAGCCTCAAAAACATACGATCTTCCAATGGAACAAAGCTGACATGGATGAAATCCGAAAGAGAGCAGCGACATATCTCGAGTAGTTTTCTGGAAATTTCATCGCACATTAGACGTCAACATCATTTGGTTTCACTTAAGTTACCGGTGTCTCTGTAAATGGTTTGTTGAAGCTTCTGAAAGATCTTAACCCAAGCGAAGCAAGTGAACCTGTGTATATACCCTAATGACTTATGCAAGAGGCAGCACCTCATCTAGCACCAAATCTCGCGTGTATTTCCCAAACCTCCATCAATCAGGGAAAATACCTTAGGACTGGACAAATGCACCTTAGCACCAGTCTACAAGAAAGTAGACCGTAACCAGCCACCTAACTACTGTCTCTTAACTATTATTTGCTGTAAGATCATCTAACACATTTTTCATGCTCAAGTCTGTACTATCTCGATTTCTTTCGGACTTTCAACACGGTTTTCGAAAACGCCGCTCTAATAAGACACAGCTTATCCTGCTTCTTATAACCAATCGAAAAATATTGGCTACAGGAAACAAACCGATGCCATTCTTCTGGATTTTTCTAAGGCTTTTGACATAGTTCCATAAAGGCGCCTAATTCACAAATTCCATCAGTATGGAGTTAGGGGAAACATTCTGGATTGGATATAACACTTCCTTTCGGAACGCACTCAGACAGTAGTCCTCGATGGAACCACATCCAGCTCACATGATGTCACATATATTCCTGGTGTACAACAACGACATGTAAGAAGTATTTAGTCCACTGCTCGACTCTTCGCGAATATTTGCCTTGTCTACAAACAGATTAAGACGGTAAAAACTGTGCTAGCCTGTAAGAAATTTACTGATCTACAGGAGTGGGAGCAAAAATGATTGATGCAGTTCCATACTGAGATGTGCGAGGTTATTACCATCAGAAATCGAAAGCATCCAATTCAATATTTCTATACCATCCATGGCCATCATGTCTACAATGCCAAGTACCTAGGAGTCACTTTCATCAAGTTCATGTCACGGAATCCCCAAGTGGACAACATTACGAACAAGAGGCCCATGGGCCACATCGCTCACCTGAGCACATTGGCTAGGCAAAAGCACAAATCAGTTCAGTATTGAAAAGATTACCGGGGGGGGGGGGGGTACCTGATGATGCTTCCATGTCAATATAACAAATGGCTTTGTTGTACTTGAGAATTAAGATTTAAAAAAAAAATCCCATATATTCCTTTGTAAAAATTTGATCCCCCATTGTGGCTCCTCCCTATCCAAGGGGTCATCATTTGAACAAACTTGAATCTTCACTACCTGAGGATAATTCCATATCAATATGACTAAACATAGCTTTTCTGTTCTTGATAAGAAATATTTTTTCTATATATTCTTATGTAAAACTTTTGATCCCCCACTGGGCCCCACCCTATCCCCCCCAGGGGCCATGATTTGATCAAACTTGAATCTACACTATCTGAGGATGCTTCCATATATATGACTCATCATGGCTTTGCTGTTCTTGAGAAGAAGATTTTTAAAGGTTTTTCCTATATATTTCTTTGTAAAAATTTGACCTTCCATTGTGGCCCCGCCCTACCCCTGGGGGTCATGATTTGAACAAAGAGCTAGGTTCACTTTATGCATAAAATGGCCCTGTAGATATACCAGTTTATTGACCAATACCCCGTGTACCATTTTCAACATTAATATAAAGAAGAGACTTAGTGCTTTCAGTTTATACAACAGAATTTCCTTTGAATAGTCCAGGCATTGAAAAACAGGTTGTGTGAAATTGTAATATTATTGAATTTTGCAGAAAACAGGTGTTTTGAGAACCTTCAGCAAAGAAATAAAATATGAGCACACCCCTCAATCCAAAAATTAAAATATGCTTTATAATCTTCATAAATAGTTCTTTTATAATATATTTACACATTTTAGATCGGAGGTTGTGCTGTATACGAAATATTGAAAATTGGCATCATATTTTGGCCATTTTTGAAGAAATATTCAGGATATGTGGATAATGACGCAATTCATGACGTCATAATGCATTAACTAGAAAGAAAATTGCGTCATTTTCAGTATATATTCATTCACCAAATGCTCAAGTATTATTTATTACCTTGTTGACTAAAACTATACAGTTTTGTATTTTCAGAAATTCACAGGGCCAAAAAGGCCCTAAGTGGCTCTTGCTCGTTGAATCTACACCACCTGAGGATGCTTCCATATAAATATGACTCATCATGGCTTTGCTGTTCTTGAGAAGAAGATTTTTAAAGGTTTTTCCCATATATTTCTATGTAAAAATTTGATCCTCCATTGTGGCCCCGCCCTACCCCCAGGGGTCATGATTTGAACAAACTTGAATCTACACTACCTGAGGATGCTTCCATATAAATATGACTCATCATGGCTTTGCTGTTCTTGAGAAGAAGATTTTTAAAGGTTTTTCCTATATATTTCTATGTAAAAATTTGATCCTCCATTGTGGCCCCACCCTACCCCCAGGGGTCATGATTTGAACAAACTTGAATCTACACTACCTGAGGATGCTTCCATATAAATATGACTCATCATGGCTTTGCTGTTCTTGAGAAGAAGATTTTTAAAGGTTTTTCCTATATATTTCTATGTAAAACTTTGATCCTCCATTGTGGCCCCGCCCTAACACCAGGGGTCATGATTTGAACAAATTTGAATCTACACTACCTGAGGATGCTTCCACATGAGTTTCATCTTTCCTGGCCCTGTGGTTCTTGAGAAGAAGATTTTTAAAATATGCTATTAATTTTTCACTAATTCTTTATTATCTCCCCTTGAAAGAGGGTGTGGTCCTTCATTTGAACAAACTTGAATCCCCTTTACCCAAGGATGCTTTGTGGCAAGTTTGGTTGAAATTGGCCCAGTGGTTCTGGAGAAGAAGTCGAAAATGTGAAAAGTTTACAGACAGACGGACAGACAGACAGACGGACAGACGGACTACAGACAAAATGTGATCAGAAAAGCTCACTTGAGCTTTCAGCTCAGGTGAGCTAAAAAGGCAAATCAGATCGATTTTTTCTTGCAGGAATATTCTTATGTGCACCAGGAAGCCAAGTAACAGGCATATTATTTCTTCGTTTATCCTAGTCTGGAATACACATCACCTATATGGGATACCAACACTGCTAGTAATATTAATGCTGTGCAAACGGTAGATTTTGTGTGTGGCTATTACAGTGCCAGTAGCGTATCAACCATGCTAAACGCTTTATCATAAAATATCTTACAACAACACACACCCAGAGTTAAGACCATCATGCTCTACAGGATCATCAATAGACTGTTCGACATACCGCAAGTACAGTACTTTATTCCAACTAGTAGTCATACTAGAGGAAATTCCATAAAGTTCCTCCAACCATACGGCAGATTATTAGCCAGTACTCGTTTTTTACCAGTATAGTCAGATACTGGAACACGCTAACTGGGTCAAAGATTAAAATCAGCTCTGTTGAAGCCTTTAAAAAAAAACAGAAATCAACCTCCTGTAATCAGCTATGTTTTTGAGCTTTTAACCTTCTAACTGGAAAAGGTGCCCTTTGTGTCGCGATTGGTTTTTTTTAAGATGCACTAATGGGAGAAGAAGTGAAGGATGCACTAATGGAAACAGGAGAAGAAATTGAATTAAATCTTTAATGTGTTTTTACGCATAATAGTCTTTCGGTAACACCGAGATATCTTAACCATATAACTGTACATCTGGGTCAGACCCTGGACATTATCAAAATAGAAATATATGTTTCCGGGAGCACAATTTGCCGAAAATAAAAAGTGATTGCTCGATTGATTGATTGTTGTTTGACGCCGACTCTCCAAAAATGAAGAAAAAGAAATAGGGAAAAGACTAAAATAATTGTAAATTATAACAATATCAGTATTTTATCAAAATGAACAATGAACAATATGTATAGCAATCAGCATTTATTCTGTCTGCTCGTAATATTTGCATACACAGTCACACTAAACAAAACACCCAGCTCAACAGAGTTTACTTTTCAACCTGAAGACATTGCATGTGTCAGCGATCATAAAGCACAGAGAAGATTGAATGATTTGAATATAACACAGCATCAACAAAGACCTTATACAGTTAGCGTATGGATTTCAAGCAAGAACTGAACGTTAATAGAGATACAAGTGCCATTTAATTTGTGTAGAAAAAAGAAAATATTCAAATCACTGACTTAAAAATAAATTAACACTTTCACAACCGCGACATTAGAAATTAGAGTGAAAAACAACTAGAAAATAAAATTTGTATAAAGAATTATTTTTTTTTGTTCATTTTGATTGTCTCAAGATTTTTTTATGTAGAGAAAAAAGATATTAATATTTTGAATGATGGTGTTTATTTTCTTAAATAAAAATTACTTATATTGATGGTTTTAAATAATATAGTTTTTCCCATGAAATAGGATTGTATTTATTAAAAGGGTAATAAAATTTTATCCTGAAAAGATAAACAAATCATTAACCTATTGCTTCATTTTTTTCAATCATATTCTTCTCCATTCACCAAATATATCATGTACCAAACGAATGGTCACAAAAAATGTGCTTAAGATTCTGAAATCTCATGAATGTTTATATGCACAGTTTTTAATGACGTAATTGTATGTATGTAATTTTATCATTTTGATGTTATAATTTCTAATACACATATGTTAAGTTACATGTAATTAATCTATTCTTAGTTCTTAAATTATAAATCTATTTTATAATTATTATTCTTTTATAATAATTTGATATCGGGACTCTTTTAAAAACTTATGACTGTGCATTTTTCTGAGTATTCAATGCTTAAACTTTTTTCCTTTAAAAAAAAAAAGATGACAGATAAACTTTAAGGATACAGAGCTGGCCAAAACAATCGATCAAAGAACTTAACAATGTAAACAATAAAGAGCTGTATATAGTAAAATATTTGTGCCTATAGGTAAGTAGTCTACACATTTTGTACGAAACAATTGGATGGGATCAATCACTGTCAAACAAGGATTTTCCAAAACAATTAAGTTAATGTCTTAACAGAGATCCAGCTATTTGATCTCATAAATATCCTTTGATTAAATTTATACATGTGACTTGTTCCTTATAACTTGTGGTTATATTTAATATAATGAAACTTCTACTCCAAGCAATTGCACTGGCAATAATAATAAACCAACGCAACCCTCTTCAGTTAAAACAAGGGGAGATAATCAAGAAAAGACAAAAATAGGGTGGGGTCATTAAAAATCTTCCTCTCAAAAACCACTGGGCCAGAAAAGCTAAAACTTATGTGGAAACATTCTTGGGTAATGTATATTCTAAATTCTTCCAATCATAACCCCCGGGTGTAGGGCGGGGCCACAGTAGAGAATCAAAAATTTACATTGAAATATATAGAAAAATCTTTTAAAATCATCTGTTCAAGAATCACTGGACCAGAAAAGCTGAAACTTATGTGGAAGCATCCTTGGGAAACGTAGATTCTAAAATCATTACCGCCGGGGTAGGGCAGGGCCATAATAGGGAATCCAATTTTACATGTACATTGAAATATATAGGAAAATCTTTAAAAATCTTCTCGTCAAGGATCACTGGGCCACAATAGCTAAAACTTATGTGGAAGCATCCTTGGGTAGTGAAGATTCTACATTTTTCAAATCATGACCACCGAGGAGAGGGCGGGGCCACAATAGGGAATCCAATTTTTTCATTGAAATATATTGGAAAAATCTTTACAAGCTTTTCTTAGTATGAGAGTGTTTACAGGTAAATATATCTGATTTTCTTCACACTACCTCCCACACACTGGGCCACAAAGAGATTGTCTCTAGTGTCCACATATAATCCCCATGGATGATTTAGATAAACGTTATCAATGCAACGGAGGAACTGTCCGTCCTGATCTATGATGTGGATACAGTGATTATTAGTGTCTGCTGTCAGGATCTGACTTTGGCTGTCTGAAGTAATGCCGATTGGTTTAAATGGTTCCTTATTAGTAGAGGGATGACCGGTGTATTTAAATCGCAGTTTTCCTGTCTGATTGACAACTACTACTACACCGGCTACAAAGTCAGCCACACAAATATCCAGGTTCTTGTTCTCACTGACGTATTTAGAACCAGATGAATACAAAGGTTGGCCTTTACTATCAGTTAGAATGGTTTGTTTCTCTGTAGATCCAGAATAACGGGAAACTTTTGATCGCTTATAATCATCACTGTCCATGGTAACTAGCAGGTCACCAGAGAAGGTACTGCAAACATAGAAAGGTATCCAACTCTGTAATCTGATCACTTCCTGTATCTGTTCATTCTTCACTACGTTCACAGTTCTTGTACCAGAATCAGTATAAACTAAATCTCCACTCTTTGTCACTGCTATGTCTTCTGGTGTGTTCCCCGACTTGGTTTGGATTGACTTCATTAGTTTGCCCTGAAGGTTGTACAGATTTATTATTTTTTGTTCCCACAGGTCCAGATTTCTTCGTTGCTGAGACATCTAACACTGTATATTGAATGATACTCAGTACCTATGGTGGTAATGAGTTCTGATTTATGAAACATTTTTCTGAATTCAGCTTCTGGTTTCTCCATTATATAGTCAGGTTCTTCTGTTGTAATGGATAATGCTGACAGATAACCAAACATTTGATTAAGCTGTTCTGTGTTGATTTTATAGGGAGAGAAAACTGGAAATGAAACAGCAACTTCTGGAGGTAAATGTCTGAACTTCTCAATTCTTGATCTATATGCAGAGGTTGAAAAGATTTCATTGGATTGAAGAATTTTCTTTAGGTCAACAATACTCTCATTTAAATCAGAAACAATCCTCTCGATTTCTTTTCCCTGTTTATTTACAGCAACCAGGTGATTAAATTTCATCTTTTCGATCTCAGATTTTTGTTTGCTGACAATGATATTAATTTCTCTGTGCCAGTCTTCTCCTTGTTTAGTGACAGCTGTTGTCAGTTTTGTGTAATGTTTTTCCAAATTGTTCTGTTTGGTTTTTATGCCTGTTGCAATTTCTTTATATGTTGGGTAAATTACAATCTCAAGTTCTCTCAAGTCTTTTTCAATATCTTTTGCTTTGGAGTTGAATTTCTGTAAAACATCTGATAAATTGTGTCCATTATGCTTCCCCGAGGAATTACATGTAGAACAGACAGGAATGTTACATTTCTCACAGAAAAGTTTGCAATTCTTGGAATGCTTCGGACATTTTGGATAGTTAGGAGACGAGGTTCTTCCTGTGTATGGTACCATTCTATGTTTTTTGGTTGACTCAGAGAGATGTCCTCTTGCACACGCCGTACAGAGGTTGATATGACAAAGCTTGCAATGACTTTGTACCACATGGGTCTCACAAAGGTCACACCTTAAGATGTCTTGAGCACTGTTTCGGGGATCCATTACTAATGTTTCAGGCTAATGTTTATGCAGATGGCACTGAAAGGAGAATGGGGAAGTAAAATGACGTATTAAGGCTTAATGTTCCTCTTTCTAAATTCATCAAAAAATTCAAATGAAATTAGGTTTCAGGTATGGAGTGAGGATTAATTTTTCCCTAATTAAAATGTCCAACCATGTTAGGAAGAAAATAGTACACGGTATTAGAAAGAACCCAAAGAACAAGGTACGGTTTCAATACAAATCTTGCCCTGTGATTTTCTTAAAAATGAAAGTGATGTAAAAAATAAAAACTCACACTTTCTGAATCATTGAAATTACATGCAGAAAGATCATACAATTTTTTTTTCTCAAATGATCTTCTAAATGCTAACTGTGACGTCATAAACTTGTGCATTTTCCGTATTTTCTTAAAAAGTTGTAGAAGACACCAATTTTCAGTGTAATTTTCTTTCAGATAACATTGTCCACAGGAATCGCCCACATAGATTTTGAGATATATGATTTTTTAAAGAATTTTACACAACATATCCGAAAATTAAAAAGTTCTTACTTGTATAAAGAAAAAGAAATATTTTAATTTTTGATAGGAAAATAAACTGGGTGCAAATGTTTAAGATTGAAAACTATAAATAACTAGCAAATATATTAGCAAAAGAAATTACAAGTCAATGTTGGAAACGATTCAACTTCTTGCCAAGGGGTGTTGGCATGTAGGAATGTTACAGTAAATCAAGTAAATGACTGAATAAATAACACCTGATGAACTGAATTTTCCGATATTTTTGGATTAATTTTTTTCAGAAGTTATCTATTGTATCATAGAGACATAAGACCTTAATACTACTGAAAAAAGTACTCGTGAAATTAACAAAGTGATTTGCTTATACAAATTAATCTTGAAAAAAGCCATTTACAGTAATAAAAATTGGAATTAAATACTATTTAAAAAGACTCTCACTTCAGTATTAAATGATTCAAACATTTTAATGAGAAAATGTCAGTTTTCTCATGCACTTAATTCCAAGTCCTAAATTCCTTTGCCAAACACTTAAGTTTTAGGCAAGGTATATATTAAATCAATGAATTCCAAACCTAGTCACCATAATATCTTACGTTCTCTATTAGAATAATTCAACCCGGTAAAAAAATGCATTGGTTGATAATAAGTTATGTTGTCTCACCTGTAAATCTAGCATGGCTCCCTGACAACATTGTGCATCCACTGATATTACTTCCTAGTTCTGATGTCAGTCTCTACCTGATTTCTGGTCACGTGATTTAAATACCTGTACTTACATATGACGATCTTTGTGTAAATAAGGTTTTGGAATTTTTATTTTCACCCTGGGGGTCACATGAGAGTCGAAACCTTATGTTTTTCTACAAAAAAACCTGGTTCCAAGAACTCCTCTTAAATTTTATGCAGTAGCCAAATCATTTTTTGGTAGATGAATGGTGGTGTACTGACGATGTACAAGATTTTGGAATTTTCATTTTCACCCCTGAGGCTAATTTCGGGTTGAAAATGACACAAAAAATCTAGTGGTCAGTGCATTTTGTCCTGCGCAACGAGGATATTTTTGCTCTAAGGTTTGGAATCGTAGCCATTTAAATAATATTTGAACAATTATTAAAGAAATGGGTTATATGACCCCAGGGATACTTGCCCAACAGAACACTTTAAGTATTATTCACTAGAAGTCTATGAAAAGACTGTAGCTCTACTGTATTGCTGTGACTATATATTAGTAAATTGATTCTGTTTGGCTACGATACGTAAATTGATATGTTTATGTAAACATATGGAAATATCCAGAACAAATTTTCAGACTTGTTTTTTCTTTGTTTACTTAAAATTTTGGGTTTAACATTAGAAATGTTTTAAAAATTTCAAAATTGTGAACTAAGTCATATTGAAATCGAACCAAAACTGAAGGAGGAGTAGCCGTTTGAATGAGTTCCATAGAAATATCGATTTTTTGAATCACAACAGATTTGATTCTACACTATATAATAAAGATTTCATGCAATTAAGTTTCAATTTTCCATGTCCAGTGGTTCTTGCGACGATTTCTGAAGATTTTTTCCTTCACATTCCCATGTAAAACTTTGGAGGTTCGTGTTTGAGAGAGAGAGAGAGAGAGAGAGAGAGAGAGAGAGAGAGAGAGAGATTATCCTAGGTATAGTTCTATACAATATATTTCAGAATGTTGTAATTATTTTTTTTATTATCACTACAAACTCAACTTCATATGCTTCACACACTGTTGATTTTCATGAGTTGTGATCCTTTACAATCTATGCATTTTCCGAATAGTGACAGTGACATTTTTTCTTCTTTAAATCAATACAAACTCGTACAGTCATATCATTAAGTACTTGACAAACTCTCTAATTAATATTGAATCAAACATTAATCATATCACAATCTTTACTATCAAATATATCATTCACTATCATATCATAATGCAGCGTTTACATATATTTTATTTTGTTCACTTTACCAGTGATATGCTCAGCTACAAAAAGGTTGTCTTTGGTGTCTACACATAAACCCAATGGATAACGTAGATCACAGTTATCAATGTAACCTAGGAACTGTCCGCCTTAATCTAGGATGTGGATACAGTATTTTACACGGTCTGATACAAGGATCTGACTCTGGCTGTCTGGATGCCTTGTGGATAGAATAAATCATTGGTTATAGAGAAATGACTAGTGTATCGTAATCGGAGTTTTCCTGCCTGATTTACCACCACTACTGCATGATACGACGTCATAATGTGTACTGAATATCTCATGTCGTGGGGTGCCAAGTATGTATTAGACAATAAGTTTTAACTTTTCTGTATAATAGATATAGTCCTTAGGCATTTTAATTATTTATTTGCATAGAAATGTCTATACCTAGCCTTAACTCACCTGCTTTCACATTTAGAACTTTACTCGGCACTCAGGGCCATTGAGTAGTGAGGATTCTTTATAGTGCCAACGCCAGCCAGGACACATGGCCTCAGTTTTCAATGTCTCGCCCGAGAGACCCGCAACTTCAGTTTTATTTATTTAAATTTGAATAAAAAAAGGTATGTGCATACATTACATCAGATGTATGTCTGCTTTTGCACTACTCTATAATGTAAAATTTTAGAGTCAACAAAGTTAACAAATTAGTTTACTTCAGTTTAATTGAGACACAGTTAATTTAATGTAAAGATATCTAATTCACATCATTTTACTTTGCACATTGAATTGATTGAACAGTGTTTTATTGTGCATCTCTTTATTTATCATCAGTTAAAGTTTAAGGTATAGTCAAGATGCATGTATGGTATTAGAGATACTTATGTTTATGAACCCTTAGTTCATATGCATATAAACATCATAATTATTACCTGGTATATTGTATGACTTTGTTTCCGCCAACGTTTAATATTTCCTGCCCTCATAACTATTTTCTCTAAAGGGAAATAAATCAACTGACTTTTTTCAAGTTACAAAGAAAACTGAGTTAATCCGTTTTTCAAGTATATATGGAAAAAAGCCATAGATACGCAATAAATTTCTTCTTATAACAATATGCTATTAATATGCCTATAAAAAGGTTTAATAACATTATTTTAAAAAGTGTATTTTGCAAAAAAAAAAAAAAAAAATAATAATAATAATAATAAAAAATGAGATTCCTATGATATCCTCATTTCTTGACAAGGAGAAGGGACACATTTTTGGCTTAAAAAACCCTTCCAATTTAATTTTGCATTTTTCTTTCCTGAGAATATAAAGATTGATTTCTTTCGACCAAAAGAATTAAATTTTGTCTAGAGATGGTACAGTTATTTCTCTTTCTTCAGATCAATTGGATGATTTAGCCATCTTGGAAGTTCAATATTCACAGAGCACGAGGGGACTGAGGCAAACAGTTTGGTTCTTGGGTCCGACACAATTCATGTTACCCTTGAATCTGGTCAATAAATGTGTACTGTTCACCTGGAAGATCACGTACAGGTAAACATTATATAGTATTTTTTCTACAGTGTTAAATCGCAGGCACTCAGAAAACTAGAAATTATTCAATCATATAATGAAACATTCTATAAGCCAGCTTTGTTCATATTGAAAAGGCAATCCTCTCATAAAACACTTTTTTGTAATTCTTCGTATATTGCTAAGTCTATATTTCAGAATCTTGCTAGTGATTTTATTTAATTATCGCCACAAACTCACAACTTCATACGGTTCACTCTTGATTTTCATGAGTTTTGATCCTTTACAACTTACCCATACATTTCAAAATATTGATAGTAACTGTTTCTTCTTAAACTCAATATTAAATCATAACATCATATAAAGTACATGTATTCCACAAGCTATACATTTAACTTCTATACCCCAGCTCCGAAGAGAGGAGGATACTGTTTTACCCTTGTTTTTCTGTCTGTCTCTGTGTCTGTCTGTCCGTAGCAAATTTTGTTGCAGTTTTCTCAGCAACTACTCATCGGAGATAGTTGAAATTTTAGCACACTTTTTGTTTATGCATGCAATATATATGGGTGGGATTCATTTTTGTACGAATCCGATGTCGACTTCCTGTTTATCCGCGTATATATCCGTACCAGACATAACAAATTTTGGTCGCAGATGCTTGAAAGTTTAGCACACTCCTTTTTAGGTATGCTATATGATGGGATTCATTTTTGTACGAATCCGATGTCAACTTCCTGTTTATTCCATTGTCTGTCCATGACTTAACTTGTGTATTCACATCAGAGCGGAGGTATTATTTGTGAGCATTGGCTCACAGACTTTTTTGTTTTTATTAATCCTGAATCAGACATCAATGACTTCTTGAAGGCCGAGGTATTGAACCGGTCGGTTTTCCCCAGGTAAGAATGGTATGGAGTGGAGCTTAATCGAAGCAGCTGTAAAGCCCCGAGGGAACCACACTTTTTTGTGCATACATACCTGTATTCACAGGATGTTACAGTACCCGCAACATTATTCCTGACATGACATGATGGTTGAATCAGAGAGATGTTCTCCTACACAGGCCTTACATAGGTTGACATGACAAAGCTCACAATGACTTTGTACCACGAGGGTCTCACAGAGGTCACACCTAAGGATGTCTTGTGCACTATACCGGGGATCCATTATTGATGTTTCAGCCACTATTTCAGGTGTCACTGCAATAAAATTGCAAAAGTAAAAGCGATGTTTCAATACCACTGATAGAATCTATAACTCAGTTATAAATTAATAAATTTTGCAAATAAACTCCTAAACGGGTGGACCAAAGTTCTTACTAACTCCTATATAAATACACGAGATACAAGATAATGTCCGTAAACTATATTCAGATTTCACTTGCATAGTAAGTATCGTACATTAAATTAAAAGTCTACTTTCATTTTCTATAAACAGGCATGAAATAGCAAAAACATGAGTACGGTGGCGGTTCCAGTTAGCGGATCGAAGTACATGTAACGAACTTATTAAAAAAACTCCTCCTTTCCATCAACAATATCATTATGGAACGCCTTGCCTTTTGAGATCAGAAACCTTGATACTGTAAATGCTTTCAAAAAAAGACTTCTTAAATGTGAATCTCCCCAAAATATTTGTTAATTCTTTTGGTGAAAAGAAAACAAACTCAATTCTAACTAGAATGAGACACAATGTACATTGTAAGTCTCCTTAAGTCAGACCTGTTTAAAGTCAGGCTTTCAGATAACACTCAGTGTTCTTATGGATATACCAATAAAAACACTGAACACTTTTTTTGTATCATATAAATTATGCTGAAATAAGAGCAGAATTATTTCATACTATAAGAAATAACAGGGGAACAATAAACCTTGATACAATTCTATTTGGGGACCCAAACTTGGGACAACAAAATAATATGAACATAGTTAAAGCCGTACACAAATATATTAAAAAATCGAAAAGATTTTTATGAATAACCAGCGTAATGTCCTTTCTGACATATTTTATTTTATCAAATAAATTCTGCAATATGATTTCCCTGCACTTTTTTGTATTGTACATTTGTTTGTTGTACATCACGTGTATATGTATATGTCATTTTGTTTGTGTTGAGAGGACAATTCTAAGTTTTTTTCTAAGCAATTTTTAATAAAACTGACAACAAGCAATCGTTTATCGTGTTTATTTATTTCATAAAACATCATCACTGAATTATTCAAGCAAAACTTGATTTAAATGATATAAAAGAAATGTTGTGATAACCTATTAAAAAGGAAAATGTGCAAATTATTTTCGTCATTCACCTATCTTAATATTGATGGAAACTTCTGGAACATCATATAGCATCGAACCCGATGTTAAAAGAAAAACGAGGCGAACATAAAAAAAGGCTTTTGTGTGAATGGTCATTGAAATAATGACGTTTCCAAATATCAAGATTATAAGCTCCACAAAGGGAAGTAATCCCGGGAAAAGGGTTTCTTTGGGGGATTTCATCTGAAAAAATGGGGCTTGGCTTTTTTGGGGGGTATCACTCTAAAAATGGCACATCTTACTACGGTAAATTGCCCAAAACTTATTAGCATCGCGATGCTAATAACAGGAGTATATTAATCCCCTACCTCTTCCCTCCTTTTTCAAATTCTTTAACGGAATAAAGTGTATCTTATGAATTCATACAATTTTTCATCAATACATTTATTCCGTTATAAATTTACCTCGGAGAGAATAAAATTTATGCATTGTTACATTCCAGCAATTATTAGGACAATCACACACTCTCCTTTCATTTTTAAATTTATTTATAACGAAATAAAGTACATCTTTTGAATTCATACCATTTTTCATCAATAGTTTTATTCGGGGTATAAATTTTTGTCAAAAAATAATTTATACAATAACTACGGAATAAATGGTACAATTATTAGCACAATCAAGACACCCTCCCTACTTTTCATACCCCCCCCCCCAATTTATTTATAACGGAATAAAGTAATTCTTCCCATTTTAAATCAATACATTTATTCCATTATAAATTTACTTTGGAGAGAAAAAAATATATACGTAAGGTACTAGTGTGTGGAAACGGAAGCGAACAATATTAAACTTTGTAATGTTTATAAATGTTTTTACAGTGCCTTACAATCGAGTCATACATCATCTAAAACTTCTTTGAATCATGCTACAATTATTGAAAAGTTTTATGATATATATATATATATATATATATATATATATATATATATATATATATATATATATATATATATATATATATATATATAGTTTTGTGCCATGCGGATTGTGGGATATTTTGTGTCTTTTTCACTCACGTTGTGGGTATCATGGATGGTTTATGGGTCATTATATATTGACCCACAAACCATGTGCCTAAAAATTTGTTTATGACAATAATATAGTTACTATTTTCATTTTTTACAAAAAAAATTTTTTTGATCCATAATTACACACTCAAAAAATGACCCACAATGCAATTATATATATATGAAATCTTACCACTCTGTGGATTGGCAGAATTTCGCGCGTGACCCACAATTTTTTATATACTTCCCCATGAGTATTGGAGGGATTATGGGAAACAGCTAGATTTTATAGCCTAATTGTAGTGAATCATTATCAGATTGTAACGCATTATTTATTTACATGTATGTCATGCCATGCATGAGCTTTTGTTTTTAATGTACTATGTACTACATTGTATAAATCTAGAAAAAATAAGGTTAAATAATTTTATAAGTTTTAATCGTTCTATAGTTGTGTTCTTCCTAAAGTCTATATAATTATTCAGATATGAAAGAAAGCTTCAAGTATATCATTTTATAAGATAAAATGACTTTAAAATGTTACTATAAAGAAGGCGCGTTACCCTGATGTGTTTAAGTAATAAAGAAATATGTCAGTATGAAGTCGCAGAAAATCATTCACAACTCAGGGATTATTCAGAAAAAAATTATCACGCGTTAAGATTTTAGGGAAGTGTAATCAAATCAATGTGATTTTAACATTTTATAGATAGACAAGTACATATCCCACGATGTTCTTTATATCAATATATTGACCCAGAATGATGTATAGTTGCCTGTAATTTGATCCCGCAATATTCTATATCTATATATATGTACATATAAATGACCCATAATTATCCGATACATGCATTACATGTACATGTAGAACCTTGATATAGATATATAGATATATTTATGTAATATATGTGTTTATAATATTAACACATTTATGTGAGAGAAAGAGATAAAAGATTTGGGAACAAAAAAAAAATTTCGTCAAAAACGTATTGAATAAAACAAGTAATTCAAAATAGGACAATCTCTAACCATTTTACTCGCTAAATAGTCTCGAGTATTTGCTTTCATCCTCCCACGGGATGAACCTCTGCCATTCAGTCATTGAATGGTCCCTGATGGTTTGAAAAGGTGACCACTTCGCGGTTTGTAAAGCGTAAACTGCCTAAACCCAGTATATATCCAACAATGTTCTTTCACTTTTTTGGATATATACGTATATCTTTATACTTATATACTATATCCCACAACAATATACTCGTACTGTACATTGATCCCGCAACATTATATATATATGTATACAAATTAATGACCCACAATTATATCACATATACCTAAATATTGAGTTATATAAACTAATTAAAAAATAGATCATTAATGACATAAAATGTCTCTAAAATTTATTTTAAAACAAAAGGTTGGGTCATGATGTTGGGGTTAGAAAGATCTGCCACTTACTAACAAGTCTTAAGCACCTGACCATGCAGGTATTTGTTTTGTAAGACATAAACACAGCGGTTCTTAATCAATGTAAAGTTTTCCACCAAGAAACTACTCGCACTCGATCATTTTCCTTAGTAACTTATATTATAGAGATACATTGCTTCTAGTAAAAGAGGCTTCGTTTCGGGATAGTGTATTTTGTGTATTGAGTGTTTAAATTCACTAATTATATTAAAAATCGGAAATCGCTGAAATCCAGTTTTTTTTAAAAAATCATATTTCAATGTACATAAAAAAAGGGATGACACTCGACATCTTCGATACCAGGAAGTGCCTCGGTCCACACTATAAATAGGCGTCGGAACCGGGAGGGGGGGTAGGGGGGTTAACCCCCCACTTTTTTGCTAAGGTATACATAATATAGGCATTAGAATTGAAAATTGAAGCTTACTTTTTTTTTTAAGATTTAACCCCCCCCCCACTTTCAATTAGCCCCTCGCTATAATTTGCTTTTGACGCCTATGCTATACAATTATTTAATGCCTGAGCAGTCAATAGACCAGAATATTTTTCCCGAGGTGCACAGAGCAGCTGTGCCTCAGTGTGTTCTATTGCCCGAGGCCAACAGCCGAGCATTGTTTCAAATTATTGTTTACCACTGACGTATGTTCAATGTTACATATAAATTCGAAACCCAGATCGGTTTTTCCGAAATACGTTGCGGTCCAATAGATCGCAGTATATTGACCAGCAGTTCAATAGATCGGTTTCAAAAAGTAAGATAACTTAAATGAAAAATTACATTAATTTTTAGGGACCTTGTAGAAAAGAGTTATCCGTAGTAAAGTATAAAAACAAAGGCATGAAAATAAGTATGAACTTCGCCAGTAAATTGTTAACGTTCTGAAAACTAATAATTATTATACAATTATTGCTGGCTTTTGAGGTCAATATGATGATTTAGACACCTGAGGAGTACAATATTCACCGAGCCCGAAGGGCGATGTGAATATTGTACTTCGAATCGAACGTGTCTAAATCATCGTATTGTTTTATCATATGATTCAATGATTAAATGACACACATTCATTAAGCAATCCATGCCATCTTACATAATGTACTTGTTCACATCTACTGAAGTACTTGCCAAACATAATGAGAGAAAAGGGGTTAGAAAAAACAACATTGTATTATTCTAGAATTTTTAATTCTAGTTTAGGTGCAATGTAGAAAAAATAAATGTTAAGCACATATATAGGATTGATTTTGAAAAAGGGGGTATTAAAAGGGAAAAAAAATAACAACTTACCTGAAAACAAATCTTTGACTACCCCCCCCCCCCCCCAAAAAAAAAAAAAAAGAAAAGAAAAGAAAAGAAAAAGAATTCGCAGCAGTGTTAAGGCGTACTTCGAAGAAATCAACGGAATATAAACGTGCATAAATACATACCTTTTTAAACTGAATTTATTTTTGTAAAGGTACTATATTATCACATGGCTTTAAATATTATTTGAAATAACATTGTATACACCGCTCTGTAATGAATTTGGTTTGGTCACGTTATTTGACAGTCACGTGATAAATGCATATAATGTGTACTGTATGTAGCACAGGCACTTGGGGTATGGACCCCCCCCTTTTCCATTTTTTTTTCTTTTTAAATCTGGTGTCGACTCACCTTTTTCCTATTTTTGTATTCTAATATGCACTGTATGTTATCAATAATGTAACTCTTTTGTCTCTATAAGCTGTTTTTAAATATATCGTTTTCGACTGATACATAAAAAGAGAGAAGGCTTGCAACTCTTTTCTCATCGTTTGCCTCACCTCGCTTAAACTTCGCCTGATTATTTATCGAAAGCATAAGAAACAAGAGGCCCAAGGGCCTTAACGGTCACCTGAGTATAATACAACAATTTAGAAGTTAAATACACTGACAGATGAAGCTTTTTTGCCCTAAAGCAAGAGAAGTAGGAAGATCAGGATCAACAAAATAATTAGTCTAGTATTCAGTATCAACTCGAATTAAGTTCTAATCTGTGCTCCACTTAACACTATCACCATGCAGACTATTAACAAACTATTAGTGCTTCTGTACTATTTTTAAACCCATATTAAGACCTCTAGCATTGACCTCTCTTATGGTCTTTGAAGAACTTTTAATGAGATAAGTTATTTTTGTCTCATTTTTATTTATCTATTACTTACAGGTCTACCTGATTATTAAAACTAAGAAAATACTTTTTGAATTATATGATAAACATTCTTGCATAATTATTTTATTCTATTTACCTTTCAAATACATTATTTACAGTGATTAATCATCAAAAGTGAACGGAAAAGGGGAATAACTTCTCTCAGTAGAATACAAATTAATAGAGCCCTGCCCAGGACTAGAATGCTTAGACAAATGGTCCAGATGTTCAAAAATCTGTTAGAAATACGCTTACTTATATCATTTAAACTTTTACTCAGTTTTCTTCGTATATGCCCAGAAGCAGAGAAGAATTTCACAGGTACAATGCATTTTCACTACAGATTCAACAAAGCCTTACCCTAACACCAGAACCCAAGACCAAGGGTCAAGAAATTTACAGATTTGGAAGAGTTACCCTCATCATCATAACTATGGACTTCAAAGAATTAACACTTTTCCACTATATTATCAAAAGCCCCCCCCCCTCCCCTCGTTATGCCAGAACCCCTGACCCTAGGACCACAAGATTTAAAAATTCTGTTCGAAGCTCCCATTTTCATCATAGCTAAGCAATTTATTTATCAGCTCAATGCTAAGGAGCAGACAGGATTAATTAATGATTAATTAATAGAATTAATGCTTTTTCACTATATAATCAATAGAGCCCCCCCCCCCTTCCTCAAGAGCCCCAAAAACTGAAGCCACATATTTAAAAATTTTGGAAGAAGCATCCTTGCCTATCATAATCATGCACTTAGTTTGTTTAAATAATCTCCAGTAGCAGAGAAGATTTTCAAAGAATCAATGCATTTTCACTATATAATCAATAGAGCCCCGCCCTAACACCAGAACCCCTGACCCTCGGGCCATGAAATTCAAAATTTTTGAAAAGGCACTTTTGCTCATCATAACTATGTACTTAGTTACTTTATTTAATACCCAGGAGCAGAGAAGAAGATTTTCAAAGAATTTATGCTTTTTCACTATATAATCTATAGAGCCCCGCCCTAACACCAGAACCCCTGACCCTTGGGCCATGAATTTCACAATTTTGGAAGAGGCTCTCTTGATCATCAAAACTATGCACTTAGTTACTTTATTTAATACCCAGGAGCAGAGAAGAAGATTTTCAAAGAATTAATGCACTTTCACTATATGATGTATATAGCCCCACCCTGGGGCCAGAACCCCTGACCCTGGGGCCATGAATTTCACAATTTTGGAACAGGCACTCTTGCTCATCATAACTATGTACTTAGTTACTTTTTTAAATACCCAGGAGCACAGAAGAAGATTTTCAAAGAATTAATACATTTTCACTATATAATCAATAGAGCCCCGCCCTAACACCAGAACCCCTGACCCTGGAGTCATGAATTTCACAATTTTGGAAGAGGCACTCTTGCTCTTCATAACTATGTACTAAGTTACTTTATTTAATACCCAGGAGCAGAGAAGAAGATTTTCAAAGAAATAATGCACTTTCACTATATGATCTTTATAGCCCCACCCTGGGGCCAGAACCCCTGACCCTGGGGCCATGAATTTCACAATTTTGGTAGAGGGCTCAATGCTTGTTACAATGATGCCAACAGTTTGACTGCTTGATGCCCTGGAGTAAAGAAGAAGATTTTTAAAGATTGCATTATTTTTGGTGGTTTTAGCCCCACCCCTCAGGCCCCAGGGGGGCAGGGACCATGAAATTCACAATTTTTGTTCCCCTTCACCCATAGATGCTATATGCCAAATTTGGTTGAAATTGGTTAAGCGGTTTCAGAGAAGAAGCTAAAAATGTTCAAATGTTAACACACGACGCACGACGCACGCCGTCGGACGAGAACGGATAGCAATAGGTCACCTGAGTGACTCAGGTGACCTAAAAATGGAATATGCATACATCAATAAATTCGTTATACATTCTTCTTACTTTTCATATTTCCATTTAATTTTTATGTGCCCCCGATTTGTAAATATTTCGATTAAATCACCCACATCTAGGGTAAATTTTGTTGATGTGCACCAGCTGGGACGGAAGTGCAATAACGGTAACTCTAATTTTATAAATGTTCTGCAATTTAAAATAAATTCCAAGCTTTGCAATAACAATATTGTGAAATTTGGTTGTCTAAGTCTTCTGTTAAAAGTTAATCTTCATCCATTAGAATTTGCTAGTTACAGTTATCTTGTTATTCACAGAACTTACCGTTACATGTTATATGAAGAGAAAATTCGGGATTTATTCCTTCTCGCATTTAATGTTCCGAATGACATTACACGTAATGATGATACCCGAAAATACCGGACACTTCCGTCCCAGCTGGTGCACATTAACAAAATTTACCCTAGATGTGGGTGATTTAATCGAAATATTTACAAATCGGGGGCACATAAAAATAAAATGGAAATATGAAAAGGAAGAAGAATGTATAACGAATTTATTGATGTATGCATATTCCATTTTTTCTTATGCTTTCGATAAATAATCAGGCGAAGTTTAAGCGAGGTGAGGCAAACTATGAGAAAAGAGTTGCAAGCCTTCTCTCTTTTATGTATCAGTCGAAAACGATATATTTAAAAACAGCTTATAGAGACAAAAGAGTTACATTATTGATTATTTATTATACAGTGCATATTAGAATACAAAAATAGGAAAAAGGTGACTCGACCCCAGATTTAAAAAGAAAAAAAAATGGAAAAAAGGGGGGGGGGTCCATACCCCAAGTGCCTGTGGTATGTAGGTCAGAAACAAATTTTTAATATCGCAAGGGCATACCCTAGTTAAAATTAAAAATTTAAGTAATAAATTGTTCCTACATAACTTTTAGTTTATGGAAAGTGCTGCTGCTTTAAATAGAATTCGCATTTTATTAGTTTAAATTTCAAGTTATCTGGCTTATGTCGAAATATCTGTGACCTTTATCAAGTATTTTATGTATTTATTAAGTAATGCTGTCGATTTCAGGAAAGCAGCAGCGCTTTTCAAGTTAAGGAATGTGTCCGTTATGTATATTCAAAAAATGGTCAAGATCTATTAAGTTTATGCCCTTGCGAAAAGGCTATTTAATGAGGCACCTCGGCGTGAAACCTGCACACCCTGTAGACAAAAACACGGTAAAATTAATTCAATACATTCTTTCGATAGTTTTAAAATAATGACACTAAACAAACGTTTCAGATTTGTATTAATGGTCTACCTAAGATTTGCAAATAATATTCTGTTTAATAATAAAATGCATTTTTCACTGTGAAAAAATTACTTGATCTGCCTCTCACTGCACATAAAATGCGTCAAATTTTACCATGATGACGTCATGTCGACAAGTGCATTGCGATCGGTGACTTGTTTAGATCTTGCTGTGTGGGATTTAACTAGCGACAAAAATGAATGCAGTGGTAAGTTTTGATGTAGTTCATTACTCTTATGCAGTTTAGATTAGCAAATTATTTCATTTTCTGTTATTGTGAGGAATTGCTATATTTGTGTGATGTCACAGTAAACTTTTCCCGAATAAATTATGCCCAGCCCTCTTTATGCAGCCTTTACAGAGCTGCGTTCTCCCAACTCAAAATTTTATTTGGTGGGATGTAAAAAAGGTCCATAAACGAGGGGAGAGGGGGACTTTCATTAAAATTTTTCATCCTTAAAATTTAAATTAAAACTTTACTTTCTCAAAAGGTGGGGAGAGGGGTAGGCCACCTGCAACCCCCCACCCCAACCACTCACCCAATAATCTGTGTGCCTTAATGTTATGTTCATATGAGTGGAAGTCAGGTGCAAGTGAAATAACTTTCCAAAACTATTTGCATCAATTTGGAATTTCCCTATCTATTTTTGGTCCAATTTAGAATAAATAATTCCTTATATTGACCTGGAAGGTCACGAGAATCTGTTACAATTTTATGTACTTGTATACCTATGTACAGATGTAACTGTGCATAGGATGGATTACTAAATTATTAAGGATCGATGAAATGATACAAAATATGCATCATCATTATGAAAAAATAAAGATTTTCTTTTATGACATGACCTTGTACATATGTATGCCATATGACATGACCTTGTATGCCATTCCGTTTGCTCTTGAAAATTTAAGCATTTATCTTTAAAAATGTGGATTTTTTTTAAATTCCCGATGTAGAATTTAAAAGGCAGGTATCATTGATATTCATTTTCATTTTTTAAGGAATTTATTTCATTATTTAAACATTAAGGTATTGTAATACATGGGGGTAATTATTGTAAAATTACAGTCATTTTCGAGTCAGATTTCTCTAATTCCTAGCACAGGTACTTGTGGACAGGACCCCCCCCCCCCTGAATATAACCCCCCCCCCGGGTCAAAAAAATATTTTTATGTCTTTCTTTCATAAGCTATTCTTTTAGTACACATTTACAAAGTATTCCATTTGAAAAATCCAGAAAATAATGCAGAATTAACGTTTTACTAAAAAAAAAAAATCATACCCGCGGTATTATAAAATAGAGAAGGTAAGTCACTTCCATTTGTTTACACTGGACCCCTCTTGGGTATCAGGCCCGAAATATCATTTACCTACTACATGTCACCAAAATGTGTCATGATATCTTGTTTCGGTAGATATTTTTGTCTTTAATCGTGCTATCTAACTGCCCAGGCATTCCATAATAACCCTAGTACTCATCGTCAAACGTGAAAAATGCTACAAGGTTTGGAAATGTCAAAGTAGAAATTACGGAAGTGATGCAAAAACGACACCAAGCGTGTAACTCGAGAGTTCCGAGTGTTATAGAATTGAGGGAAAACCAAGAGGTCTACGAAAAAGTTCGGGAAAATTTTAATAAATAAGTTGAAATTGATTCATTAGAATTTAATTCTGCTTAAGATTTTCGAGATGAGTGAGGGTAGTCGTCAATATTCCCTTTAAAGGATGTTATCACTGATAGCAAGTAGCGTTTTAAAATACTAAAGGAAAGGAACACAATCTTGTAAACAGCCCCGCTTCGAAGCACAGGCACTTGTGGACATAGAACCCCCCCCCCCCCCCCCCCCCGAATATACACCCCGGGTCATAAGATATTTTTATGTTGTTTTTTTTCCCCATAAATTATTCTTCAAGTACACATTTACAATGTATTCCATATAAAAAAATCCAAAAAATAACGCAGAATGAACTTTTTATTAAAAAATCATACCTGCGGTATTATATCCAAACGCTATGACTTGATAGGAACCCTCGTGTTCCATTAGTACAATTATGTATATAGATAAGGCCTCTTCGGAGATCAATTGCAACTTCTCGGGCCTTTCCGACAAGCGGAAAGACAAGCTCGAATGTGTTTCGAAATCGTCCATGACAACCCCCTTTTCAAAAACATTGAAATGAATGTTAGGTGGCCTTTAATCTGTAGAGTCTTGTCCTTCCCTTTAAGGAATGTAAAGATATTATTCAAAATATGCGAAGGAGGGGATAATGAACTGAATACCAAGCGACTCCATTTTGCATAAAATTTTAACATCCGGTGCTGTTAATACATTCGAGGTGTTTTTCCGAGCTTTCCAGAAAGGAAACATTACAAAAAAGGTCCCCATTATCATTTTCGTGAATTTCCTTTGTGTTTCTCTTATTATGTGATATTAAATCAAACTATATACACCACACTCGGATAACCTCTGGAAATAACGACATCTTACGCTTGACAGCAATGGCCAAAATAATTATCATAAATTCGTTGACTTTGAAAAGCCGTGTCAAGTGCGTGTTTTTTGTTGTATGCGTCGAATCTGGTTAATCTTTAAAAACACATTTTTTTTATTGTTTAAAATTTGTTTGAAGCGCTCATGTTGAACAGACTATAGTGTATATTGAGTTAATCCGATCGGGTAGTAGATCACAGACAAACAGACCGACTCATGGCCACTCATGAATACATTTAACAGGGCATTAATATTTGAATATGAATTCCAAACTTCAAGTTTACCTAATATGGTTAAAAAATTAAAATTTTTGCAGACAGACAGGTGGACATGATGCCCAGATCTTCGACCTTCTGGGGCATAGAAAGTACATGTACATGTAACTTGATGAGATATAATCCCAAAACCTTTAAGGATTCATGAGTTTAGCAAGTGTAACTTTTTCTTTATTGCGTGGAGAGTTCTAAGCTTCACGCAGAAAATATATAAGCGTCTGCGAATTGAAACCGGATGCAATGCAGCTTGCACATGCACCCGAGTGCTTGACAGGTCGCTAAGACAACTTGCTCTTAGGACTATGCATCCCAGTCAGAATCGACTCACCGTCGGGAAAACTCGTTATATTCACACGTACATGTACATGTATAACTCGCCTAAGCACATTTATTTTATGTGATCGACTTACACGCAAAGATTACACTTCTTTTAAAAATCTAAACAACAATTCTAAATACCATATAGGTACAGTGTATATATTTAATTTGCGGTTCTAATTATAAGCTCGGAATCTTGATTATAAAAAAAAATTGTTATAGCTTTGTAAATTGTATGAAGTATAGAAGAAATATTTAATATATTCGCCAATTTAGAGAGGGAATATCTATGATACAAGTAACTTATAGAGTTTGAAGTGGTGGTGAGTTGGGGTGGGGTTGCTGATTCATATCTGATAAAGTTCACATCCACTGCGATCCCTGTATTCTGAGGTCAATGATCAAGCCAATATTACAATTAATAATAGATGTGTAGATCATAAGACTGACCTTTTATCCCCCGCTTTTACTGAAAGTGGGGGATATTATTTTCGGTCCGTCCGTCCGACCGTAGGGCTGTCCGTCTGTCTGTAACATTTTCGTTTCCGCGTGATATCTCGAGAAGCTTTTGGACTTTTGCAATGAAATTTTACACAACAACTTCCCATGGCGATTTTGAGGTCGAAAGATCAAAGGTCAAGGTCGTAAATTCATAAATTCTGTCTGTTTTGACACTTTCGTTTCCGCGCGATATCTCGAGAAGCCTTTGAGCTCTTGCAGTGAAATTATATACCACAACTCCCTATGGTCTAAGAAAGACCCCAATTGACTTTTAGGTCAAAGGTCAAAGTCGTAAATTCATACATTCTGTGTGTGTGTAAAACTTTCATTTCCGGGCGATATCTAAAGAAGCATTTGAGTCTTTGCAATTAAATTTTATACCTTAACTCCCCATGGCCCCGTCCGCCCTTCTTAAAGTGCCCCCCTCGGACCCCCCTTCCCGATCAGCGCATGCTTTTTTTTTTCCTTAAGCGTGGGACACAGTTTCTCTGAATTAGCTTGTCATGATTACACCACAACAGCATATTATTCAACATCAATATAACATTAATTAACTGTACAAATCACAATACTTTTTTACTGGTAAGAATACAATTCAATTAAAAAAGAGAACAAAATCAATATTCAATACAGTCAATTTATTCTAACAGCTTGGTCAATTTCGTATTACTTTGAATTTAAAGTCGACCTTCGAAACGTTTGGGCCGGAATGTGTCGAGCACATTCTGTCGTCGGCGACAATATGTACTGTGAATATTTGCACATTTTGTCGCCGATATTTTGTGTTGAAGAATATTTACTAAGGTCGTGAAAAAAGAGAGAGAGAGATATTGAGACACACACACAGAGAGAGAGAGAGAGAGAGAGAGAGAGAGAGAGAGAAGGATAGGCAAAGTGTATGGCAGATAAATAAGTAAACAAGTTGTATCTATCTAGCATAACTCCCAATAATGTAGGGGAAAGGTTTTGGTCAGAAAATTGTGTCCAGGATTGGTGTATATCATTATGATATGTCAAGATACCGTATTTCTTGAGATACACTGTAAAAAATGTGTTTACAATTCAAACACTTTTCTAAACACTTTCTTGTCACTTCCTTTTTTGTTTAATTCCTAAACATGTAAAATTTCTAAACATGTCTTGGAAAGTGTTTAGAATTTAAACACTTGTGTGCTTAGAAATTAAACATATCTAAACACATAAACACAAGCGTTTAAATTCTAAACACGTAACAGCAGAAGTGTTTAATATATAAACACATCATAAGTATAATTTGTACCTGCAGAAAAACAAAACACTCTCGTAAATTTAGGCACAAAAAGTATATATCTTTTCAATGCGCATAATTGTCAAAATTTTCAAAATATGTAACCGATATTAAATTATTTTCCTTAAAGCCTCTGAACGTTTGGATATGTATTTAATTATACAATACAATGGACACTGTGCGATGTACATGTACTTAATTTACACAAATAATGTAGGATATGGAACTGAATAGATTTGATTAGTCTCAACAATTCAGTCAGAATGACACATAATTTTTAACCTACACATAGATAACAAACTTTTAATATTCAAAATTATTAAGAAAAAATATTAAGCTAACAATTTAATATCAAAACTTCATTGAATATTTCTAAAAGGCTTTATTAAAGAATTTTTAAATTAAAAATGCAAAATGTATATTCATATAGATATATATATTTATATATTATAAACATTTATAATTTGAATCGGCAGCAGAGTTTTCCTCATGTCAATCACAAAAATATCAAATTTTATTAACTTTCAGCAAGTCCCAAAGCACCACATATTATAATCTATATCCCATCAATAACTGCCGGAAAGTAATCCATTTCGAATGCACGAGTATAAATGTAAATACTGTCGAATTAACTCAGTAGTCTTCACAAAATGAAGTTTCAAAGTGTTGATTATGGAACAACAAAATTGCACTTGAAGATGACACCAGGTACTCTGATACGTGTATTTTGAGTTCGATCTGGACTACAACATCTGTAGGAAAGAAAGCCAGATTTTAGAAAATGTACACTATCACTGATATTTTACATTACTTAGAAAAACAAAAATGTTCAAGTTTTAGTGAAAGTATACTGATATAAATATAGATGTTTTTAATGACATTTAATATTATTTCCTCTCCATCAAGTCTATGAACGAATTCAAGATATCCCAAGTCAACTTTATCTAGTTTAACTGTTTATTTACGTTGCTCATCGTGGTTAATTAATGCAAAGAAAAAGAAAACAATCCTTTAGTCTATTTCAGTAATAAGATGCCCTTTCACGTATTTTACTATTTCGTCATGGTTATCCCTTGAATTGGATTGTCATAACTCTCACTGATACATCACCTTAGCTTGTTGTGTTTTCTTTGTTTAGATAGCCGCTCAAATTGACGTTCAAATATATGTGTGTCATTTCCGGGAAGATAACTCTGCACTTTACGTAAAACGTGTTTAATTTCTAAACGTGTTTAGATATAAAACATGTTAAGACATAAGTGTTTAGTTGTTAAACACAATGCTATACACGTTTAGATCTAAACATGTAATAGAAGTGTTTATTTCCTAAACACAATTTTTACAGTGTATCTGATAAATCAGTCTAACCTTTTTTTCTCGTTGTATATACATGTACTTCGATATAGATTTTTTTTCAGTAGTAATGATTATCTGGAAATTATTTTCGCGTTATTCTTATTCATGTGCCGATATTATTGGTGCTGGGGTTAACATATTTTGCTCACCTGAGCTGAAAGCTCGTGACCTTTCCGGATCACATTTTGTCTGTCATTCTTCTGTAAACTTTTTCACATTTTCAGCTTCTTCTTATTATACCCCACGCAACAAGTTGCGTGAGGTATAATGTTTTTGACCCGTCCGTCAGTCAGTCAGTGTGTCAGTCAGTCAGTCAGTGTGTCAGTCAGTCAGTCAGTCCGTCAGTCCTGTTTTTTGTCAGCGCAACTCCTCATAAACCGCTGCACAGAATTTCGTCAAACTTTGCAGATATTTAGGACAGAATGTGAAGATGTGCATATTACCAGGAAATTCCGATTCCTTTATTTTTTCTTGGAATTTTGGCACTTTTCAACTTTTATTTTTTGCCATATCTTGAATATAGAGATGAACAGTTTGTTAGCGCAACTCCTCTTAAACCGCTGCACAGAATTTCGTCAAACTTTGCAGATATTTAGTACACAGTGTGTAAATGTGCATATTTCCAGGAAATTCCTATTCCATTATTTTTCTGGGAATTTCGGCACTTTTCAACTTAGATTTTTGGCCATATCTTGAATATAGAGATGAACAGTTTGTCAGTGCAACTCCTCTTAAACCGCTGCACAGAATTTGGTCAAACTTTGCAGATATTTAGTTTACAGTGTGTGGATGTGCATATTACCAGGAAATTCCGATTCCATTATTTTTGCCTTAAGAGTTTTAATGCCTATTATTGAAGAAACTTTCCAACTAGGTAATAAGGAAATCCACTGGAATCAGCTTTTGTAATGAAACTTTATGTGAAATATTTTATGACCTTAAAAGACCCCTATTGATTTTGAGATCAAAATATTAATGATTTAATACACACACAAAATCTTGGACAGTTCTCCCCCCCCCCCCCAATCAAATTGGTGCTTTGCCTTAAATAATTTCATAAGTACAGTATATAAACAAATTCATGAATTATACTGTGTATTTAAAATGCACTGTGCCATTCATTGCGTGTTGCATTGTCGAGTTTTGGGGGAGTGTGGGGTATGTGAGCTTGCTCACTTTTTCTTTCATTATAAGTAGATCTACTTCTGAGACAATTTCAACCAAACTTGCCACAAAGCATCCGTGGATAAAGGGGATTCAAGTTTGTCTAAATGAAGGACCATGGCCTCTTTCAAGGGAAGTATAATTATGAATTAGTGAAAATTTAGTGACATCTTTTAAAAATTTTCTCAATAACCACTTTGTCAGAAAAGTTAAAATTCATATTAAAGCTTTCTTATAAAGTGTAATTCAGTTTTTTTTAGAGCATGTCCCTCGGGGAAATGGTGGGGCTACAATAGGTGATCAGTTTTTTCATACATGTAGAATAATTCTTTCAAAATCTTTTAAAATTCTGAAATACGCATACTTTTTCTTTTCACTTGCATCTAATAACGTACCGCCCGACTATTGCATTTTCACGTGACCCACAATCATATATATATGTAGTACTGCATAATGCCGATGTCGGCCGCTAACTAGTGAGTGTGGATCGTAGTTGCTGATTTGAGGGAAGAAATTCTGTGGATGCTTTAGACTGAACTGAATCGAAGTGCAATTAACGCTAATCTTTATATTTCCCATGAGAGTAGTGCGAGGCAAATGATGTCAGCAGTTTTGAGGAAAGGATGCAAACTTTTACAAATTTCAAATTAAAGCTTTAAAACTTTATTCTCATAGAACAATATGAGGGCTTTCAACATTTTTTTTGGAGGGGGGTGGGGGAAGTAATGATTTCAATATCCTACGTGCTCAATAACAATAATGAGTAAAATTATAAAATAAACATATGGCAGGAAATAAACGAGTAAACAATAAACAAAGTAAAATAAGAAAAGAAATTAAATGTTCGAAACTGTAACCTTTAATTTGATGTTATAGAAAGTATAAGTACTTAATTTACTCCATTTCATTGAGCATGCAAGTAATACCAATTAAAAAATACATTTTTTCCCATACAAATATCTGGAAATGTATACGGGATGGAATGGTCTGATTTAAGGGCATAGATGGAAAGGAGAGTGTCTGTGAAAAAAAAAGAGAAATGTGCCTTTGAATGCATAGTAGAAAAGGTGTAAATAGGCCATATTTCCCTTTTTTGAAGGGGTAAGTGAAATATGAGGGTAGGGTACATGTAACATGCGGTGTTTTAGCAGGACTTGCACAACTATGGATTCTCCTTAAATTCAGAAATATTTTGGGGCTTGAATCAAAATTAATTCTTCATTAAATTGAAATACATTCCACATGTAAGAAAAGAAGAACGCATGGTAGCAAAATAACTGACCATATTTGATACAGGAAATGAATGCTATAAATGACATTCGAAGATAATATTAGTTTTTTATTTTATTTTTATTTTTTCCCAAAGCTTCTAGCTACAATCAATTTTCTCGAATCATTCTTAGGAGAATATCAGTAGCACTTTTATTGTGTTCAGCTCAATGCTAAATTGGCAAGGAATTCTTAGGATGTATCTGACAGTGAATATCGCCACCCTTACATTTTTTTCGCCGGCGATAATATGTACCTGGCTACCCTTACTGTACATGTCGTTCATTGATACAAATTAACACCGACGCTAATTTGAGACTTTTTTCCCTTTATGAAGAATGGACGATGGAATGGTCCCTGCATACATATCGGCACATAATGTTGTCGGTGAAAATACAATTTAAGTGCAGCGAAATTTCTGCATATTTTATCACCAAAAATATCGTTTTAAAGAATGTTTTACTGGGGTCGGAGAAAGAGAGATTCTTTTATTTTTTTTCGAAGAATCCATATCTCTTAAGATCAGCCCGAATACACGTTTTACATGCAATATGGCATTTTATTGCAGCTGCTTCCACGGAGTAAAAAATGACTTGTGCTTGAAAAAAAATGATTTGTCATTTAGTGAACATGCAATCTCATGAAATTTAAATATTTGATTCTCGATTTGAATACGATTTTCGTGTATGCTCACGCGTATTGATGTACACAGAGAAATTTTGATTTATGAACTTAACAGTAGCTCAACTCAGTAGCTTATTGAAATATGCCTACTTAACAAGTCTGTATGAATTACACGTCAATAATATACATATTTGATATATAGTGTGTAAGTGTTTGAAAGTTGCCTTGTATTTCAAGTTTAAACGTTATCCAACAGAATTATTGCTGAACACCACTAATTCTGTATCAGATGTAGGTAATTTCGGGAGGGTTCACTCTTCATTAAGAAGCTCCAATGGATCGATTCCCTCTCTGGGAGCGTAATCTTTTGATTTGAACTTTGAAGCGACATTTCATATCAGCAAGTAGCCCTATAGAGCATACGGATAACATAAAAGTTTCTGAAGATATTTTTTAGGTTTGGGAGTCTGATGCACAAACACTACATATAATATGTCAAGATGACACTATTCTGACGTTTGAAATAAAGATACACTTAATTGTTCATTCACTTGTTAATAAAATTTGTTTAAATAACTGAGCCCATCCATGCCAAGAAAAGGTACGCATTCTAGCTGTAGAGCGAACTCAATAAAAGCCGACTTAGCGTTAATCTGTTATTTTCCCCCAGGGAGATGTGCGCGAGGCAATTAATTCATCAGTTTTGAGGGAGGGATCTTAAGTTTTACTGGGTTTAAATTAAAGCGAGAATACTAATTATTTAGAAGCCTTTGCACCTTTTCCCCCGTTTTTTTTTTTTGGGGGGGGGGGTTCCATCCAAATCAAATGCGGTTAAAAAAAGTAAAATAAAAGGAAAAGAAAAGTTAAATTAATTATAGTAAACTAATTGTTCATTAAAAATTAGATGCCTTTCAAATTTTTAAGTATTTCCATATCAAAATATTTTTTTTCCTATAGTATAAATTAACATCGGGCACGATGAACTTGGTTGCGCCGTATTATGGTATCATACCGTCAATTGTAGTTCCATACATATAGAATTATTATTTTTTTCTTTTGATTTTTTTTATTTCCTTCCAGTCTATTTTTACAAATTTGGTACCTGTGCCTGAGACATTTTACGTACTTTGTAAATAAATAAAGGTTTTTGACAGGAACTATTTTTTTTCAGGGCATAGGAGGCTACTTCTTGGGGTAGAAGTTTATTTTTCTTTAACTAAGAAAACTGAAAACTTAGGATCCACCCCCTCAAATCTGCTGCCGTTAATTGTCTTGCCAGCGTTAGGGAAATATGGGTGATTTGCATCAATTACACTTTTATTGACCCCATCGCTGTGGAAAACTGGACGGGATTTCTTGGCATGTTTAGCAGAAATAAAACATGTTTGCATATGCATTAATATTTATAAAATATCCTGTTTACACTATAAACACAAAGTGCATGTTATGTATTATGCTAACATGTATCACACCCCATTTGATGTTTGTGCTTCTTCTACAGAAAAAGCAGATAAAATGAAACGAAACTCAATCTTCTTATTTATATATGGTTGGGCAGTATCAGGTACAGAGTCCCTGAACTCTCTGAATGACAAAATAAATTGTATTAATAATTGATAATTGACGAAAGTGAATAACAGATGTCATGAGTTGTTTTACAAATTGAGTCGAAGACTGCATTTTAAATAAACAATAGTTGTGTCACTCAAAATACCTACTTCTGGCCATATAATTATTATACCCCCGCTTGAAAAGCAGGGGGGTATATAGTGATGGGGGTGTCAGGCCGTCAGTTTGTACGTCCGTCCATCCGTTACGCTTTGGGGTACCCATCTCTTATCCGCAACCCCTCTTATACCAATGAATGAAATTTAATGTGACTTTCACAGAATCTTTGTTACATATATAAAACCGTCATATACGGAATTACACAACAAATTTCTAAAAAGGTATAGATTTCATTGTGGAGAAAATGTAACGCTTATCCAAAAATGCAGCAGTTCTAAATACAATTTTTTTTATTTTAAAAAGGCTGTTGTCACACTTTTATAGGGTAATTTTAATTTTAATCTCTGAAGAGGAGAAAATCACCCTAAATTGGAGAAATCCGGAATGTTTGACGGTTTTTGAACACACGTAATTGGAGAAATATAGAATCTCCCATGCTTTGTGGTTGGATACGATTTTTATCCAACGAGTTGTGTGTTTTATCCCCGAGCCTTAGCAATTATTTTTTATCACATGTTTTTTAATAACTATCAATATTTTAGATTGTTTTTATGTTATGAATCCACACTATTTACTTCATCATTTTCATGCAAAACCCATTGTGACGTCGCAGCAGTGGTATATGATAAAAATATCTAATGAGTGATATCCACGGGATAAAGTGGTAAAAATGTGATAAAAATTGTTTCCCATTTCATACACAGGTAAACCTTAACAATTAATATATACACAATCGATAAACTGTAAACGTGTGTTTAATTTTGCAAAACAAGGGCTGACAATTGTTACCATACAATTAGTATGAGGAAAAATCCTAAGAAACGTGTTTCATAAAAACAAAACAAAACTGCAATATGCATTTTTGGAATATTTGATACTCTTCAATTATATAAATGTGACGGTGATGTTGCGGGGGTGGGGATGGGGGGGGGGGGTTAGATTTTTCTGACCAAGAATTCACAATGTTTTCAGTATAGAATTGATCAAGTATGATATGCATTTTCTCAATACCTTGGAACTTAATCATCAATTTCTACGGGAGAGAAGGGGAAAGGAGGTTGAAGAAGGCCGAATTTAAGCTATTTATCTACCTAGCCTGTTGACCAGGCACCCTTATAATCTGAATTTAGCTCCAAGCATAAGCGTAATCACAGGGGAAGGGCAGATGAGGTTAGTGTCCTTTTTTTTTTTGAGGGGGCAATGGAATCTTTGTGCCCACACCTACACTTCGGGTAAAATTGTACAAAAAGAAGATATAGTAACATGTTTACTAGGAAATGCTCGTAGTAGGTTTCAAATTGTAAAAAAAAAAAAAAAAAAAAAAAAAAACTGTTACTTTATTTGCTTCTCAAATATTTTACTCAGTTGACACCCCCACCACTTCCACTTAATGACTCCGTCTTTGGCAGGTTTGTAATGGAAAAATGATCTGAAAAAAGGATACATCGTACTCGTCCATTCCATTTTTTTTATGACATACATACCTTCAATTACAGAAACGCGTCACGAATAACATATTATAGACTTTTTTAAGCACCGTCAAATCACTAAATATAAGAGACAGAATTTCATGTAGGGAATGCCCCCCTTTTCAAAACTTGTGTACAGACATGTGGAGTAAATTCATTGAATCTTGATTTTGGTAATCTTAGATTAATTTTATCATTATTTACCCAGTTCTGTTAAGGATTATAAGAATAATAACTTGATTTATAAACATTGATAGTAGTGTACTTCATATTTAAGTAAAAGTTACAGCAGCATAGAATATTTAAATAATAATATATAAATGGTGCCTGTTTTGGAGGGTAACAGTTGAAATTGAATGTTACCCTCCACAACAGGCACCATTTATTTTATTACACTGAATGTCTTATTGATTTAGGATGTCAACAAAAAAAATGTCGATCGTTTAGAAAACTTTCAAACTCCAAGCTTCTATTTTTCTCAATAAGAAAGCTTCGAAAAAGATTTACCGACTTCTTTATTTATTATTATTATTATTATTATTTTTTTTGTTTGATACTCGAAAAGTCCTTTATCATTTAAAGTTTGTTTCGTTCGCGTATGTTGTTTTCAAGTAAGCTACATCGGACGCAAGCTTTTATTGACGTCAAGTTTATTCGGCTTCTTTCAAACGCACAACTGACGTTTTGGGTATCTACGGCAAACCGTACGCGCATGATTTGCACGCATGTGACATTTTCGTAATGTTACCCGCTGTCAAGTGTGTTGCAAACGCTGAGGGTAACATTACGGATTGTTAAATGCGTCTAAACCAATCAGATTTTAGTGTTTAACAGGAAAGTATAATATACAGTTTGTTACATTTTCAACAGTGAAACACTAATATTTATTGAATGAGAGTGATATTTTTGGAACTCTCAAAAGAACGTTTTTATTTTCACATTGTGAAAATAATGTTGGTTTCACATAGTGAAAAAAAAAACAACCGAAAGCGCCACGTACATGTAATACAAATGGGAACTTATGGAAACGATCCCGGATTCTTAAGAGAAGGTTTATAGACCACGAAAAAGGTAAAAAAAAAATTATGTAGTTAAAAAGAATTAACTGTGTCTCACGGTCTGCATTTCATTTCCGATATTATTGAAAATCTTGAACTTTTATTTTCCGGTGTTCTATACTTTTCATATTTGGCCATAAAATTAAACTGGAAACTTTACTCGATATAAAATATGTTCTTAATGAAAGGTCTTCTTTGACTTCTGTATTAATATTCCATGAAGAAATACATGTATATGTTTAGCTTATGTGATTTAGGTCTGGGATGGCCGTTCTTTTGTTTGTCTATTTTTCTGTAAATACATTTTCGAAGTGCTACATTTTCTACAGTTTTCGTCCAGTTTTAATATAGCTGCAGAACTGTAGCTCCGCGGAAAAAAATATTGACAGACCGGAGAGCTACAGTGCCACCCATTGAAAAAAAGTGTATATTTATTGCGCACAAAAAGTGCGCTTTTTCTCGATAAATTTCTCTGTGTTTTTCAAAGTGCCATCTCAAAATATTACTACCCGTGTGTACCTAACATATTCTTTACTATTTCCACAACAAAACATTCCTTATAGCTGGTGTAAATAGCCCTCCTGGGTCTTAAATATAAACCGTCGAAAATTTTGCCTATGTACACTGCCATTTTGGGCGGCAAGATAATGCGGTCCAACGCGCTTCTTGCAGATATCAAATATGAGAGTTGTTGACAGAAATCAAAGGAATATTTTAATATCGAGCTTTTCTGCAGTTGAGGTAAGAATTTGGAGAAATTTATCCAAAACTGAGCGCAACTTTTTGTGCGTAATAAATATACTGTTTTTTGTTTTTTTCTATGGGTGGCACTGTAGCTCTCTGGTCACCCATCACAATTTTTTTTCAGAGCAGCGAGCTACAGATCTGCAGCTAGTTTTAATAAAACTTGGAACATAAGTTAGTAGACTACATAAAGATAGAATTTATTAGGCGTATTATATGTACTAGGGATGTCATCGAGTATTCGAGTACTCGACTATCGTTCGGACATAAAGACTATCGACTAAATATTTTTTTACTCGGTTACTGACGTTAAAAATTTGCTATTGTAATCTAAATTCATCTGTAAATCGATTTTTTCTTCGGTTGTTATCAAAGCTTAGACTCTTTGATTTGCGAACCAAATTACTTTCAACTAGAATGTTTACGTACTTAAATTCTAATTAAATAAATTCCATAGTGGAATTTGCTGTTTGCACAAAACTTGCATAATTAAGAATTATCACAGGCTTTTCTTAAATTTTTATGAAAAAAAACAGTCGAACTGTTCCGCTGTCAAGCGGATCAATAAATGAGTTGGAATTATAGACACGATTGATCGTTCAATTACTTATACATGTATTAGCATCTGGAGAAGAAATTACAAGCCATAGTTAGTATTTGATAAAGTGAACTTAAGGACAAGATATGCGGTAAAGATTTTAATTTTAATTGATATACAGAAGCATAAAGTATAGGTGTGACAGTGGCTTGATTTGCTATTGAGTGTACAAGCATTTTGACAAGGAATTACAGACTAAAGACCCCGGTTATTCGGCTAGGCTACCCAAGTAAAATTGACATCCCTAATATGTACATTTTTAAAGATACGTTTATATGTATATACATGTGAAGGAAAAAACTGTTATTATACTAAAATGTTTAAAGTAATTGTGTTGAAATAGAAACATGTTAATGACTTAGAACATACGCGGAAGTCTGATTTTGCCATCTATGAGATCTTACACGATGATCTGTATCTTGGGCCGAAACTGCAAGTATCCGAAAAAGCATAAGGATTGAAAATCTTTAAGCCAAAATTATGTGTTCTCATCTGCATCCCCCACTGTTTAAAATAATATCCTTACACATTACAAATATTTCATAAAAAGTCAATGTTTGGTAAATTTTCAAGAAATGTTTTGATGCTTATGTAGTGTTGTAATGATAAACTGATATATCCTGATACAATGTACGTTTGGACCAAAGTCGGTACATATAACCGGTCAGTACGGCAATCCAGAAAATTCCTTTTTATTTGATACGGTTTATAAGTTAAAGCTGAACGCGATTCGTAAAGGGAAGAAATCTAGGTTTGTCCACCATATTACTTTGCATTTTCCGTTACTTGTACGGACCCAAAATAAGCCGTTAACTTGGTCACAGTTTAATGTAATCAGTTTTCACCGGTTACGTATTGTATTCTACATAGCTATTGTAAAACTCTAGGGTAGCGACAAAAGTAACTCCTTCCACGGCAGAAAACAAAGTTACCAAAGAAACTTACATCAGTTGTACAGGTCAGTGAAAAACAAACACAAATACACGTGAACTGCAATAAAATGTTTGTTTGTTTGTATGTTGTTTAACGTCCCTCTCGAGAATTTTTCACTCATATGGAGACGCCACAATTTGCCAGTGAGAGCTGCGAATTTTGTCCTATACTCGGCACTCAGGGCCTTTGAGCAGTGAGGGATCTTTTTCGTGCCAGCACCTTCTGCGACACGGGACCTCGGTTTTTACGGTCTCATCCGAAGGACCGGTCTCCACGTCCCACAGTGGGATTCGAACCCGCGACGTAAGGATCAACTCCTTACTCCGCGACTCTAGACCAGACGCTCTAACCACTGCGCCATGCGGGCGACGCAATAAAATGTAAACAAAGGTAATGTAAGATAACCAACAGGAACACTTGTCATACATTCCACGCAGGTACCCCTGACAAGAAAACAGTCAGGCATAACAAATGCGAAAAGTATACCCCGTTGCTTATATCGGAGATAGGAAAACTAATATGGCGTATGCATTTTTACGAGTTGTGCTTTGCATTTAAAAGCAATAAACGCAGTCTTTTTTGTTTGTTTAAACGCATTAATTACTGCGATTAAGGAGATGGATCATGTTACAAAAAGCATTAAAAATACCCAGTAGTATATTTTTTTTATACAACATATAGAGCTTCATTAAAAATGGAAAACGTATTTTTAAGTCCGTTGGATGGGACATTAAATGGTGCCCCGTGTCAAGGATTACAACAAGATCGTTTCTCTGGATTTCGAAAAAGAGTAGGCTCATCGGGGGCAGCCAGAGAAACCAAAACTTTCAAAAACTGATCATTTAAACAGAATAATCGGCGTTAAACATTAAACAAGCAGTCAATCATTTCAGAATATAAAGATTTTGCTGAATTTCAGCAGAATGGTTATAATTATATTAAAAAAAATTAAATGTGGGGGTTTATGTAATTTTTTTTTCTTTTTTCATAGATATTATTAAATGGTGTCAATTTTTAGCATAAAGTGAGGCTATTATTTTATCTGGACTTTCACAATAAATTTGCTACATTTTTCACAAGATGATAATAAAATTCATGGCAGTTAATTTGATGAATAATTTGGGACCAAGATAAAACATTTCACTGCACAGAATAACTCTGTGTGCAACTTGCATGGAAAAATAGGAATTCAAACTTAACAGTGGTGTAAATTCTTTGAAAAAGAAAATCTCATTTTTTTTCTAAAAAAAAAAACTTCCGTCAGAAGATATATTTCCTCTCCTAATGCTTTTGGTATGGAATTTAATCTTGGAATTTTAATTGAATATAGTTTAATTGGCATTGTAGACTCAAAATTTATTGAAGGAACTAAAATAATATGCAGATTTTTTTTAATAGACATCAAACCAGAAATATGCTCAAAATCTGAGGAGCGAACCTCTTTAAACGCAGTTTTCTCAGCGGGTCTCCGTTCAATCCCTTACTCCTAAAGTTATACCAAACCTTTTATAATTTTTGATATTTTTTTAACTTACAGAACAGATATGAAAAATGATATATATTTTTCAATATCAACATACATGTATCACGAATTTCTTTTTTTAATCTGTGTGTATCGATACCTATATCGTACAAAATAAAGTTGTATTCAAATTAGGTTGGTTTGTGAGGAAACAATAAAAGAGACATGGCCCGCCCCAAAATCCTCTCTCAGGATCAAATCTTAGAATCATCCTTCAATGATAATCCCCTAAATAATGACCATGATGACCAGTTATCAAAATTAACTTTATTGATTCTGTTCACAATGTACATGTCAGATATCACGCCGTTTGCATTGTCGGTTTATGATACAGAATACGATAGATGTGTTCGGTATAAAATTTATCACTTCTTTATTGAAAATGTCCTTCCATTGTCAAAATTCGAGTGTTGGTAAAAGGGTTGGTGCTGTCGGACCTGTACGGGCAAATTAAAACCCTGGTTGTAAAATATTCTTCGTTAATACTCAGTCAATTGAATTGAAATGGGTGGATTATGAAGGTCGATTATAATAAGAATATTTATTAAATGAGATGTTTAACTATTAGTAATTCTAATTGAATAATATCAAAGTTGTGTAAAATGGGAGTAAAATTTCTTGTCATATATTTGCTTTCAAATACATTTTGTTGAGTGTGTTCAGCAGATAATATTAGTCGGAAAATTGCAGTTTTAAATTAGCCTTTTGATGTTTGTTGTGTCGGCATATATCCATCAAAATTCATACAATCTTTAAAATCTTCTTAACTACTGTACATTATGTAAAATTTTTCACAGGGTGCACCCCCTTCCTGTAAATTATTAGGACCAATGCACAGGCACTTGACGCTTTAAACCTTTCTCTTCAATGATAAGAATATCATCATATTATAATGATATTATGGTATGGGATGGACATTATGTGATGAATGAAGTGATTATACCGGTTTCTGGGTCACTGTATAAATGTATATATCGAATTGTGGGATAACTATATTCACTATACCTGTTTGTGGGTCACTGTATATATGTATATATCGAATTGTGGGATAACTATAGTCACTATACCTGCATGTTTGTGGGTCACTGTACATATGTATATATAAATATATTGTGGGATAAATAAAGTGATTATATGCCACTCTGAGGTTCACTATTTTTAAATATGCATAAAAACTATTGGATACGTAAGCATATATATAGATTAAATATATCTTGTTAAAAATCTCATAATATAAGGTTGATAAGCAGCTCTGTGTTGAAGAAATAAATAATACATTTTGGGATGGACATTATGTGATTAATTTAGCAATCATACCAGTTTGTGGGTCACTATATGTATATTACGAATTGTTGGATAAACAGGCGATTACATGAAATATATTGTGAAAATCTAATAATATTAATTTGATAACTTGTATGTTGAATAAAGAACAAAATACGTTATGGATTGGCCATTAAGGGATTTAAACGCGATGATTATACTTGTTTTTGGTTAAATAATAATTACATTTAAAAGAAATTCTGGGATAAGGAGGCGTTTAGATAAAATATCTTGTTAAGAATCAAATAAATTCGGCTGATAAGTTGCATAATGAATAAATAATTAATACACTTTCGAGTTGGACATTATGGGATCAATGTATAGTACATTCTAATACCTGTTTGTGGGTCATTATATACATGATTTACATGTATATGAGAAATTGTTTGAAAAGTAGGCGATTGCAAGAAAAGTGTAACATGCAAGAGTGTCATAATATAAGGCTAATTAGCTGTATATTGATATATAAAATATTAGTACGATACGATAAACATTATAGGATCAGTCTAATGAATGCACCAGTTTGTGGGTCACTACATGTATATGTAAGAAATTATTGGATAAGTATAGGTGTTATGCATGAAATAATATTTTTAATAATGTCATAATATTGAATAAATGAATAAAATATTATGAGATGGACATTACCGGGCTAAGGTAATGATTATTATACCTATTTTATTTCACTTTCTATGCGTATATAGCAACTGTGGGATATGTAGGCGCAGGGATAAAATATTTTGTTAAGAATTTCTAATATATGGCTGATAAGCTGTATGTTGAATAAATAAATTATGGTAATAGTAAATATATTATGGTAACTGACTGAATTATGGGATAGATGAAGTGATTATACCTGTTTGTGGGTCATTGTATATATAGATATGACGAATTGTGGGATAAATATATTGCACGTGATTATACCTGATTGTTGGTCACTGTATATAATGTATATAAAAATGTAGTGCTTGTAACAGTTTGTGGGTCACTGTATATATGTATAAATGAATTGTGGGATAAATATAGTGATTATACCTGTTTGTGGGTCACTGTATATATGTATATAATGAATTGTGGGATAAATATAGTGATTATACATGTTTGTGGGTCCCTGTATATATGTATATAATGAATTGTGGGATAAATATAGTGAATATACATGTTTGTGGGTCACTGTATATATATGTATATAATGAACTGTGGGATAAATATAGTGATTATACCTGGTTGTGGGTCACGATATAAATATGTCTATAATAAACTTTTGGATATGTAAGCATATACGTAAGATATTGTCTTTAAAATCTCATAATATAAGGTTGATAAGCTCTTTATTGTTTAAATAAATAATTCACGAATGGAAGGTCATTATGTTATAAACGTATAGTGATCATAGCTGTTTGTGGGTCACTATATATATACATGTATATAACGAATTGTGGGACAGGCGATTGCATAAAATATGTAGTGTAGAATCTCATAATATTAGTCTGCTATCCTATATGTTGAATCAATAAAAATACGTTACGGATTGGACATTATGGAATCAATGCAGTGATTATACCTGTATAATTACTTTCAAAAATAAGAATTCAATGCTTAAATGTGGTTCACTATATATATGTATATAAGAAAATCTGGGATAAGTAGGTCTATAGATAAAATATGCCGTTCAATATCTAACATTGCTTAATGAATAAATAAATTATAAATAATACATTGTGGGATGGACATTATTTGATTAATCATCTTTGTCACTATATATATGTGTATGTAAGAGATTGTGGGATATATATATATAGAGAGAGAGGATATCCCTAAAATATCTTGTTCAGAATCTCATAAATCGTATATCGCAGTGAGTCATTAATATGCAATATGACCCCAAAATACTTGAAAAGTAATAGTTAAAATCTTATATTGAATCCCCCAAAACTGTTCTTAATGATTCATTCCATATTGTACATATGTAAATATACATATATATAATTTATATCAAATATTAATTCTTATGTCTTTCATTGTGAAATCCAGGACATGATATATATAGCATGTGATAATATTGTGGGTCATAATATTCATAAATAGAGCATTGTGCGATGTATATACTTTATCCCACAATGCTCTATATATATGAAAATAATGACCCACAATGATATACAACATTTTTATTCTTATCTCAAAAATTATATTATATATTATATAAGGACCATATATAACGCTTAAATCATGAATATGACATAGCTATTCAATGTAGAAATGCGAGATCCCACAAACCTGTTTAGAAGGTCGGTGCCCACAAACAACCCCATATACCTATATATATATATATATATATATATATATATATATATATATATATATATATATATATATATATATATATATATATATATATACGTACTTGACGTGGTTTGCGGGTCATGTCACATAAACATGGTTTATGGGACCCTGCATTTGTAATAGGCTTATTTCAAAAGGAAACATATTTTTAAGAATAGTTTTTGATGTAGATCCCAAATATAGAAAAATTATAAAGTTTTCTCATATTTGGTTTCAAAGCTATAGATAACGTTGTGGGTCATTACATTGTGGGTATGAGTCCCACAGCGATCTATAGTAGATAATTATATATAACATACTTGTGGGTAGGGACCCACAAACCATATCATAGCAATATATATATATATATATATATATATTCTTTGTGGGAGATATCCCACAAACCATGTATGGATTCAAAAACAGTTATATATAGCATACAATTGAATATGATTTGTATTGGAGCTAAAAAAAAACACACATATCATTTTATCAGACTAGTATATAGGTTTTTTCTTTGAGGTAAATTTTCATCAAAGCACCTGTGAGAAGTAGAGGTGTTTCCTAAGGGGTAAAGTGCAGCATACTTGTGGGTAAGGACCCACAAACCATATCATAGCAATATATATATATTCTTTGTGGGAGATATCCCACAAACCATGTATGGATGCAAAACAGTTATATATAGCATACAATTGATTATGATTTGTATAGGAGCTTTAAAAACACATATCATTTTATCAGACTAGTATATAGTTTTGTTTCTTTGGGGTAAATATTCATCAAAGCACCTGTGAGAACTAGAGGTGTTTCCTAAGGGGTAAAGTGCAGCATACTTGTGGGTAGGGACCCACAAACCATATCATAGCAATATATATATATATATTCTTTGTGGGAGATATCCCACAAACCATGTATGGATGCAAAAACAGTTATATATAGCATACAATTGATTATGATTTGTATAGGAGCTTTAAAAACACATATCATTTTATCAGACTAGTGTAGTTTTTTTTCTTTGAGGTAAATTTTCATCAAATCACTTGTGATCCTGTGGGACATACTCAAAGAGAATGCAGATTTGTACAAATGTATTAAACAGAACATCCAGGGATGCGCTAAGGAAGTTTGCTTTGTAAACTCCTTGTGATAAGACAAAATTGAAACTGTTCTTAATGAATCACGGAAGCATGAAATATAGGCCAGATGAAGCATTCAAAGCACCCATTGAAATGATCATCGATATGTAGATACACCTCAGGAGGAAGTTTGGTTTGTGTACCCCTTTTTATAAACTGAAAACAGACCAAAAAGTTGGCCTGATCTGTAAAACGTCTTTTAAAATATATGCATCGTATATCTTAAGATTGGTTTGTAAATCTCAAAAGATAAGCTGGTAACAGACCACTTTCCTTAACTGAAATTATTGACGCCTGGTCAAACGCAGCATAAAAAGTGGGAGAACATTTCATAGTCATATACATGTATGTGTAGTAATATATAAGCCTAAAAGAAACCCTATAGAATCACAGGTTCCTTCCAACTTCAACTATTTAGACCTGACATTAAGTGCTAATCTGTCATCTGTCTCCTTTAACATTTCTAAATTGTCTGGAAATTAAGATATCGTTTTAGATTTAGAAAGTACATGTATGGTGGTTTATTACAAGAAAAATAATACCAAATTTACCTTATATGGTTAGTTATGAGAACACACGAATAGCAATTGACTGACCTTTACATGATAATAGACGCTGTCAATGCAAATTCAGGTCTTTTTACAATATATTATTTTAGATTAAGAAATTACATGCTATAACAAGTAAAACAACACCATATTTGCCATGTTTCAATGAAAAATAAAAGAAAAAGTTATGGTCAATTACGAGAATACAACCATATGAATTGATTGACCCTAAGATGATGATTGTTGGATCCATGCTTTCTATGAAAATTCAAGTTCTCATTAAATATCAGAAGCTCTATTTTTCTAAATCAGTAGCATTAAGAAATTTTAGTTTGATTATTCACGCCTGTAAATACATATTAAAAATTAAATTTAACAAGGACACCGCAAAGAGGAGCATCCCTCGCAAAGAGCTTCTCTATAAATGCAAGGGAGCATTCGAAATCGATCCCGATGCAAATTACGTCACTTCCGTTTCGCACAGGACATAACCCACACACATATACACGATCGATTGCGTTACTATATCCCTCCAAATCCGTTGCGAGGGGATAATCAGATTTGCAAGGTGTGTACCAAAGCTATTAGAGGTATCCCTCATCTTCCTCTATCGCTCAAATGCAATATGGTTCAGATATTTTTATATACATGATTTAACTCGTCTTTTATACATTTCCAAGTTGCATGTTATCCCAAAATCACATTTAAATTTCCAAAACATAAACATTTTGGTTCTGAAAAGGAAAATGCCAATTTTACTTCAACTGAATGGAGTATGTAGCTACAATTGATAGTCATCTATACCCCACCCCTCTAGATAGCTGATGATAATTCAGATCATGTTATATATGTAGAAATATTAATTTGACTTTTCTAAACAAAATGAGGATGGATCATATACTTTTTTCATTCTTTAAGGTGTGGGACCAAGATTTTTTTAAAATCAAAATCAATAATTATTATTTTTTTGCACTGGTCCCACCCTGGTGATAAATATTGCCTGGACCCCGAGTTCGAAGGTCAGAGGCATACTGATTTTGTCATGTCTGTTATTTTTCATAAATTTAATCTTTCCTACATTTTTATGAGAAGAACAATAAGGAAATTCGAAAAGATCTTTATGAGATCTAATTTCCTTAGCAAACGCCCATTTGTTTCATGAAGTTTTATTTGGGTAGGGTCCAAATGTTAACGTTAACCTTTCTTATAACTTCTGGAAAAAAAGTTTGAGACTTTATTTTGAATTTTTGCACATTATTTACCCAGAGCTAAATCAAAGAGGATTACAATTATGGAAACTATACATTCTCTATTTAATAGGTTTCTCTTTTTGACACCAGCTAAGAAAATTATCTTGATTTTTTAAATAATGACAACTGTGAAAACTTATTTATAATATGTGATAAAACGAACCTAAGAATGCGCGAACTCTTGCTCTAATAGTCACAGAACATGTTTTCCTTTGATGGGGATAAAACATTTTGTATCAAAGATGAAAGATACATGTATAGTACAAAACCTTTTCTACCTACAGTATTGCCAGTTACATATACGCTAAATAAATACAACTTGTTTACTTATTTTATCTGCCATACACACTGTCTATTCTTCTATCTGTCTGTCTCTCTGTGTGTCAATCTTTCTATCTATCTCTCTTCACGGCCTTAGTAAATACTCCTCAACACTATATCGGCGACAAAATGTGCAAATGTTCACATTACGTATTGTTGCCTACGACAAAATAGCATTTTGTCGTCCATTATGCGGGAGGAAAAAAGGCTCATCTCAGTATATATATTGTCGCCGGCGACATTATATATCGCCTGCGACAATATGTACCGATGGACGACAATATGTGCAGTGTGGGTAGATCACGGGAAAGAGGGGGCCCATTGCAATCGTTAAGAAAAAAATCAACAAGAAAAATAAGCCAGCTAAATGCCAAAGGGTTTTATCATGTTTACGGTGCATGAAAAACTCCATCGTCTCAAGCCAATGTATGGAGTCCGCATTTGACTCTCTCCTACCGGTGAGAAAGGGGTCGAACATTTTGGTCTTGGTTTACGACGGTAGTAAATCAAAATCTTAATCGATAGTTTCTCTTTAAGAATCTTGATTCTCATGAAATATTGTTTAAAACTGTAATACAATGAAGGATTATTTATGCGATTTACATTTAATGCTCGTTCGTTTTTGTTTTTGTTTTTTTTTGTTTGTTGTTTATAATGTCCCTCTCGAGAATTTTTCACTCACATGGAGACGCCACCACTTGCCGATGGAGAGCTGCAAATTTTGACACTCAAAGCCATTGAGCAGTGATAGATCTTTTTCGTGCCAGCATATTCTGCGACATGGGACCTCGGTTAATAAATACGGTCTCATCTGAAGGACCGGTCTCCATGTCTCGTTCGTACAATTACGACTATATATTAATGTCTAGATGATATCTCTAATGAGTGAGAATTTAACTGACCAATCACCCGTCCAATTTACTACTTTTCACAACTGTGGATTTTCTAAAGCCAACAATTACCCGGTACTGCTGTTTTACCTCTGCAGGCATGCTTATAAAGCTATCCTTAAATTAACGACCACGAGATTAAAAAGACATGTCTATGGTAATTTTAAAAAGCGATGTTGCCAGGAAAACAACTTACAATTATGAAATTAACATTGTCTAATTAAATCCAATATATTTGGTAAAATTTCATTTTCATTAATTGATGTATTAAAAAATTTATGCATCTAAAGGTTAAAACGTACGAAAGCCGGATAGGCTCATTTTTGATAAGACAAAAAAAATTAGCTCGTTATAACGAGATAATTATCTCGTAATAACGAGCTAGTATCTCGTTATAACTAGTTAGTATCTCGTTATAACGAGTAAGTTATCTCGTTGTAACAAGATAATTATCTCGTTATAACGAGTTAGTTTTCTCGTTATAACCAGTTTACTAGTATCTCGTTATAATGAGTTAGTATCTCGTTATAACGAGATAACTTACTCGTTATAACGAGTTAGTTATCTCGTTTTAACGAGATGGTTATCTCGTTATAACGATTAAGTTATCTCGTTATAAAGTGTAAGTTATCTCGTTATAACCAGTTAGTTATCTCGTTATAACCAGTTGGTTATTTCGTTATAAAGAGTTAGTTATCTCGTTATAACGTGTTAGTTGTCTCGTTACATCGAATTAGTTATCTTGTTATAACGAGATAATTATCTGGTTATAACTAGTAAGTTATCTCGTTATAACGAGTAAGTTATCTCGTTATAACGAGTTAGTTATCTCGTTATAACTAGATAATTATCACTTTATAACGAGTTAGTTATCTCGTTATAACGAGTTAATATCTCGTTATATCTCGTTAGTTATCTCGTTGGTTATCTCGTTTTAACAAGATAAAAATTGATTTAAAGTGTTTAAATATCTAAGTAAAGCGTTTTTATGGAACAACAACATACTAGTTTTTTGTGTTATGCCTTTGATTATTATTGTTTATTGAAAAGACCGAAGAGAAATATACGGAAACATATGACCGCCTCATTTTGTTGTTTTATACCTTAAAATTGCAGAATTAGTGTCATCTTCAAATGGAATGTGCATAATTTTGTCAAGGAGATCAACAAGAGGCCCAGGGGCCACATCGCTCACCTGAGCACTATGGCTAGGAAAAAGCAGAAATCAGTTCAGTCTTGAAAGGTTGAAAAGTTTGAATAAAAAAGTGGTTCGGGGGGAGGGGGGGTGTGTCATAAATTGAACAAATTTGAATCTACATTATCTGAGGATGCTTCCATTTAAATATGACCAATCATGGCTTTGCTGTTCTTGAGTAGAAGATTTTTAAAGATTTAACCTATGTTTTCCTATGTAAAACTTTGATCGCCCATTGTGGCCCCACCCGACCCCCAGGGGTCATGATTTGAGCAAACTTGAATCTACACTACCTGAGGATGCTTCCATGTGAGTATGACCAATCATGGCTTTGCTGTTCTTGAGAAGAAGATTTTTAAATATTTTTCCTATATATTCCTATGTAAAACTTTGATCACCCATTGTGGCCCCACCCGACCCCCGGAGGTCATGATTTGAACAAACTTGAATCTACACTATCTGAGGATGCTTCCATGTAAATATGACCAATCATGGCTTTGCTGTTCTTGAGAAGAAGATTTTTAAAGATTTTTCCTATATATTCCTATGTAAAACTTTGATCGCCCATTGTGGCCCCATCCGACCCCCAGGGGTCATGATTTGAACAAACTTGAATCTACACTATCTGAGGATGCTACCATATAAATATGACCAATCATGGCTTTGCTGTTCTTGAGAAGAAGATTTTTAAATATTTTTCCTATATATTCCTATGTAAAACTTTGATCGCCCATTGTGGCCCCACCCGACCCCCGGGGGTCATGATTTGAACAAACTTGAATCTACACTATCTGAGGATGCTACCATATAAATATGACCAATCATGGCTTTGCTGTTCTTGAGAAGAAGATTTTTAAAGATTTTTCCTATATATTCCTATGTAAAACTTTGATCGCCCATTGTGGCCCCACCCGACCCCCGGGGGTCATGATTTGAACAAACTTGAATCTATACTATCTGAGGATGCTACCATATAAATATGACCAATCATGGCTTTGCTGTTCTTGAGAAGAAGATTTTTTAAAGATTTTTCCTATATATTCCTATGTAAAACTTTGATCGCCCATTGTGGCCCCACTCGACCCCCGGGGGTCATGATTTGAACAAACTTGAATCTACACTACCTGAGGATGCTTCCACATAAGTTTCATATTTTCAAGCACAGTGGTTCTTGAGAAGAAGATTTTTTAATGATGCCATTAATTTTTCACGAATTCTTAATTATCTCCCCTTGGAAGAAGGCGTGGCCCTTCATTTGAACAAACTTGAATCCCCTTTACCCAAGGATACTTTGTGGCAAGTTTGGTTGAAATTGGCCCAGTAGTTCTGGAGAAGAAGATGAAAATGTGAAAAGTTTACAACAACGACGACGCCAACGCCAACGACAACGACGACGACGACGACAGACAACGGACAAATTTTGATCAGAAAAGCTCACTTGAGCCTTTGGCTCAGGTGAGCGAAAAAACAAAAAGATATACTCTGGCTGCTTTAACTGCCCTGTTCAAGCTTTGTTGAAATTATAATTTTTGCGTAACATTTGTCGCTATAAAAATGCAAAGAAATAATCCCATTATTTTATATATTCCGAATTAAAAATGTCGATATGATACCATTTGTTGGGCTTTAACGTCCATATTTTGATAATTCCTTGCCTGTTAACAAGGAATACAGATCAAAATTCAATGTCTGACAAAAAAATAAATCACGTTGTTTTTATCATCAATTCCTCCTTCCCCTCAATAATAAATATGATGAATTTAATTTCAAGAACTAATACTGTGCTTATCACTTAATAATTTATATATTTCTTTTATTAAAATTATTAAAATTTACCAATTTGGCATGAAATCTCATGTACAATATGTAATTTTTGCCTATTATCAATGTGGTAGAATAAAAAACTTTGGGGGCTCTTTATTCTACGGAAGGCAAAATAAAAAGGTGAAGGTCAGCAGGCTGAATGTAGTGCATGTAGGAAATTCACATGCCTCACTTTGATAGTAAAAACAGTTGACATGTTTGTGATCCTTTTTGGGTATAGAATGAAAGTTTAATATCTAAAGTTTACAATATGATACGCTTTATTTAAGGTGTATTTCAAGCATAAATTATGCCTAGAAATATGTATTGTATCGTGAGAAAAAATTCTTGATATTTTCACTCTTGCTTTCCACTCATGAAAATGAAAAAAAAAATTCTGTCCTACTCGTGAAATAAATTTCATATCAACTACAAAACACTGAATATCCTCTATTTATTATCCCCCCCCCCCCCCCAAAAAAAAAAAAAATCAATCTCTTTTTGAAATAAAAATTATATGCTTGCAAAGTATACATAATAAATATTGTGATGAGGAAAATAATCAACGGCATTGTCTCAATGTTGTATTAATAATATACATGTAGTATTAGGCCTATTCGTTGATCAATCCTAAGTAATAATCGAAACTGGCTTAGTAAAATCTGTAAACTTTTTTTTTGTTTTGTAAACTCTGGTTTGATGTTTTGTCACCATGTGGTAAACATAGGATCCGCCAAACAGAAGTGAATCTCATATAGGTCTACGTGAATCTCTACAGCTTGACCCCCCCCCCCCCCCCCGCAAAAAAATATAAACAGTGAATCATGACAGAATATTAGATAAAATGTCAATATCAGCAGATCAGATCTAACGTCGTATTACGTAGAAAGGATGTTATATCATTTTTGCTTCATCATTCCTCATCATCGTGGACAATCTGCATAAGCTTGGTCACAAAGTTCAATTGGGGGAGGGGGGGGGGAACCAAGCAAAATATTTGACAAGCAAAAAGAAATTTGATATTTCAACTACGAGTATTTGCCATTATTTTCGAAAGATATTTACTCAGGTAAAAAAAAATCTGGAGGAAGGGGCACAAAGATACTCTTGACCGCCCCCTTTTCAAAAGTGGTGGTTGGGACATTAGCCCCCTATTAAAACGCCAATGATCTAACTGCTGATGTCTCACCATACCCCTTCTTCAAAACAATTCTGAATTTAAAAAAATAACATATGTATCACACTGTAATCGTATATATTATTATATGTTGCATGAACACCTGCGATATGTTGCACTTGTATTGTCTCTCATATTTAATTTTAGCGGTATAGAAATTGATATATGAAAGTATATAAGTCGTCCAAAACATGTCGAAATAGTGTCATTCATCAGAAATAGTTGTCATAAATAAATTGACAAAGTATGAAGCAAGTATATTCGGTAATATTATTTTCAGAAAAATATCGCATCCTAATGCAACAATTTGAGGAGACGTTCACGAATTAATGTGTAAATGTGTTCGCCTTAGATTTGCTATACGTATCAAAATATGATTATTGACAACGAGATAGTTCAAGACATAATCATAAATAAACCCCAGAGCAAATTAAATTTTAAAAACCATTTATCAATTGTTCAAGTTAAATTTGATTGATAATTACTAGCTAATAATTCAATGGCATTAAAAACTACAGCCATTTTTATTCCTATATTGCTATCAAATCTCGAAATAACGAGAAAGCTATCTCGTTATAACGAGATAACTTACTCGTTATAACGAGATAATTATCTCATTATAACGAGATACCAACTCGTTATAACGAGATAACTATCTCGTTATAACGAGTAATTTTTCTTTCTTATCAAAAATGAGTCTATCCGGCTTTCGTAAAAAAGTTCTGAAGTAGGTTCAATTAAACCTTTTAAAATATATATAAAAATACCAGTAATTAATTAATTGTTCTTTTTTTATTCGGAAGGGCGGAGGTAGGAGGATGCAGTCATGTGCTACTTTTAATATGCCCCCGACCTTTTACATTGTAAAACCTCGGATATCAATCGTGAATCCAAGCATTTTTTCCAATGGGGGAGGGGACACGCTCATCAAAAAAATCTGATTCAAAACTAGGGGTGACTCCATGAGCACCCCTCCCCCTCCTGATCATCTGCACATGCTTATGATGGAATCTGGAAATAGGAATTTTAATGAAATACTTGTAAAAAAAAAAAAAAAAAAAAAATGGAAAAAAGATAAGTGCTTAGAATTGAACTACTGACATCTTTACTTAAGGCCAAACGACACGTTACTCAATTATATGTTTTGTATTGTATACCTTGGTATTATATAAAAAATTATTCATAATTGTCATTGTCTTGTGATTTCTTAATTGTTTTCAATATGTTTTAAAAAATAAGTACACCAGTAATTGTAACATTGGCAATTCAAAAGATTACCTTTATGGATTATATAGGAAATATCACCCTCTGGTATCTTGCCCAAATGCCTGGTAATTAAGGTACCTCAATTTTTGGTGAGGAAACTTGTTTAAGTAGCAATTTTCAATGGCAAATTCTTGGGAAAAATTATATATTTTTGAGAAACGCGTCGTCTGACCTTAAGATATTCCTATGACGTTTTTTGGTTTACACACTAAGACGTATCTTAAGATTTTCCTAAGATACATGTATGTCCTAAAAAATATCCTTAGACACGTTTTAAGACAAATCTAAGGATTATTTTTTTACATGATATGAGCAGTATGTGCACTGATGCGATGCGAAATTTCGTTCACAAGTGCGTGACTAAAAGAGCAACAAACAAGTTGACAAAGAAAACGCAAGGCATGCCCATTGCTAAATTTGAATTATCTTTTCTCCTCTTCAGAAAAAAAGGTTGAAAATGTTTTTGAAGATTTTTTCTTTTGAAAGGGGAAAAAATCATGAAATTCAATTGATTTCTTTGACTACTTTAATTAACTAAGTAGAAAATTAACTAAAGTAGTCAAAGAAATCAATTGAATTTCATGATTTTTCCCCTTTCAAAAAAAAAATCTTAAAAAAAAATATAGAGACAATAGAATTCAGAATATTATGGTAAAAAAAAATACAATTTGAAAAAAGTTGAAGACCCCCATACAATTCCCCAAACTGACGTTCTGCACGTCTAGTTGACTCGTGTCAGGTGCAGGACTAACCCTCAAATCACAAGCAACTAGGGTGTCCATAAGATTCTTAAATTTCTGTAACACAAAAATGGCCCACACACAGTTTATGACATCCCACCCCGACCCTTATCAAATGAAAATGATCTGATTGACACAGCATTAGGTTTTAAGTAAACTCTGTGTCTAGTTAGATTCTTCTCTCTGATACAGCTATGGCTCACACCAGAATTCCAACATTTTTCTCCTTGTGACCTTGTCTAAATAATACCTGATAAAAGTCATAACACAAAATATTTTCTCTGGTGACTGTGTTCAAGTAATACCAGGTCAAGGTCATGACAAACCCATGGTCATGTCCATCTCTGTGTAAGATATAAGCAGAAGCCATATAAATGCTTTTTTCAAAGTTATGGCCATGACATGGCAATCCCTCCTCAACACTTGTCATCTAGACATGAACATAAACAGACAAACAAGGCAATTCCTATATACATGTACCAGGGCCAAGCTTAAAAAATTCTTGGTCTGCAGTTGTCAACCTAAATTTTTAGAATGGGCGGTATTTTTTTTTATTTTTCTAAAAAAATGTAGTTTTCAAATATTTTTTAACTAACAAAAATAGGCTTACTTAACATAAGCTCCTCTTGTTATAAGTCGCTGATTGATAATACCAAAAATCGAAAATGAAACATGCAGTTTCACTATCCTGAAAGCTTGAAGCTTAAAAAAAATAATACAAAATAGCTGGAAAAAGTTTGGGTCAGGTGCATTTTCAGTGGGTCACTAGGCAGCTGAAAAAATTATTTTAGGCCCAGGCTCTTCATTTGCAGGGGTAAGATAACACTAATAAGGTAACACTTTTATCAGTTAAAGATTACGTATTTATTTCTCAAAGTGAGGAAAACACACATAATAGTATTCACAATCAAGTATTTTACAACAGTGACCCACAAACTCGAACAGACAAATATCTATATCATATATTTAAACTGATACTGATCCAAAAACCATAATCAGACACATTCTAATACAAAAAATCTTAAAACAGTGAATCACATTCTATGAAAGTAATGATTACTCAGTGATCAAGAAACCATAAACACATGTATAGTTGAACTGCCATAACCAAACTTCTACAATGTTTTGAACAAACATTCTAAGACAGTGACCCACAATCCATGAACAGACACATACACAAACAATGAACATTTTTATATATATGTATGCATATACACAAATGTCTTTACTCAAAGGCACAAAAAGTCATGAACAAAATACAGGAAAAATGTTAGAACAAACAATCTATGACAGTGACCCACAAACCATGAACAGACACAAACACTTATATATGACAGTGATCAACAAACCATGAACATTTTCATATATATGTATTCATGTACACAACTGTCTTAACTCAAAGACACAAAAAAGTCATGAACAAACTACAGGCAAAATATTAGAACAAACAACCTATGACAATGACCTACAATCCATGATAGAACAAACAATCTATGACAGTGACCCACAATCCATGAACAGACACATACATGTATATATATGACAGTGATCCACAAACTATGAACATTTTCATATATGTATGCATATACACAAATATCTTTACTCGAGGACACAAAAAGTCATGAACAAGCTACAAGAAAAATGATAGAACAAACAATATATGACAGTGACCCACAATCCATGAACAGACACAAACACTTATATATGACAGTGATCAACAAACAATGAACATTTTTATATATACTATGCATATACACAAATGTTTTTACTCAAAGGCACAAAAAGTCATGAACAAAATACAGGAAAAATGTTAGAACAAACAATCTATGACAGTGACCCACAAACCATGAACAGACACAAACACTTATATATGACAGTGATCAACAAACCATGAACATTTTCATATATATGTATTCATGTACACAACTGTCTTAACTCAATGACACAAAAAAGTCATGAACAAACTACAGGTAAAACATTAGAACAAACAACCTGAGACAATGATCTACAATCCATGATAGAACAAACAATCTATGACAGTGACCCACAATCCATGAATAGACACATACATGTATATATATGACAGTGATCCACAAACTATGAACATTTTCATATATGTATGCATATACACAAATGTCTTCACTCGAGGACACAAAAAGTCATGAACAAACTACAGGAAAAATGTTAGAACAAACAATCTATGACAGTGACCCACAATCCATGAACAGACACAAACACTTATATATATGACAGTGATCCACTAACCATGAACATTTTCATATATATGTATGCATGTACACAACTGTCTTAACTCATTGACACAAAAATGTCATGAACAAACTACAGGCAAAATATTAGAACAAACAATCTATGACAGTGACCCATAACCCATGAACAGACACATACACGTACATATGATAGTGATCAACAAACCATGAACATTTTTATATATATGTATGCATATACACAAATGTCTTAACTAAAGGACACAAAAAGTCATGAACAAACTACAGGAAAAATGTTAGAACAAACAATCTATGACAGTGACCCACAAACCATGAACAGACACAAACACATATATGACAGTGATCAACAAACCATGAACATTTTCATATATATGTATGCATGTACACAACTGTCTTAACTCAAAGACACAAAAAGGTCATGAACAAATTACAGGCAAAATACTAGAACAAACAACCTATGACAGTGACCTACAATCCATGATAGAACAAACAATCTATGACAGTGACCCACAATCCATGAACAGACACATACATGTATATATATGACAGTGATCCACAAACTATGAATATTTTTATATATATGTATGCCTATACACAAATGTCTTAACTCAAAGACACAAAAAAGTCACGAACAAACTACAGGGAAAATGTAAAGACTAACAATATATGACAGTGACCCACAACCCATGAACAGACACAAACACTTATTTACATGACAGTGATCAACAAACCATGAACATTTTCATATACATGTATGCATATACACAAATGTCTATACACAAAGACATAAAAAAGTCATGAACAAACTACAGGAAAAATGTAAGAACAAACAATCTATGACAGTGACCCACAATCCACCATGAACAGAAACATACATGTAAATATGACAGTAATCCACAAACCATGAACAATCATATACATGAATGCATATACACAAATGATACAAAAAAACATAAACAAACTACAGAAAAAAAATTGTAAAATGTTAGAACAATAAATAACCGTGACCCACAATCCAAGAAGTTGAACCGATATGACAATGACCTACAAACTATACACAGACTATGGGACAACAAATATACCAATATATAGAAATATTTACCTCCTGGAGAATATTGATATACTATTCAAGCTCTGATACTATAATTAACAAGCATTTTGACAATCTAAAAATAAATTATTAAATTTTAGAACTAAAATTTGATTTTATTAACTTTGTTAGTGTAAACATCCTTCAAAAAATCACACAAAATACGAAATCTGATGTACAGGTTCTAGACAGACATTACGTGAAAAATTGATGTCACTTTATAATTCTTTTTTTCCTATAGAACAGATATATATTTTATCACCTCTGACTTGTAAACATGACTGTTTAGTCTTTATTTATCATTTATTGCATAAATGAGTTTTAATAAAACATAATTTCACTACGCCAATTTAATTTCTTGTTCGTCGCACATCTGGTGAAAAAAGTAAGAGCGGGCAAGAGATTAAATAATAATATTATTACTTTTTCGTATGCAAAATTTTTAGGCATAACATGAAAAAAATTGAGTGACAATCATATTTTTTCTACTTTTTTCTGATTTGTACAGTAAACAGATTTAAATTATCAAAAATAGAGCGGAAATAAAACAGAAACTGGCACAGAATTTCCCAGGTGCAGGAGATTTAAATTAATATTATTTGTATAGCTTTGTTCAAATAAGAGCATGCGGGTCTGACAAGCAAAATATTAAATTGGAATGGCCTTTGTATTTGATTTTATTTATGAAAATTGATAATGGCACATGTCACATATTCACATCAAAACTTATCACATTATCACTTTTGGAATTGCAAAGCAGTGTATCAATAGACTTTTCATATTTGAAACTAATTATTTTTTTTTCTGCATAATAAAGCATAATTCAAAATGTACCGGTAGTATTTTCAGATTAAGATGGACTTAACTGTAGAAAAAGACAGTTTTATATTCAGTCCATATATCAGGTTCAGAGCAAATAATTAACCACACACACATGAACACCATTAGGGTCTTGGCTTATCTGCGGAAAAAGTTTATATTCTGCAAAATGGTCTCCACTGGTTTGTGGAACATGTGCAAGTTTTCCATCAGGGTCTGCCTCAATAATTCACTCTAAGGAACATGCAAAGAAGAACTGACAATGTAATATAAGTTATGCTACAAGCCTTGTATTGAAATTTCCTCCTATATTTCAGAAGAGTTACACATACCTGTACTAAAATGCCTAAGCTGTTGAACATGTGAATTTACAAGGTCCTGACTAGTCTGTACAATCTGTGGAACATGTAGAAATGCTGCAACAGGGTTTGCCTCCAAAATGCTTCCTATAATATATGTGCAAAACAAAATTAATTGTGATTATATTCATGCCTGCAACTACATTCAGATACCTTTAATGTAAGCTATTTCGATGCATTTGAATAGAAATTTAACATGCTATTAAATAAATGTTTTTAACATAAAATAAATTAATAAAAAGTATCAAATAAACTAATTGTTTTTTTATATAACACTAAACAGCAAGGGCAATGGTCACCCAGGTGTAAATTGTACAATCAACTGAGAAGTCCTATTAGGTAGACCCTAATTGTAAGGACCATTATGACAATTTATCAAAGGATCTTGGATCAGGCTAAACAAGAAATATACTAAACTTCAAAGTTCGCAGAAATGTTCTTTCTATAAATATCTACTTGACGGGTTTTACCTACCGTATTATTTAAGAAATTCAATTCTGACTAAGTTTCAAAAATGTATATCAAAGTTAAGATTATCTTCACACCTTTTAGCTATTGAAACTGGATATAATAAAGCAAACAGAGCCCACTGGAAATGTTTTTTTTTTTGTGTCATACTTGTGTCAAGGATGAATATCATTTTCCACTACCGTATATACTCGGCTATAAGTCGGTCCGCCTATAAGTCGGTTGTATTTTTTGGGGTTATTTTGGAGGAATTTGCCATTGACCCGCTTATAAGTCGGTACAACTTTTTGCCAGAATCAGTTGACAATTTCAAATCAATGGTGTAATGTTTTAACCTGGTTTTGATCAATATTTTTAGAAATGACGCCGATATTTAATTTTAAATCATAAGAAAAATATATAATACACACTTAAAGATAAAAATAAAATTATTAAAATATATGTAAATACTTGTGTTTATGTGTAATCTTAGAATACATAAATGATATAATATATCCAGACATTGTTCAGTGAAAATCATTGGAAATGTTTATAAAATACTACATTTCGCTCTCCAGAAAAATACTAATCTTTTTATGACTCGCCTATAAGTCGGACATAGAGTTTTGGACCAAATTTTAACTCCCAAAAAACTGACTTATAGGCGAGTATATACGGTAGTATGTCCTGTTTATCAAGATTATCAAAGCAAATTATTTCTTTATAAAAAAACATCCATACATATAAATTACTGCAATTGTTCAATACTAAGAACTTTAAGGATATGTGTAACTTAGGAAAATATATATATTACAGCATGAGGCAAAGAGGTGATCCTGTACATATAATCAAATATCAAGGTGATCCAATAATAATAATCACTCTAACCTTGTCTTAGAGGTAATTTACTTTATTTAGGCCAAAAAAAAAATAACAGTCTTGTTTTTTTAAATTTTGGAAGGAAAAAATCGAGAATTTCCGGAATTTCATCATTCTGTCACCATAATCGTTTTCCGTGTTAACACAAAACAAGCATTTCATGAAATTCTTGTTTTAAATGTGGACTTTCATAGAATACCACTTGAGTTTAGTCAAAAGACATGAAATTTGATTTTAAAAGACAATATTGACCTGTGACATGTTTAATTTTATCTTTTATTAGTTCATATCCAAAAAATGTTGTCGAAAAAAAAATAAAATGAAAATATAAAATAAAATAATTTTCCTACCTACCTACCCTATTTTTTTTTTCAGGCTGGTAGCAGGAAACAAGACTATTTTTTTTTTGGTCTTATCTAAAATATGGATCACAAAAAGATGTTGTTTTTTCCCCATCAATTTAATTAATTCATCATTTTCACCAATTGCTATTTTCCTATTCTTGGAAAAAAAGTTCACAAATTAATAGATTTCAATGTATATGATGTAAACTTCAGAAACTTGCATCTGCTGAACATCAATTTTAGTTTGTCTGCAAAAAAAATCATTAATCATCAAGTCGTAATGTTACGACAGCATGCTTTAATAGTGACTACTTATACAGTTTGATGGAACCACAGACCTATATTATACGTCCCTGACAGAATGGCATCCAAACGTCATAAACTTTTTAGAACCTGACCTTGTTATCATGGTTATTGAAACATTTGGTCAATTGCTTGCATATTACAACTAATTAAGTGTTTTGGCAGCATTAATAATGACTGTTTAATGGGTTAGGTACGTACTATGTAATAATAAGTAAACATGACAAACAGCTGTCAAAGTCCTGTCTCAATAATTGTCAAACTTGGTATTTTCTTTTGAATAAATTTTAATTCTAGGATCAGTCTTCTTGTGTGGTTGTAGTTGTATTAATAAAAATATTTCCTTAAACCTAGCAAATTGTTTATAGTCACAGTAATACCTTACATCTTTGATTTAGTAAAGACATAAAACATACAGGGTGTTTGTTCCTTGTTTTACTAGTGTTATTCACAAAATATTTTCATTATGGCAAGTGAAATATTCTGAAATGGTGGCCAAAATTTTTTTTTGGTCCTCATTTAGTGACCTGAAAGTAAGTGTGACTTGGAACACTGTTGGGTAAAACATTTTTCATCTCTTGACCTCTCAAGAACATTGAAAAAAAAAAGCACTACAAAGAGGATGCAGCGTGTCAAATTTGAAAATCCATTATTCTAAATATTTACCTGATGAGTGATGAACTCCAAGGAAGATTGTCCATCGGGCATGGGATCACCATAGTCATATCTGATCTCCTTCCCTCTATCAATATCCCTTCTTGCAAAGAAAAAGCCTGGAGTAGTTGTTAAACACTTTTAACTTCTCATAACATGCATAAGATGGGGTTGTCTATAGCTGCATCATTAACGTACCTTCCAAGCCTTTGGAAGCTGTCAGATGCATCAATGCTTGTAAAATGATAATGAAAACCATAAATAAAATGTTTAAAGTTACATATAAACAAAATAACATATATGATGAAATATTAGGACTGCAGGAACAATACAGGTGTTATGCAACAATCATAATATAGTAGTCACAATATATGAATCACAATGTATTTTTCCAAAAAATAATTTTTGTTTCATACAATTTGCAAGAGTAATAAAAATCCCTACCACAGCATGATATTGTTCAATTATCGTATACATTTTAGAGTCCAGGAAAATTATGTTATTCTTTACTCTAAAAAATTGTCATCCTAGTGAGACATGACACTCTGCAATTTGTTGTAAAGATATAAAAATCCAAATAAAAAATATTACGCAGCAAGGTTAAGGATGCCCACAGGAAACAATAGGCCTAAAAATATTCCGAGAAAATAAATATAGTGTTGATTTTTTTTTAACAGCATGAGTTTTGATTAATGGGAATTCTACTATTTGCATATGTAGGAGGGTTGTCCCAGAAATACGTGAACATTTTCAATATCTTTTGTTTCACTAATACAGTACTGTAAAGTTAAAAATTGACATACATCATGATCAACATTTTTGTGAATTTTTTCTGGAAATGTGCTTCTGATAAAATTAATTTATTTAAGCATAAATTCGGCACATTATTTAATTTTATTTTATTTACCAAGTAATGCATCTCAAATACGGCGTGTGTTGCTAAAAGACTGTGGAATTAATTCTTTCAATAGACAATTTCGCAATCCCGATAATAAACCTAACAGTTCGCATTGTTTAACGATGGCCTTGGCTTAGGCTTATGACATCAAGCTCAGGACTTTCAGTTTGTCTTCATTTCTTTTGGTCTACAAAATGTCTCTTCCAGCACCAATATCTCTTTCATCGTATGGGCAAGAGTCCTATCCCGTTTTAAAGACAGTGCTGCAAAATTGCTCCAAATTATCGCTAAACGTCACCATTTTAAACAATATCTAATTAAAAGTTTTTTGGCATATAACATCATATATTTGTCATTAATGATATCAAATTAATGAATTTTCATACACAAGTATATCAGTGAGATCAAAGAGTATTTATGGAGGTAAAGTTTGTGACATTATATTTCCGTATAGCCTGGTAATAAAGAAAAATTCATTGACAATGCTACTTTTAAAAGTCAATAAATTGCAGTGTGCAGACCACCGATATTTAACACCCTTTAAATGCCGTTTTTACATATTAATGACATCACAAGCCTAAAATTTTTTGTCATAATACTGAAAATATCATTTTCCAACAACTTGCAAAAAATTATTAGTTCTGGTCGAAAAGTTTCTGAAATATACAAAAAGTTTGTGTTTTCTGGGACAACCCTCATATATATGAGGTCTTTGCCGAGTTCGGCCAAAGCAACTTTACTTACATCAGCTGTTTGTCAAGTGACATGTTTAAAATTACAAAAAATATGTATGGCTACAAAAATCATAAAAGTACAACGATATACGGATATCTTTTCACTATGAAATTAATTTTGTTTTCTTTAAGACAAATTCCTTAACCTGAAAAGTCCTGGGAGCAACTTCCCCATGCCTGAGAATTATGTAAAATTTTTGATAAACTTCCTACATTGAAATAATGGTAAATTACGGAAAAAAGCAACAGCGCACAACCAGCTCCAGGCACTTTTCAAAATAGTAGGGATGTTACTACCTTTGTATAAAAATTCATAAATAATAGTGAAGCAGATATCGTTGAACTTTTGAGATTTTCGAGGGGCTGTGCCTGTTATTCTAGATTGTTTAACTTAATGTATAAATGTGCCTTACTGCTGCTTTATATGAGGTCTACACATTTTCAATTTAAGGCCTAAAAAAAAAAATAAGTTTGTTTCCTGTAACCCGACCGACCCATTCAAATTACCCCCAGGCAGATTTTTTTTTCTGCCAAATCTGCATTTGCTCTTTGGTTCGATCGATCAGCTGATTCCATTTATTCAAAAAATATTAATTGTAGCTTTATTTGAGATATAAAATATGTCATCCTAGTCAACATTTACCTTGAATATAAAGAGTAATTATTATTGTAACAACAATTTCCACCCACAACTTTTTGAAGTTTGTTTTCTGCCACTAGGCAGCAATGTTGGGTGTCCACTTTATATATAACATCTGGTTAATTCAGTCCGGGGATGTTTGACCCTATTATTCATAAGGGGAAAAAAAAAAAAAAAATCCTAATATGGGTTGAAAAATTTATTACCAAAACAAGTGCCTGTAATACCAGCTGTTAAAAATCAGTATGGGCCACTACCATTTTAGAACTAGTAGCCTCATCAGCTAGCTACCAGTTTTAAAGGCTGATATTTTTAACCGAACAGTTTTCTCTGGTGAGGGGAGGGACTAAGTTTTTCCCAGAGGCTGATCGTGTATGGTGTTAATACCTATACACACACAGTATACACAGGAAGTCCTTGTTACCTGTGGGAACTTTTATACATATATTTCTAAAAGAAGATAAATTTTTTAATTGTAAGCTAGCTTATTGTGAGAAAATATAGCATTATAACTGACAAACTGTCAACTTTAATGCATTTAATTATCAAACAAACAGCATATAGACCTCTTTAAATACAGCGATCTTTACAGCAATGTGTTGACGTGATCCTTGTCATGTAATATGGGAAATTCCGAAAATATCAATGTACCTGTATTTAATTTCAATTATTTATAAGCGTAAAAAAAGTTGTTATACAGTGCCTGGGAAGGTAAAACAACAGATGCGGGCAAATGGCCCTGTTATTTATGGCCACTAACCGGGGTCATTTTGAAATTTAAGGGGTCTAGAGGAAATATATTCAGGTCATTCTAAAACATGTCATAGTTTTGTGCTAATAATAATGCTTAACTCTTTTCCCCCTGTTGCCACCATTTGACGCATTTGCCATTTCCCTAGAGTGTTTGTCTGGCTGCCCCCTGAAGCCATTTTGGCTGATTAGAAATGACTGACCATTACATTTAGAACATGCTAATTAAGTACTTAAATATCATTAAAGTGTCACATATTATATATCAATGTTTTGGGAATGGATTAAACTTTAACATGGTCACATAATTTTGTAAAAATTATTCATTTACAATTAACAATATAGGTGAAACCAGGTGAAATTAATTTTTCTACAATTAATCTTGATATCCTCACTTTGAGAGAAAACTTTTCTAAAGCATTTTTCTTAAAACATAACTGTAAACATAGAATATAATATCCTATTATTTAAAAGGTTCATTAGATTTTTTTTGAATGTTTAATATTATCATGATAGTTCACTAAAGGTAGGTAATTATCTAGACTAGATCCTGCTAAACTTCGTGATCTTGTTCATGCAGACAATGTTTAGATATTTATTTTGCTGACCATGTCTTGCAGAAGTCTCTTGGGGAAAATAAATTTATACTTAAAGCAATGCTCAGATGTAAAATTTTGCTGATAGTTGAATTTAGCACACGTAAAACACATGGGAAATTTGTGGCCGCCATTGTTGTTATTGTGTAAGATTCTCCGAAGTTTTGCCTTCTAATTTTCATTGTAAATTTTTATTTCTGTTAAATTAATCTTTAGAAATGATGTTAACATTGTGAATGCTAATAAAACCCAAGGAATCTTTCATAATATGCAATATTAAGGCCAAACTCTGCTTGTAACAAGGCCTAATTTTTCTTGTAAACAGACAGGACGCCATTTTTTTTTCAGACAGGTAAATCTCACGTGAATTCACACTAGATGTGACTTCACTAAATATAGTAACATTACCTAATGTTTAATACACATGATTGGCTGTTATTTAGAGCTGAATTTATTTTAGAAATAGGGGAAATTGCAGAGCTATTTAGGGTTGTTGTATACATGCGTCAAAAGTCGTCAACAGGGAAATGGGGCATAGCGTCAAATGGTGGCATCAGGGGGTAAAGGATGTATTGCTTCAGGGGGAAAAGAGATATACATGTATCTTTGACACCTAAATTTAAGTTGCTAAAGAATGCCATAGAAATTGACAAATCATACGACATTGACTAGCAAAAGTGATTTTTCTGTTTCTAAGAAATTCATAAATCATTCGTCATCTAGCTACCACAGCAAGTATTTAGGAAAATTACATTTAAACCAAACACACACTTTTTTTAAATTGTTGATTTAGAGATCAAGGGACAGGCAAAGATAAAAAACTTCGATGATGTGGTTTTTCATTGTAAAGTAAAAATTTTTTCGTAAACCTGTGGTCAGCCATCCAAAATGACTTAACACTTCTCTACCAATGGATGTAAAATATGTTTGAATGTAGGTTCCAATTTTTTAATATGATACATTACAGATTCCATCTACCTTCGACGATGAATACTGTACCGATAGAGCAGACTGATATGAACTTTACAAAGTAGAAAACAATGTGTGTTGTGCTGCATGGCATCAGTGCATCAATGCATTGGGCCATTTTTCGGCAGTATGCACATATAGCACATGATATGGCCCCTTCCCAGGTCCTGGTCATAAAAATTTTTATGATCACGATCAAAATGTTTAGAAAACCCTGTTTGTATGAAAAGTTGTGCAACACTTCTCTTAGCAATTGAGCAAAGGGCAAAAGATGCAATGTGGAAAAGCCACAAATATCTAGAAATAACTGTAGTGGGAAATGAATCATGCCAATCTCAAACAAATGCAAAAAAATGTTTTATAACAGAGGTTTTTCCTAATGCTAAGGGTGCAACGATAAACCGTTTGACGGTATATTGCGGTATATTTTTCCACGGTTCAATTCACGATACGCTAAAACTGATATCGCGGTTCGGTTCAATCAGTCCAGAATTATCTGAATAGTCCGTTTTGTTTCCTTTTTTACAATTTCAAAATGGCTTACACGCAAAACGTGAGGTCGCTGATAACGCATTAACGGAAGTTAAACTCATCTCCAGCATCTTACAGACCTCAGATTTAACACGGAGAAGGACTTAATGTGATTATAAGTTATAGATGTTAAGACTAATGATAAACCCTTTAGATCTAAACGTATTCTTTGGTAATACACGATATTTCATCACCTGTGTATTTCGATGAAAATTCACTGTCTTGTTGACTAAAACGTGTTAACATGAGAAATATGACAACTCCTTTTTTATTCCAATTTAAAAGGAAGATTATTAGGAAAGGTCCCTGTAGTTCCCTGTAAATGTTCATCATTGGTTTAGAAAATTGTCAAAACTCAAAGATCTACCTAACAAGACAATTCGAGTGGTTGTTTTGTGCACATTTGATTATGACGTGAGTTACGTCACAAAGGCGATGTTGCATTGCTTCCTGCTTATTTCTCTGAAAATTACTTTAATTAGCAATTATAGAATCTAGTCCATAAGAGGCGTATGTACAGTGTGCGAAATTAACGCCTGTCCGATGGTCCGAATCTATCTCAAATTGAATTGGTCTACCCCGATCCGAATTGAAACAGACCGAATTGTCTATCCCAATTTTGGCCATGGGTAAAATGAGATTGAACAAGAATGACCATTTCGTATTTTTAACACATAATTATAAACAAAATAATTGTGAAAAAATAATTTAATACTTTTATATTTTACATGGTAAAAGAACTGTTGTTAAATCTCTTTACTTCGTAATTTATAACATTGTGCATCTTTCGATGAATTAGTGGTGTACTATTTTTACCCAATGCTTGCTGTTTATGTATATCAGGCATGCTACAAATCCCGACTGCAGGAAGCACTGCATTAAAACACAAATTGAATCAACAAAAAGACAACCAAAAAAATTGAAAATAATATAATGAATCCGAAAAAAGGGAAAGCTATAAAGATGAAATTAGAGTTTGTGTCTTTCACAAATATTAGCTGGTCTGCAGAGTGAAGTTCATATACGACGAGTCTGAATAATTGTACAGTTTTTTGGGGTGTGAAATGCATGAACACTGCATGATTATATTTAATTTTCACTAGATAATCATGAAAATAAATAGCAGATACTTCAATAAGAATATAAATGAATAAATTTTAAAAAATTTAACAATAACAAGAGCACATTTTTTCCAAATTTACTTTCTTTGGACAGTCCCATTTGTCTACGGTCTATCCCAATTTAACATGAGATAGTCAAATGGGCTATTTCATTCTCCAGATTAGTTTCGCACACTGTATGTATGAACCCAGAGGATTATAAGTTAATTCTGCTCTGATTATATGTGTAATGTATAAGAACAAACTTATAAAACATAATAAATGTGATGCAAAATGCATGGAATTCATTTTATATTGAAAATGATACTAAACTACTAAATTGATTCAGTGTTAAATTAAAGATATATGGCATGCAAAATGAAAGTAACGGTTTTTCAGTAAATTGCTACGCTGAAAAATTGAAAGGCTGTATGTATGCACATAAATTTGCAATGAAGGGAAGGTGTGTAATGCACCATGTTTGCTCATCACAGCCAAAAAAAACCCACATTTGTTATTTTAAGGATAACATTAACCCTAAACACTAAAAATGGATGAAATTTAATTAAATGCATTTTCCTCTTTTTTAAAAAAATATTTTGTATTTGAATCTAATAAAGTTGTTCTTTATTTATAAGCAGGCTAGCAAGGAATTGACATTAAACATGTTATAATAAGGAGGAGAAGGACCTTGAGCTGAAAAAATACTTGTCATTTAATTTTTTTCATATTTTGTATATTTCTAATTAAGTATGTCCCACATATCTTAAAGCAGTTATATCATTAGGTTTCTTACCTTATTTTGGAGATATTGATTGACAATTACTATGCCCTACTGTATCTAAGTGGAGTTTTAATCCTCCATGTTTCTGGGCTCATTACTCTGTCCTTAATGGGATTTTTTAAGCATATGTAAAAAATATCAAAGTGGACATGTATCTTTTAAATTATTTCAGAGTATAACTAGGATTTAAAATTCAAAAAAGCAAGTTTTGTCTATCACACTGCATCTGCATAGGGAAAATTACGCACTTTTTAAGACAACTTAAACAATAAAAAATGTAATTTACAAAAAATTCTATCATTCAATATTTTTTAATTTCAGTGAAATGCAATTCCTTCAAATTATTGATTAACTGTAAAAATTTCAAATGATGAAGCTGACCTCATTATTTCACAGGACATCGTTAAAGAGGACATAAGCATGACAAAAATGTGTCATGTTACATTTCTCAACAACGAGAAAAACCAACTATGACGTCACACGTAAGCTAAATAAGCGAAATAAGATATACCTACATATGATTTCCGTCATCAGCCATGCAAAAATAATTTTTTTGTTCCCCATTTCTAAAAATATTTCATCATATACTGATTATGAACTGTTTTTACATAATAATACCACCCCTGTGTTCACCGAGTATGATCTTGCTGTACTAACAGATCGTGTATGACGTCACCAACTTGTTGGACACGCAGTTTAGGGAAACAGAGGAGTGGATCAATCTTTTTCATAATTTGTTAATGTTTACAAGAACGTAAAAACTTTTTAATTTTTTTTATATAAGATGGTAATTAAAGTTAAAAAATTGTCAAAAAATTATACAAGAATTAATGCTTTACACATATTGCACTTATATAAATGGAGACTATGATGTAGTTAAACAGAGTCATGTGACCATGTGTCCTTCATCCCCTTAAAATGAATTCATACAAACACCCAGCATATCGGACCTTTATCATGTTTATGGCACTCTAAACAGATATTAATATACTACATGTATTACGAAATACAAGTATCAAGACTTCAAGTACAATTTTTTCTATAACAAAATTAAGCTATCTGTGTTTAAGCTGAATGCATGTATTTTACATTTTTTAATGATGAAAAATTAATAAAGAAAAAAAAACAAGAAAGAACAAATATTTGAGAGTTCTGACTACAGTACAGCTCACGAGTATCTTCCGGAAAACACCGGCCACGGTGGACCCTTGGTCCACGCTTTTGCGTGGACTTTGAAAAATGTCGGTGTCTTTGATGTTTTGTTTTCAGTGCTAAGCTGGCACACAGTGCGACACGGTGTGTACACGGTGGGACACGGTGCGTTTGCTCCGTGGAACTCTGTGCTGGCTAATCAACCTTAAGTGGTTTGAAATGACTTTAAAATAATTCATTGAAGATTTTAGAATAAAAATCATTGAAATCCATATCATGCGCAGTGTGCATTTTCCTTCTTTCGATATTGTACTGACGCGTCAATGAATTTAACAAAGACGGAATTTTACCATGTAGTCAGCAATCTCGTGTTATTTGGAAGATATCTTCTTAAAGATTATTTTGTTTGTAAAACAAAAGCTTAATCTAAATTTAAAAAATCAAAGGCCCGAAGGCCTGAGAGGCGCATCGCATTGAAGGTAGAATCTCAATTTTTTTCTCTCAGAAAAATTCAACATACATGTTGAGAAAATGGAAAAAATCCGGAATAAGGAAAAATAATAAAATATTGTTTCTTTGATGTTAAAAACAGTTTTGCGTTGTGGCATTTTTAACCAGTCGGTCGGGAGACGGTAAACAAATATTTCTTTAAAGATAGTCCAATATATAAATCATAATTCATTGATATTTAAATTAATTTATAATTGATTTCAATTAATTTTTTTTATTTTTGTTTTATTTTTATTCTTTAATTATTATCATAGTAGGATGACGAAATAATGAATGAGAATTAAGAAATAATTGATTATTGAGTAATTCTATATAATTTTATATCTGAATTTTTTTAGTTTCTTTCCTTATGTGCACTTTTTTAAAAATATCAATACTTTCTCTTAGACTAGTTTTCTCAAGCAAAATGGCATAATACAATGAATACGTAAACCATATTGATACATCAAATATTCCAATAAATAATACGGGACTGAAAAAATACAGTCGGGCGTTGTATACGGTATACTACGAAACCCGTCAATGGCGGCCGATTTCCTCCTATATTTTCGATAAAATTGACTATAAAACCTTAGTGGTAAGGATTGAACTCAAAAAGTCTAAGTTTATAAGGTACATGTATTAGTAATCCTATAAATTGAAATCCACAGTTTCCAGTTTTTTATCAGTCATTTCATGATATTCAACCGACATTTCACCAAAAACCGATCATTTAACTGTTTCGTGTCACCCTTCCTCGTGGAATTTTTTCCCGAAAGGTGGCGCTTGTTGCAAAAATTTATTCAGTTGGACATCTTACTATTCGTTTCACCGAGTGAAAAAATTATAATACTTCTATTTCTATAAAAACAACAATCTCGTTCCTATTGTTAGTGATGCTTTATTAAATAAAATTATTGAACATTTTTCTCAGATATTCATGCAAGCAATGTCGCCTTATAGGGCCTAATAATTTATAGTACGAGCTGTTGTGATGCAAATAGATCTTACTCCGCGTAGCACACATGTTTGTTTGTTGTTGTTTTCTATCTTTCTCGGTTTTTGTTTGTTTTTCTTTTCTTTCCTTAATTTAACTTTGTTGCTTTCAAAATATAAACAACATACAAATGTGAGATTTTGTGTTATTTGATATTTAAAAATAGACAATGAATATCACCAACTTGTCAATATACATTTGCACTATTTTCACTAGCGTATTTAGAATCAATATTGTGGAGTCCTTTGTCGCCACAGTAATTGAAAGAAAGAGTGGGGGTTTTCAGCAATGAGGCTACATCGCTGATAGCGATGCGCCTCAAAAAAATAAGAAAGGAATATTCTGCATTGTACTATGCTCAGGAAATCTATGTGGAATTGTCAATTGATTATCTTATCCGATGTACTTTTTTTTAAAATTATAAATTACTGTAGAAACTGGTGTATATGTAAATAATTACTACATCAAACAAAGAAAATATATTGTTTAATTTAATTTGAATCGGATGAAAAAAAAATAGTTATGAAAAGATTGAGTTAAATTTCCGTCCCGTAATGGAACCCATATTGATATGAGACCCGATGTAGTCTCTGTGTAATGAGTAAATCTCTGCCCAGCCCATCAGAAAATATGAAATGTTGATATTCAGGTATTGAAGATGCCCCACTTTTTCATCTGTGTCTGTTTGTAATTGTTTAGAATTATGTGTAAAATATAAACCTTAATATTTAACTTGCATTTTGTGTACAGATCGAAACATTATGGGCACAACATTTTTCACAAAACTTGTCGCCAAGAATAATCACAATATGTAAATGATAAGATGTAAAACGTTATAATTATGCTCAACAATTGTCAATGACATCGATAATGGAAAAAATTTCCAATGATACTATTCAATGAAAATGATATTTCTGCAATATGTTCTATGTTAAACAATGATGTAAAAAGCCAAACAGTTCTCTTCCATAATGTGTATGAAAAAAAAGTGTTAATAGGTTCACTGCCTAACTAAGCATATGCATAGGAGATATGAAAAACTAGATTGAAGATTTTATATTTTACTAATATCTAGCGGAGATTTTTCGCACTATTAAATAAAAGCAAGCATGCTGTATATGTGCTCTCCCTACATGTAATAACAGCCCCCCCCCCCTTTCCATAATGAGTTTTATGGATAATTTCTACACGGACATGTTAAAAAAAGAAATATATTTACATATGCCTATTCATTGTATTACTTGTCCTTTTTAAGGATTTATTCTAAGCCTTTTCAAAAATAGCATTTTAATGATAAATAAAATCAACAAAAGAGAGACATTTCTACGACATGTAGAGTTATTTCTTTTTTCTTCATTTCACCAGTAAGTTATGTTACAGTATATAACGACTTTATATAATCTAGATACAGTTGAATAATATTCGTTTGTAACTGTAACTTGTTTTTTTAAAAATATGATGCTGTACTAAAAATTCTATAAACAATTAAATAAATAGTTGTTTATTTTTCAAGTTCCAATTAACTTTCCGACACGTGTAAGTTTCGAAGCCAGTTGAGGTGTATAGTATACACTCGTCTAGAGTTTCAACATGTGAATAATGTCCCAAGGGCCACAGCAACTGAATGTCCCAATATATTTTTCTTCTGAACAGGTGTGAAATATATTAGCCAAGGAGCGACTCCATACATACACGAGAAGTTTCTGCAATTCATCGATATCCCGTATTTGATTGACAGGTAGAACACGTGTATTTCGTGTGTGATGCGTTGAACTTGTACCTAAATTGCACCGATTCTATTTCGTTTCGATTAATAAAAACTGGAGGTGAACTATGATTTCTTTAAAAAAAAATAAGAGAGATACATTATATGTATATGAGAAAAAAAAAAAGAGCAGAAGGATGAACCTGAAAGTAAAATCTCTCTCTCTCTCTCGTATCTTAACATTATAAAATATGGAATTCAAAATAATTTTTAATTATTACGAAAAAAGTGAATAGTATATAATTTGTAAAAGATTTTTTAGAATGCTGCATTGGCAGTTCAAGCGATTTTTTTTTTACTTTTCGTACTGATCGTAGAAGATTAAGTAGTAATAAAAAAAAATACCCAGATAGAAATACTGACACTTAACATATTCGACAGAAATAAACGTTCAAACATTGATTTTTTTTACATTTATGTCTCTTAATGTCAAGTTTAATCAATGGATGCATACAACTGCTTGATTTTCATGTGAATTTGCCGATTGTACGACTACCAAACTGCGTATAAGATTTTTTAGTGAATGCTACGTGTTTAGCTTTTTTTTTTCTTGCATGTACATGTACTTTTTCTTCCTCACATGTATCAACTTAGTATCTTCATTGATAAGTGGTCTACACTTTTTATTTTATTCCTGCAAAATAAGACTTTATTCATATACCATATGAATATCATAATATACCGACTCGACATTTTTTTTCACTATTATTATTTACGATGTAGTGATCAGATGATGCTAAATCATAGGTATTATTTGTAAATGCCTTTACTGTCAATACCATATTATTTCAAAGAGAAAATAACAACTAAAATTATCGATCCGTATCTATGTTTGGCATTGAATAATTATTAAGTTCAAAGACAATGTATGTGTACTTGGATTTGTACCTGCGCACTTATAGCATACGTCAGAAATATATTAATTTGCACAATCGACATGTAGTTGTTTTTGTTTTCAAATGAATATGAAATATGAATTCAACAGAAATCAAAATAAATTACTTCAATTGATATATACATGTATACCGTCAACGGTGAACCAAAGTCTACACTGAACACCGCTGTTATGTTACGACCTTACATGTATGATAGTGAGCTGATTGAATTAAATAATTTTTCATTTACTATTTCTTTCTAGCAATTTAACCAACATACCTACATGTATGATTTCAATTCTAAAATTATTTTTATAAACAAACCATTTTCCTCTGTAATTCTCTTGCACGGTGGAACACGGAGGGTCACCCCCATGAAACGGTAATGTCCACGGTGTGACACGGTGCGTGTTTGGTGTAATCGCAATATACACACTGTGGAACTCCGTGTATACGGTGTAACACGGGGTATTTTCCACCATGTGTTTTCCACGGTGGGGTGGAAAAAACTCATGAGCTGTACTGTATATACTGAATTGCGATCGACTTAAAAAGAACATTACCGATAACCCCCACCCCCCTTCAATGGTGGGCTTTTTTTTTTCCTTTACCGTGTTATACTTGAATTCTTAATAATGAACTTGAACATCCTAACATTACTTGTATTATATTATCTATCGCAGTGTTACTGCATATTAATTCTAATGCACGAAGAATTTTTATATCAATATACGTTCATTCTGACTTTGTGGGCAGAATTATGAATTTCATAATACTAGAGAAGATAAGCTACTTACCTTCACGTAGGCAAATTTAATAAAAATTTCAGACAATATGCCGCAAATTCTAAAGAACATTATATCAAATTTTTCTGAACATGTTTTCCCGTAAGAATTTTTATGCAGTAAACCCGCGACCAACCTTAAACTGTGCTTACGATCAAACAAGTTCGAAAGTCCCTCGTTCTCTCGTCTAATTATCATAAATTATCATAACTGCCCTAAGTGAAGAAATATTAATACAGAAAGCACAAAGAAATTCACTTTTATAAGGATACCCACTTCCGCCCCAGCCCGGGGTTGAACTCTCGACCTACGGAATCTGTCTCCTAGCAGTACAGGAACAGCGCGCTAGACCGCTCGGCCATTTAGGCAAGTTAAAAAACTTGCTTTCGATGCCGATGGAATTCTCGCGGCGCTGTCCTACACTACACGGTCATTGAGAATGGAAGTGAGATACAGTTATTTGGACATTAGTTTTATTAGAGGATCGTTACCAATACACGTTGTAATGAAATTAAGGACCCTCTCTACACCAGTGCAAAATGTTTTTTGGACATTGAGAAAATTATTTTGAATAAAGGTGTAAATATTGAGCTTATCTATTTAATTTTCAATATATGGTACGTGGCATTTACCCCCAGGAAAAATGTTCAAACACAACACAGTATCAGTGAACAGAAATCACCGCTGTTTACTTCCATGGAGAAAATACACGTAAATAACATGTTCAATAAATTTATCTTAGCCTTTTAAAATTTTAAGAATACTCGAATTCATTACAAATTGAGTAATATACTGTAAATTTCTATTTATTGGAATTTAGATCTAAGGGCGGATCACTCTAACTGCAGAAAAATACCATAGAATCAGAACTCTTTAGTGTGCAGCGTAGAGAGGGTTCTTAATTTTTATTTATAAAGCACATTTTACAACAACTCTTAAACTAACATAACTGCCCTAAGTAAAGAAATATTAATACAGAAAGCACAAAGAAATTCACTTTTATAAGGATACCCACTTCCGCCCCAGCCCGGGGTTGAACTCTCGACCTACGGAATCTGTCTCCTAGCAGTACAGGAACAGCGCGCTAGACCGCTCGGCCATTTAGGCAAGTTAAAAAACTTGCTTTCGATGCCGATGGAATTCTCGCGGCGCTGTCCTACACTACACGGTCATTGAGAATGGAAGTGAGATACAGTTATTTGGACATTAGTTTTATTAGAGGATCGTTACCAATACACGTTGTAATGAAATTAATTTTTATTTATAAAGCACATTTTACAACAACTCTTAAACTAACACAACTGCCCTAAGTGAAGAAATATTAATACAGAAAGCACAAAGAAATTCACTTTTATAAGGATACCCACTTCCGCCCCAGCCCGGGGTTGAACTCTCGACCTACGGAATCTGTCTCCTAGCAGTACAGGAACAGCGCGCTAGACCGCTCGGCCATCTAGGCAAGTTAAAAAACTTGCTTTCGTTGCCGATGGAATTCTCGCGGCGCTGTCCTACACTACACGGTCATTGAGAATGGAAGTGAGATACAGTTATTTGGACATTAGTTTTATTAGAGGATCGTTACCAATACACGTTGTAATGTATATATATATATATATATATATATATATATATATATATATATATATATATATATATATATATATATATAACCACTTAGTCACAAGTCAGTTGCCATTCAAAATAAGGTAATTTCTAAAAAAAATCACATAGGCCTATAACGGAATAAATGCAATTGGAATGTACAGAAAAAAACATTAATATTATATCATATTATAAATGATTTTTAACGCCAATAACGTCAAAAATTATTAGCATCGCGATGCTAATAACAGGATAATGCCGCCCCAAAGCTAAATGCGGGATTTTGAACTGAAGGCTGTCAGTAAAAACTACACTATATATTAATGGAATTTTTTCTGTTGGTGGTGGTATAAATTCAATCCCCCGCGCTTGCGCGGGGTTTCATCTATTACTCATGAAATTAACACCGATTTGTCTTGAAAAGATAGTATTCACAGCTAATGTAAAGAAATTATATATCTGTTATTCAAAAAAAATCATGAACTCAATTTTGAATGACTTCAAGATTATCTATTGAGAAAATGTACATTTTCAGATGACCTAATTCAAAGTCCTAATTTTTTTTCCCAACCTATAAAATTTCAGACAAGCCATTTATAATAGTTTATGTTCTTCATTAGAATTCACTCATTCACATAATTAAAAATACAAACGGAACTTAATAACAATGTAAATACAGCTTTTATTATGTCTCACCTGTAAATCTAACATCATGGCTCCATGAAATCATAGACCTAAACCAGTTTCATGCATAATGTCATACATGCAATATACTGATTATTACCAGTGTATTTTCTTGTGCAAAACATGATAGCTACCTAAAGTGTCATATTCAGTTCATTATGTAAATATTAAATGAGTGATTCACTTGTTTTGCTTTGCCATATGTATATATACAGGTAAAGGATATAAGTTAGTACCCGGAAGTATGCCAACAATCAACATGCCACAGAAGTCAGTGGAGACTCCAAAGCTACCTCCAAGGAAAGCTCCAGTTAGTTCTGCACAGAATAATTATTGTGCTTTTCTTTTTCAGTTTTGATTCAGGTGTATAGTAATTACCAAAATATTTTAAGATTACTTGTTCTGGATGTTTAATATAAAATATTTACAGAATTTAGAGCTAAAAATTTATACATTTGTAATAATGAAAAATATTTTAAAACTTGATATGAAAATCTGAGCATGGATATATGCAACACATTGATGACAGTCCTTTGGACAATGTGTGTATAGTCTGAATCACTGTTACTAGATGAGTTTCAAATTTAATTTTAACAATTCAGAGTAAACGTCCACTACCAACTTTGCCAGAAAAAAGTTGCATATTACAACTTTGATGAGGTTAAGAGGGTTAGTGTAAAGTGTTATGACTGGATTACCCTAAAATCGGACAACTCAGTATTGGTTCTTGGGCAATACGACCACACAGCTGGCAGTATTACAAAGAGAGTGGTCATCAATGCAGATCTTTCAGTAAATGTGTTTTTACAAGGTCTGTGTCTATCCAATGATAGTATTTTATTATTGCAGTGTTCTTAAATATTTGTATAACTATAAATCTGTAGATCAGAATGAAGCTGGATCATCAAATATAAAACCTCCACATATATGTTAAATCATTCTCAAAATATTTATTCAATTGTCAGACTGTATAACACTTTGTAACAGTTTGCAATTGTGAAATTTATTTTGGATGATTTAAATATTTGCATATTAAATAGTTCTCTACTTTTCTGTAGATCAGAATGATGCTGGATCATCGAATATAAAAGCTTCACATATATCTTGAATCATTCTCAAAATATTTATTCAATTGTCAAACTGTATAACACTTTGTATCAGTTTGCAATTGTGAAATTTATTTTGGATGATTTAAAAATCAACATTGTGCAAGGTCGTTGGTCGTCCTACACTTATAAAGTTGCTGGATCAACATTCACATTGCTGGTATTTCATGTGCAATTAAATACAATGTACAACATGTACAATCTTAATATAAGCAACATACACAACAATGACAGTTTTTTTTTTATTTTCTAAGTGCTCATTAAAATTATATTTATCGCTTTGTAAATTAATTTTTCTTTTTATACAAGTATGTTACACTTCAGTTTATGTATAAATTTACATGTGTATGCATGCACAAGACATATTAATGAACAAGATACAATGAGCTAGCTGTCAATTTTTTACTCACATAGAGGTGTGTGTCACAGGACTGGAAAGATCAGTAGAAAAAGTGCCCCTAACAACTTTTTTGAAGAAAGTTGCTGCCTTGTCCAAGTGTCCAGGCGTGGAGGATTATGCAGATGTACCTGTTCATAGCTCTGATGGATACAGGTTTATTTCAACAGCCATAATTAACGGTAAGCCTGTTACAAAAACCACCATCAGAGCTCATATCTGTTCAGGTGGGATAATGCAAGATGAAACAAGTAGGTGTGAAGGCTGTGAAAAGTTGTCAGGCATACTACATGTAAATCATGGGTTAACAACTAGAGTTAACATGGTCCATCCTAAGACCCCATTAACTTCTCTCCCTCCAAGTACATTAATACAGGAGGTGAAAGCTGCGCGACAGGAAAATAAAAAAGTGCAAAGTATTTTGGCAGCTTTACAAAGTGGGGATCAAGCCATGGTTGAAGATGAAGTTGGCCAGGGCCTTTTCCAAGTATTAGAGGGTAGGACACCTGACAGCTCTTTGATGGACTTGTTTTGGCGAGAGCAAAAACAAGCATTTTCAACAAGCCCTAAAGGTAAGTAATGTTATGTTTTTGTTTCAAAAAGAAATTGAACAAGAAAAAAAACTGGAAACCAACACTTTAAGGTTGAAAATGTGGAAGATTTCCATGTGTGGATACTGAACGGTATTCAATAGGGTCTGTATCTAAAGTTGTAAAATATATCTATTGCTGCATTTTCATGAAGTGTTGGTGTTTTAAGTAAAAAAAAAATTATATCCTGGTTATTCCAGTTATCCTAATTATCTAGTTATTTAATTCAATATATCTATCTATCTATCTATCTATCTATCTATCTATCTATATATACATATTAAACAATAAACATGTGGATTTTGAACTGTTATATGGGTGATATGTCATGACACCCTACATTGGAGACTACAGGGTGAAAAATTAAGATTGCTGATATGCAACCATACAGAGAAACTTTTCAGAAATTATACTGTTCAACTTGTCTCTGCTGGAGATATTTAAAATCCGCCCTCTGTCACCAGGTCACGTGATTTAAATCCTGTACTTGTTTACACGCTGATCAACGCGTTATCGGCTATACGGTTGTTATCGGGTATTCGGTGCAAGGAAAACAAAGTTTAGAAAACATATGTGATTTTAAATTTCTTAATTCAACGATAATTGCGTACTTCAGCAATCAAAGTCTGTGATCTTTGGCAGATAAATGATTATACTTTCAGCAGCAAGAAGAACAAACCAAATCACTCTCTTTCGAAAGATATACAGCTCTTTCAAATGATATTTTATTGAAATTTCGGAATATTTCATCATATTTTAGCTTTTGTAGAAGTCAAAATCAGATTATTCTATAAAACAAAATGGTTCATTTATTCTATGGACAATCATATACCTGTAGATAAGCAGACTGAGATCAAAAATCTAAATTAAGGGTTAGTTATCAGGCATCTAAAATGTCTTGGTAGGTGAAAATATGTTATCGTCAACAAGGTTGATGTTGCCGGATAATTCGGTTTTTACGGGTGTACCTTATCGGAAACTCAGGTTAAAAAGTTTCTTTCAGTTTTAGAAATAGATTGGGAAAAAAGTAATTTATAATCTGTCAATCCTTGAAAATAGCAAACGTAATGTGTTTTAAGGATATGCGATCCTCAGCCATAAAGGATAAATCTTAAAATTATTATTTAATTTAAAAAGTCTCAACATGAAGCTTAGAATTGAAAACTAACTATGCAACAATTTCCATTTTATGTATCTTAATATGATTTAAGGTTTTTTTAAGTCTTAGAAAGGGTTTTGTAAAAAGTTTGACATTTGATCCTTATAAAAGTAAAAAAATAAATACAGTTTTAGATGAATAGCATTTTCTTGAGTCTAGCCTTAAATACCAATGCTTTTTAGCATAATATGAAATAGGAAGTGATTTGCGATGTCTTGCAGTGATACATGTAGCACAAGCTTTTTACACTATGTATTATATAAATTTTGGAAGAAAATGGAATACCTATACATGTAATATCAAAAAAGTATATAAAAAAACATGCAAATATCTCTAAATGCCTGGATACCTATAGTTTTTAACTTAAGATATATTTGTTATTTTGTTTTTATACTCGTACATGTATATAAATAAGAATAATTATTATAATTATGATTTTATATTATAACTACATATCTGTTCAATCATTTTTCTGTTCTCCATTAAACTTTATATATCTTACATGTATATAAAAATACTATAGCTGCTTTAGTTAGTCACGTCTTCCGATCTAATATGTCATTTTTTAAAAACATCGTCACTTTAAGTGCCCAAATGAGCCTAGAGGGCTAAATGTTTTATGTCCAATATAGAGCGATAGCATTGATTGTGTCAAATCATTTGATTTTAAGTTTGAAATAGAGGAAATAGAATGAGGTGCGTATCGCAAAAAAAATATTTCTTAATTATAAATTAAATTAAAAAATGTTAAATTTCCCAAACGTGAAAAATACTTTTTTGTTGGGGGGGGGGGGGGGGATTCACTTCACTCCTTCATATGTTTAACTTTTTTCTACAAACACTGATCCGCGTTTTCAATGAAGGGGGGGGGGGGATGCCAAGGTTTTTTTTTTATTTGATTGAGTATAAAAATTCAATAACTCTCCAAATTCCAGGCGAGGTTCGAACCTCCCAGACGCCCCCCCCCCTTCCAAGCATGAGCTCCACCTACACATTGAATTATCTACGGGTTTTCCATTTGGTCGATAATGACACAGAGCACACTGTGGGGGTGACCGATCGACGGGGTATTTATTCCTTCTTGGCCACTGAACCAACCTCTGATGTTTTTAGAGGTCCGTGTTTTCTCTGTTCTAAATTTATATTGTTTCAATAGACTTTGTGAGCTTGATTACTGTTCGTTATCTTCATAATTTCCTTCCTTCAGTAACGCTTTTTGTAAACTAGTAAAGTCAATCTCTTTTTTTCTCAAAAGTTAGAATTCTAGGTCATATTTGGCCAAACACCCTTTTGGGAAATTCATTTAACCACCATTGAGTTTAGATTCTTTAATTGTTTTATACCAAACTAAAACATGTATGTACTTAGTACTAACAAAAGGTGGTTAAGGGTAGATCAAAAATGCAAGGTCAACGAATAAAGACGAAGCAAGGAAAACGGAGACAAAAGCTAAGAACAGTGCGTAACTGAAAGGCAACACACAGAAAACTAGGAGTAGATTACTGTGAATTCAGCAATTATTGAGATGCTTTAATATTGCGAATAATGCAACATAAGAATCGCAATAATTAAATCTTGAATTTGTATTTTGGTTACAATAGAGATTTATAATTCAGAGGTTTTAAAACTTATACCATATTTTAGAACAGGTCAAGATCATACACATTTCAGTGATTATGAGAAATGCCAAAAACACTCATTTTTTTTAAAGTTACATATTCTAAAAAGATAAAAAAAAATTATGATAGCCAAAAAAATCGAACTGTGTGCCTGCCACTTTAAATATTAAGATTTAATGAAGTTTTCTGTTGTTTCTTCACATTTTCCTAACCTATGACAACCTTTGTTTCCGATAACAAAAACCGAAATTTCCGATAACAAAGTGAACCATTCAACCGTATTTCCGATAACATCCTGAGAGTTAAAAAACGGGAACTTTTACCCTTTAATTTAGGGATGTCAATTTAGTCAATAATTCATATTTGAATATTCAATGAAAGTATTCGAATATATTCGAATATTCGATAAAATTAATAAAATCTGTTTTATTTTAAATATGCATCATCCTACTCTCGTGAAAGGTTTAGTGTAGGTATACTTATATTGGAAGTAAAATTGTATAAAGACTTTTGTAGGTGTACAATAAGAAATTCCATTTGATATTTGTCAATGTTTGAAATAAATAATTGATTTAAATGTAGAAAAGTATAATTTTAACAAATGAAACATGTGTATTTATAGTACTGTACTACTGTAGCTCCAACTGAGGAACCAGTCATCTTACTAAAGGCAAGATAGTCGTAACAGTATACTGTTCAGATTTCAGTAAGTGTAATAAATTACAATTATCTGCCTAATAAGAGATATGATTATAATATTTGACACAATGTTTTTAAAATATAAACAAATATTTCCATAGACAATTTTCCTAGGTAATTAACTAATTTCCCGATAATAAATATAAAATTCAGGATTATGTACAACCCGAGATAATCAAGTAATTTACATATTTATTCTGAAATTAAACCCTTAACAATATTAATTAGACTAAATCTATCGGACATTCATTCAATGATCAATTAAATTTATTTTGATAAGCATACTCAGACCTATTAGACAATCTAAGATTTCATTCTGTTATCCTCAATTCTAGATCCGATCGTATCTAACTAATAAAAACTATGGAAGTACGTTTTGTATTATACATAAAGCATTATTGTACAATTTCATTTCATAACCTTCGATAAGATACTTGGTGTTCTCTCCGCTTGACTCGCCGCTAGGTGACACTGTGAATAGCCATATAAAAAGACTCCCTATAGAAATTTACTCATTCTTCGATTTGGCTCGTGAGTGACACCTTACCTGGAATTGTTACGGTCCACTACACTTCTTGGTGTCCGTGTTTGTATGACTTTACTTGTTTTTCTTCTCGACCTTCCTTGATTTTATGAGGAGTTTATCGGATGTTCTTAGCATACCAGACAGCTCTATATCCTTTTTCAACTGGTCGAGAGAGCAAACTAGGCGTTCTAGGTCTAGTTCGCCGACGAATTCTCGAGGACACGTTTCTTGACATGATGGTCGCCATTTTGATAACGGTGAAACCCCAAGTAGTGGGCACACCGAAGCTCAAGCTCAAAGTAAGAGTAGAGCACGCAAACGGAGACGCTCTAGTTCGAGTTCTGGCTCCAGTTCAGATTCTAATTCTTCTCGTTCTAGTAATAATTCTAGAGCTTCTTCTCAGAATTCCTAGAAGTCGGGCTCGGAATCCATTAAATCCACCAAAGGAAGTAGAGAAAACGAAAGTAGCTCTAGACGACCTAGACGCAGTGTCACATCAGAAACTGTGGACGCTTATGAAAGGTTTGACATTGAAAGTGATGTCAAAGGAGAAAAACTAGACGAGGATTTGAAACAGTTTTGTCCTCCCTTCTTCTCTAAGTACTTTAGTGACGAAACTCTAAAGACTAAGATATTAGACAAGTATCCTGTTCCTGATGCAGGTGATCTTTTCAAAGTGAAAAAATTAGATTCCTTTATCAGTCCTTTACTGGAAAAGAAAAACAAACAATTTGATAAAGGTGCCGACAAGGGCGCGCAAAATATTCAGTCGAGAATTTTTAAAACTATGGGACCACTTTCCAAATTGTGGAGTATTTTGGAAAGTTTACATGCTGCTTCTACAGATTCATATGAGGTTGACAATGTTGATGTTGCTCATATGTGCTCCCTATTAGAACAAACGGTTTGCTTACTTGGTCAAGCCAGTGTAGCTGTAGACCATCACAGAAGAATCAATGCAACTGTTAAAATTACTGGAGATTATAAAAAGGCTAAAGCTATTTTGGATGAGAATTCAGAGGCTTTAGAAACTTGTGAAAGTAAACTTTTTGGTGATAAATTCATTAAAATCTTAAAAAAGACAGGAAAGAGACGTAAGGAGGCAAGTGAAGTTGTGGATGCCTTTCAACCAGAGAAAAAGAAATGAAGATAGTCTTTTTACAATCGACCTGCAACTTCTTATGGTAACAAGCAAAGGTTCAGACAGCCCTTTCAAGATGGGCCCTCCGGCAGATTTTCGGAGGGCCAAAGACTTGGATACAAGTTTAACAGAACAAACCAGAATTACAGAAAGAAATCTGACAGGTATGGACACTATACCTCAAAATATAGAAAGGGGAAGAACTCGTACTTATGCAGAAGAAGCGTTAAGCTCATTTTCTGTAACAGTTCTAAAAAAATCGGAAATATTTCCAGAAATTCTGAATTTAAATCTGCAATTAGTAGATCAAGAAAATGTAATCCCTGTGGGGGGGGGGGGGGGGGGGGAGACTGAAGTATTTCATAAACAATTGGCAAAAAATAACAAAAGATCTTACAATTCTAAGAACAGTTCAAGGAATTTCTCTAGATTGGATAGGTCATCCAGTTCAAGAGAAAATTCCTCACCCCTCAGTTTTAAATTCAGAACAAGAAAACATTCTTCAAGAAGAAATAGCAAGTTTGCTAAACAAAGCTGCAATAGTAGGAGTTGTTCCCCATCAAGATCAATTTGTCAGCAACATGTTTACAGTCCCAAAGAAGGACGGGGGGCATCGACCCATTATAAATCTAAAACCTTTAAACAGATTCCTTCTTTATCAACATTTCAAGATGGAAGGTCTGTTCATGGTTCAAGATTTACTAGAAAGGGACTTTTACATGTGCAAAATAGATCTAAAAGATGCATATCTAACAGTCCCAATCAATCTAAGGGATCAAAAGTTTTTAAGATTTCTATGGAGGGGGGAGCTGTATCAGTTCCAGACACTTCCATTCGGTCTGGCCTCTGCTTTAAGAATCTTCACAAAACTTTTAAAACCAGTGGTAGGTCTTCTAAGAAGGTTAGGAATAAAGTTCATAATCTACTTAGACGACATTCTTATTCTAGCCAGAAACAGAGAGAATTTGGTTCAAAGTCGAAATACAACACTTTTTCTCTTACAGATGCTTGGTTTCGTGATAAACTGGAAAAAATCCATGTTAGACGCAGTTCAAGAAATTTCTTTTCTGGGGTTCGAAATAAGCTCCGTAAATATGCTTTTCAAGTTACCAGAAGAAAAAGTGCAAAAAATAAAAGAGGAATGCAAACAGGTTCTGAAAAAAGAAAGTCTGTCTGTCAGGGAAATGTCCCAGTTGATAGGGAAATTAATTTCAACAATGCAGGCTATAATTCCAGCCAAATTACACTGTCGCTTCATGCAAATGACTCAGATCAAAGGGTTGCTAGAAAACTAACACTACGAGGCACTGATTCCTATATCAAGTGGGGTAAAAACAGAATTAAGATGGTGGATAAACCAATTAGGAATTTCAAACGGAAAATCAATCATAGCCTCAAACCCATCAATGATTCTTACATCAGATGCCTCAGATGTAGCATGGGGAGCCACATACGAAACACAAAGCACATGAGGGTTTTGGTCCCCAGTAGAGAAATCCTATCACATAAATGCAAAAGAACTCTTGGCAGCTTTTTTGGCACTTCAATCATTAAAATCAAAAACAAATATTCAAATTTTAATAAAAATAGACAACATTACAGCTGTATTACACATAAACAGACTGGGCGGAACAAAATCGGAATTACTAAATCATCTAGTAAAGCAGATTTGGGATTGGTGTCAAAGAAATCAAATTTCCCTAGTAGCAGAATTTATTCCAGGAGCTCTGAACAGAGGAGCAGACTGGGAGTCAAGAAATCAACAAGATTCAGGGGATTGGATGTTAGACAAACCAGTTTTCAATCAAATTATGAACCTTCTAGGGTGGTGCAATGTAGACCTTTTTGCCTCTCGCCTAAACCATCAACTCCCTCAATATTTCAGTTGGAAAGCAGACCCAGGGGCCAGGGGGATCAATGCTTTTCTCCACTCTTGGAAGAAAATGAAGGCTTACATTTTCCCCCCATTCAGTCAGATAAGCAAATGTTTAGGGAAAATAAGGGAGGAACAGGTAGAATTTGTAGTATTGATAGCACCAGTGTGGCAAGCTCAACCCTGGTATCCTCTTCTTTTAGAAATGTTGATTCAGAAACCAGTCCTTCTTCCACCATATCCCAGTCTGTTGATGTCTCCAACAGGCTTACCTCATCCTCTTACATCAAACAAATCCCTTCATCTAGCTGCATGGATGGTTTCGGGGAACACACACAAACAAGGTCTCTTTCTAGAGAAGCTGCCTCTTTACACTCCCAAGCTTGGAGACCGGGAACTAGAGCAGCTTACAAAAGTGCCTGGGGAAAGTGGGTTGGCTGGTGTGGTTCAAGGTCATTTGATCCAATTCACTCCCGTCTGGAGCCTATTTTAGAGTTTTTAACTGTTTTGTACAATGAAAGTAAACAGTACAGGACAATTAATACTTACCGATCTGCTATTTCCAAAAATCATGCCCTCGTAGATGGTCAACGAGTAGGGCAGCATCCTTTAATTGTTACTCATATGAGAGCTATTTTCAATATGAGAACTCCAAAACCAGGATATCAAGAATCTTGGGATGTAGACATTTTGCTCAAGTTTATTGATAGCTTAGGTAATAACAGAAATCTTTGTCTGAAAAAGTTATCTTGCAAATTAGCGGCCTTACTAGCTCTGACCTCGGCTGGCAGAGCCTCAGAACTCAACCAGTTGAATGTGAATTTCATGTTAGATTCTGGTAATTGCATTTCTTTTAAATTGTCCAAGCCTACGAAAACTTGCAAGCCAGGGAATCCTTTACATTCAATTGCATTCAATGCTTTTGAGACAAGTACTTTATGTGTGGTAGAATGTATTAGATCTTATTTAGAAAGAACAGTTGGTTTTAGAGATGTTTCTGACAACATAGATATATAGATCCTGGTTGTTACTAAGTTATGTTAAACCACATCACCCAGTTACAACTAGTTCTATTTCACGATGGTTAAAAACCATAATGGCTGAAGCTGGCATTAATACTGACCAGTTTAAAGCTCACTCCACAAGGTCAGATTCAGTATCAAAAGCTTATTTAGCAGGGGTTTCTGTTTCTGACATTATGCAACAAGCTCACTGGGCTAAGAAAAGTACCTTTGCAAGGTTTTATTGTAAACCGTATACAAGTCAAGCTTTCAGCAATCGGTATTAAAAAGGTAAAAATATGGGCTTAAAGAGAACACTAAGAATCTTATCGAAAGTTATGAAATAAAATTGGAGATTTCATAAGCACACGCAGTGTGTGCAATGGAATCCTAATTTCATGAATAACCTGAGATAAGATATGAAAGTGTTCCCACCCACCCTTCCCATTACCTTTTGTTTTATACTGCATTGGTTATATCATTTATTAACACATCTCTATCGCATATTTTTTCAGATCCTAAACGGAAGACAGGATTACATCAAAGAAAGAAGTGATTCTTTGTTAATCATTATTATTATGGATTAAATAAATTGTTTCCAGAGTTTACTTTGTTTTAGTTTTTCCTTACAATTGTAAGGGTTCAGTGTACTCCCTCACCAATTCGAAGAATGAGTAAATTTCTATAGGGAGTCTTTTTATATGGCTATTCACAGTGTCACCTAGCGGCGAGTCAAGCGGAGAGAACACTTTCATATCTTATCTCAGGTTATTCATGAAATTAGGATTCCATTGCACACACTACGTGTGCTTATGAAATCTCCATTTCTTTAACACCCTACTCAAAACAAAATACATGTAATTTAGTAAATCTATATGATAAGAAAGTATCGAAATTGATAACTAGTAAATTAAACAGGGATAATTCCAGCACTGTTCTAATCAAGATTTATTAACCACAGTACCTCTTTTTATGAAATCTGAAAAACACCGAATATTCGAATCTTAAATTCATATTCGAATATCAACTCATCGAATGAATATTCGAATGTTCGAATATTCGTTGCCATCCCTACTTTAATTACATCTTTGCGAGATTCTGACGATGTCACATTGTGAAAAATAACTAACGTTAGGTAAATACAAGGATTTTGAAGAAAGAGGCTATATGCAGTAATGCCAATCGGACAAAAACTTGCAAAATATAACAAATTTGACTTTTAAAGTCTTCCCAAGACTCACAAATACTATAATAAGACACTATAATAAAATATACTGTAATAAAAAAATAAATAAATACTATAATAAGACACATTGGGGCTTTATTTCGTATCTGTATTCATTCTTGTTCACATAAAGCATAATCAACATTCTCTGTTTCTATTATTACAGTGTTTATTTGCAACAATTTACTAACCTGTCAAAAGTTGTTATCCACCGAATGCCCGATAACAACCGAATAGCCGATAACGCGTTGAGCAGTGTGGTTTATAGTGTTATATCTATATTGTATTATAGTATTATATCTATTAAAGGAGATGGGCGAACATAGCGCGCAGAAAGCCTATAGCTTCAGATATATAAAAATCATGTTCAGTTTGTGAATTTAGTATTTAGAGTAGAGTTCTCATTATTGAAATTAATGAAATTCTGATAAACAAAACTTTTCCGAGGAAAATTTTCTCAGCAAAAATTTATTCTTTTATTAAAAGATAATGTGGTATCCTTGGGGTTCGAACCCTAGCAATAAAAATCCTGAATATCATTTTCTTTCGAGACTAGCATGCTAACCACTAGACTACACAAGTCCTGATGAATAGTGGCATTTAAATTATGTTTGTGATATGACCCTTGACTTAATGGACTTCAAGTATTTCTCGAAAAGATGCAAACGTTACATGTATGTCATAAAAGTGTATTTTTAAGGTATAGTGGGTCTTTGCTCCATATTTTGGGTAACCAAAAAATGTATATTTTTATGCAATCTTCGAGGATTAACTTTCAAAAAAATGGAGCGAAGACCCACTCATATCGAAAGATAGCGTTATTGTATGAGAAAATGACTCTTTTTGCCCTCTTTAGTGTGTGTATGATATTTCATAAGCAAATAACTTTAATCTTTGTCGGATTTTTGCAAATTGTACAGATTTTACATAAAGTATATTTTAATGTTAAATGAAATATCAAGGAAAATTTTGATATAATTGAGACTTAATTTTTCACCTTCATGTTTGTCATACTATAGGCTTTTCGCTCGGCATGTTCACCCATCTTTTTTGGCACGTCAGGTTAGATTTCAATCATGAAGTTGAGTGTGTAGCATTCCACTTATTTTATAACATTTTTTTTTAAATTTAAAGTCTTGATTTTTTTTTTCAGATAAGGAAAGAATACTAGTAAACTTTTTTTTCAGTTTGTGTTCAGTTAGTTCTTCGTTTTTTGCAAAATATATATATCAATCTTATCAAACGACCCAACAGGTATGTACACTGTGAGAGAACACACCATATATAAGATGTTTTCCTGCTTTCAAAGCAGAACAACACCATCATTTTGAGAGGGATTTGGTCATCTAAACATTCTCTATCCTTGCAGTAATCCAAAAAAAAGGGAAGAATTACATATTGAGCAGAACAAGTGATTATGTAAAATGACCAATATATCAATCTTATGACTTGAGCTTGAGTTTGATCTTTGACCCGCTAGTTTGAAAAAATTACCAATTTCAATTTTCTTTGAACAAAAATATTAAGCCTTAGTACATATTTATCATGATACATTTTGCTTATCACAATTATATCTATCTCATGGTACATATGTAGGTTCTGTTGACTTTAGAAAATTGCTCAGCAGGATACACTGGTATTAAGGGTCTAAAATTATATGTAAAAACTATTATGCAATCGAAAATGAGATTTGAAATTCATCCACATAAGAACAATATCTAGCTCAGAAAATATTTTGTTTATTAAATGACAGGACAATTTATTAGGATTTCATAGATTTTTTATTAAACAGTAAAACTGGTTTGGAATGAACATAATTCGCCGTGATTTAGCGGAGTGTTTTGGAACGCCTTGCGAAATTCTCAACAAATCCTAGTAAAATGTAACAGTTATAACGAAATATAGGGATATAGCGAACTGATTTTGTGTTCCGTAGAGATGAAAAATTTACTCTCTTACAAGAATTTTCAATATCTTAAAAAATTCAAAAACATTAAACTGACATTATTTTTCATATAAAGGTAAGTAATAAAATTGTACTTGTTATTTCATGTCATTAGCTAGTCGGTGATTTATCTAATTGTATTTGCTCAAGAAGATGTGTGCTCGATGTTATTACTTAGTATGTATTAAACATAATACAGTGAAATTTGTATAATCAGCACACCACTAGTTCCATGGAAATTGGCCGGATTAGACAACATTCCAGATTAAACAGCATTTTGAACACTTGAATGTACTCAAAGGGATCATTATAATAGATAAAACTTCAGATAACACAACATTCAGATCAGACAAGTTTCACTGTAATACATACCCTTTTCCATATCACATCGTACATGTATATCAGCTCTTGGCCAATATCAGCCCCTCGGCCCTCTAGCTTATACTGGTGTCGTGGGCTTATACAGGATGTGATATGGAAAGATATGTATTACTCTCTATACACGTTTGTTACTTTTGGTTTGATATGGACTTTCACTTGCCATTTTGACAGTGATAAATGTTTTTGAACCAGTCATTGATATGAAACATAATGATGTCACTCATATCACACAGTGCGAAATCGGTGTACTTACTACTAAGTATATGATAAAACCTTTTACACTGTCCGGTGTTCACGTATTTAATTAAGCTAAATCAAGTATACCCAATGGCACAGGATTGGTGGTTTTAATCTACAACAAAGGCATAAACGGAGTTCCCTTAGATAGTAATAATAACAGATCAATGTTAATGGCAAGAAATTCAAGAACCTAAACAAACATTTTAACACTGTTTTATGTATCACATTTTTATTTTGGGTCAACTTTTAAAAACAATACAAGAAACAAATTAAAGAGTTGTCTGTCCTAAAGTTTATACTTCATTGTAAGGTTTGAGGGAGAGTCTCGGAGCAATGTTCATTGATTGTAATTCCTGGAATAGCAGTTTACATGCGTATGGCATTTTGAGAGTGGACACGTGACGTGAAGATTTACAGAACTCGCACCATCCCGAGTATCCCAGAAGGCCACATTCACCGCAAACATCCACCTCAAATGCATCACTGGATATCATTAATCTCTCCAACAGCAGCATGCTGTAATGTATAAAAGAATATTATGGTACATTGTATGAAAATAAAAATCATGAATATACAAATTACTACACTAGAAAATCCTCTTGTAAATGACTCAAAATACATTTAAGTTACCACTAAAATAATACACTCAGTCTGACAAAGTCTGATGATACATGTAAACTGGACATTCTTGGTCAATCAGTAGCATACTTACATTAATTGCCCTACCACATTGAAGCAAATCCCTTCCCTTATTTAAAACACCACACTACATCCATGAATAATTTTTAAAATTTATTCCTATAATACAATCAATGAAACCTTTACTACACTAAAAAAGCCCATGAGTAATAAGAAAATATCATTTTTATAACACACAAACCTTGCTCCATAGCCAATGAGACAATCTCGCTCCATCTCACCCAGTCTCAGACCACCATCTCGAGATCGGCCCTCTGTTGGTTGTCGAGTCAGCACAGCTCTCGGTCCCTTGGCTCTGGCATGCATTTTATCTAGGACCATGTGCTTCAGTTTCTGATAGTATATGGGACCAAAGAAAATGTACGCCTCAAGTGGTTCCCTATAAAAACAAACAATTTTTACTTCCTTTGATATCTTCAAAGTTATTCCCTGGGTAAAGATTTGGACTTAATATTTCTTTCATTACAGTTACCCTGTTATTCCTGAGGTGACAAAATCTTTGCCAAGATAATTGAATCCATGTCTGACCAAATCTTCTGACAAATCACACACTTTGTCTCCACCAAAAGCTGAAATTAGATACAAGACTTAATTACACAAAAATGAAAATACAGATTGTTGATTTCTGCCTTGGCCTCCAGAACATTTAGTTCAAAATAGTAAAAACATTTGTTTTGTTTAGTTCTTCCTCCATACAACTTTTTGGATTTAAAATTTAGTTTGGATAGTTAAATAAGATGTTGTGAATGCAATGTTATCTTAATTTTTTTTTATCTGAAAATGAAATCTTAATTTTGCAATTACATAATTTACATTGAATCCAGCATGCAGGTTAACTGTGTACAAAAGATTGGCAGTTATGTTACATCAGAGAGTTACCTGTTCCATAGTGGAACTTCCCATCTAGGACACCTGCCTTACTCCCCATCAGTTCCATAAGTTTACCCACAGTCATTCTGGAGGGGTACCCATGGGGGTTCATTATCTGAAGGTCAAACAACGAAGATCATGAAACATCTTATACATAAAGCAAAAACAATAAGCATGTATAGTGGGGATACATAAAGCAAACAATAAGCATGTATAGTGGGGAAAAATTTCAATGTTACGCCAATACTTACAATGTCTGGGCAAATTCCCTGAAATTAAGAGAGTGTTTAATGAATGTAACATACTTTTAGTGCATTATCTTGAATATATTATATTTGAGTTGAATGTTAATAAACTGTATGACTTAAAGTAAATAAACTAAGGAAATATTAAACATGAAGATATTGAGAAATTGTTCCATACAAGTTCATTATTATATTCATTTTTTTAACAAATCTAGTCTTGAGCATTATTAAAAGCTTTAGAGGAAAATTATTTCGGATTATTTTTCATACATACCAGATCAGTAAATGGCATATCTTCCTGTGGTACAATTAATCCACAAACCCTTGAAATATTCAGAATATCAGAAATTATCAATTACTGAGTACAATGTACATGTACAGATCTACATAAGCCAGAAATCTGACTTTATTAACACATATCAAAAAGTGATTTACCAAAGGTTGTTACCTCTCATTCATATCAAAGGTCAAGGCCCCCAACAATGAATGTTTACAATCCAGGGAACTTTTATAAAGTTGACCTAAAGTAACTACTTAATCTGGTGATTTACCCTTTCTGTCCGTGCCTGCTGCTGAATTTGTCCCCGATTTCCGGTCTACGTGTCTGTCGCTGTAAGATCTTAATCAGGAATGCTTCCTCTGGATTGGATGTAATCAGAACTTTCTCTATGTAGCAGGCCTCTGCACCTTTGTAACTGAAAAAAAACATTGATCAATGTTTTGAGGATATTCGATGTATTTACTGGATATGAAATTTATTCACAAGCAATGCAGGATGCTTCTCTGTTTTCACGAGTGCAAAGCATGACTGAAAAAAATACTGTCTCACAAGAGAAAGAAACTATCAATATTATTAGAACCTCTCTATACTTTGATCCCCAGGATTGTGTACTGAAGGTGTACATGCATCAATACTTAATATATAATAGGAACTTCCTGGGGTTGACGATTTATTAAACATGGGAACCTCCCTATACTCTAGTTCCTGGGATATTTTAAAACTAATGTGATGGGTACCTCCCTATAATTTGGCCCTTGGGTTGAGTACTATTGGTATTTTAATGCTCACATGATAGGAATCTCCCTATACTCTGGCCCCTGGGGTTGACGATGTTTTAATACTTCCGTGATGGGGACCTCCCTATACTCTGGCCCCTGGGGTTGACGATGTTTTAATACTTCCGTGATGGGGATCTCCCTATACTCTGGCCCCTGGGGATGTAGATGTATTAACACTTAATAAGTTAAAGGAACCTCCCTACACTCTGGCCCTTGGGGTTGAGGATGTTTTATTACTTACGTGATGGGGACCTCCCTATACTCTAGCCCCTGGGGTTGTGGATGTTTTAATACTTATGTGATGGGGATACCCTATACTCTGGCCCCTGAGGTTGTTGATGTATTAATACTTACGTGATGGGTACCTCCCTATACTCTGGCCCCTGGGGTTGATGATGAATTAATACTTACGTGATGGGGACCTCCCTATACTCTGGCCCCTGGGGTTGACCCTGTGTTGTAGGAGATTGTTGTATTGGGTTCATTGTCACCGTGGGCATCCACTTATTAACAAGCACCTGCCTGTTTTCCATTCTCTCTCCTAGTCAATTATTAAAAAGTTAATTATTAAATGATTCTTATTTTGTGAAATATACTGAGTAATGGATGGAAACAGAACTTGACAAGTAAATGGTGACGGTAAAGTCTCATAACTGAGTATGTCATCGATAAAAACATTTCGTTATTTCTTCATTAAACATATGGCTTTGATGACATTTTAACAAGATAAATGCTGCATAATTATATGTAAGTAACCTATGCATCAGTTTGAAGTCCTTATGCATATCTAAAAGTATATATACACCATTCAAGCAAAATTAGATCAGTCATACTTGAATTACTGCTCATATTATTTGTGTCTCAATTTGGGAGTTGAACTATGTACAATCTCCCTTAGCTATCATGCTGATTGCACAGTGTGTAGGTTAATTTCCTCAGAAGTTTGCCCTAACAATCATATTAGGTATGGTATATGCATCCTCTGAAGATATTAAGCACCACACAATATTTTTAGTCAACATTTTATAGAAAATAGGTCAAAAAGGATTATTCTGTAAATGAATTTTCAAAGTAAACTATTTTTCCAGCTTTCTTGTTATTTATCCCTTCAAACTGAATAATTGACTATGAAGAAAGACCCTGAACCTGGCGAGCAGATCCCATCTGAATCCAGAGCTTCGTGTTTCCAGATTGGTTTGTGACTCGTGGCATCTACCATGGGACCCATCACCTTATCAAAACTCTGGTTTGTGTATCTCTTTAGGGTACAGGCCTGTTTTCTGTACACTAAGCATCGACCAAAACCTGCAGAAATAGGAAAAAGAACTTTACTGATCTGTTTTGAGAAAATTCATTTATATTATACATTATTAATGTAATTAAAACAAACGACTTCGTGAACTGATAACTCAGTCTACACATGTACCAAATAGGCTAACTATTGATCTTGATTAACACCTTGGTTCTGAATTAAGCACTTAAAATTCTTCTGTCACTTGATGAAATGTATTTCCTATTTATCTTTTCTCAATTTTCTAGTCCACATATATTGGATTTTTGGGGGGGGAAACACAATCACCAGAGAAAGCACTGACCTCTGTCTAATGAAGCCTTGTTGAGAACCAGCGCATCCTCAATGTCATACCCACTGAAACTCATCACTGCCACTGTAGCATTCTGTCCAGCCGGTAACTTGTCAAAGTGGATCAGCTCAATAGTCTACAAATAAAACAATGCTTACATACTTATTGAAGGGTATTTCTTCTTATTGTTGAGTAGAATTTGAAAGACTATTTTCCTACCATAAAATACAAAGATTCTAACAAATTTCATATAGCTACGAATAAGGTGATGCATTTACCGTATAACAAGTATTTTCTGCTGTTGGAAATTTTTGCGATTTAACCCCTAAAAGGTAGCAAATTAATTTCTGGGTTTTCAATTTCTCCAGTTGCATTATACCACAAAAATTTATTAATGGAATATGATCACCAAATTCTATGGATTTGGCAAATTCTTTATATCATACATCCATAAGCATAAATTTTTTTAAATATAGAGTAAGAAGTTCTGAAATAACATTAATCAGGTTGTCTGACATACACACCATTTAGGCCGAAAAAAATTAATCAATATTTTCTCAGGCACCTCAGCATCAGGTCAAACACTGCCGCATTGATCAATTTTATTGACATATTGAAAAGGGAAAAAACTCAATTTTCTATTTTTCCAAGTTGAAGAAGAAAATTGAGTTATTCCCCTTTTCATAAAGTTAACGTTTTTATTAGATAAACAATACCTTTCTTGTTAATACCGTATTTTATGAATTTTCTTTGTTTAGAATAACATTATTTAAAGTTGAATACATATTTTAATTAATGTCAAAGAACAAAAAAATTAAGAATCAGTTGTTATCATCAATTTGTTGAATGACCAACATGAGAAAAAGGTATAACATCTGCTAAAAAAAAAGAAAAAAAAAAAAAGAAAAAAAAATTTAAAATTTTTGGCCTGAGAAACTATTAATTAATTTTCTATGGCCTTATCACATTTGCATGTATAAATTTTCAATTAATATTGAAGAAATATTTTGCAATTGTAATTTTTGCGGATTTGTCCTGTCCGCAAAACTCCACAAAATTTGGACAACCACAGAAAATACCCGTTACATGTATATGGTATAACTAGTGAAGAGTATTTCTTGTTATTCTTGAAATGAATTTTAAAGACCATTTTTCTAGCATAATATACTGTATCTACATAACTTTTAACAATTTTTACGTAGCTGAGACTATTAGTCCACTCAGCTATGCAACATAATGATATTTATGTCAGAATTTCATATATCCAAAATGGAGTTTAGACCCTACCTTAGATTTGACGAGTGGAGCTTGAGGATAACACAGAAGATACATCAAGGTGTCTATTCTGTTTCTCTGGTTATAGCCAATTGTACCTGTAAAACATTTACATCAATTCACTTAAAGTCCTTTAATACATAATATATGGTTTTTCTCTTTAAATTTTTCATTACTTTAAATTGGTCCTGTAAATACATGTACCAATAGCAAATGTTTAACATTCATATTAAATTTTACATTTTCTTCCATCTCAAGTTTGAGTCTCTCTCTCTTGCTTACATACAGTCAGTGAACTTACCCATGGCTTGCTTGCCCATAGCACACTGGTAAGTATTCCGGGGGGACTGGTTGTGGTGGGGGTAGGGAATTAATCCTGCACACACTCCCAGAATGGTGAAAGGTTCAATCTCCAAATGAGTTGTCTCCCTTTAAAATAAAGAGATGAACTGTAAATCTTTTTTGTACACCAAAGGAAGTTTAAACTTATGAAAGTTTTACTATTCAAATGCTTGCTCTTCACATACACGCAATTGTAGAAATTGATGTTCAATTTAAGTAAGGACATAATGGCACAAGAAAAATTTTATGTAAATTAACGTGAAAGTCAAATCTATGTTACATCTTCACACAATTTTTTTCTCAAGTCAACTGACATGGAAATCATTATATGTTTCCTTTTCATACAAGATTAGGTGAAATTCTAAGAAAATTTTCTTTATGCGAGGTACATCTTGGATTATGATTTGCTACTGATAGAAAATACAGGCAGAAAAAATTTGCTAACTCAGAGCTAATTAGGTCATACCAGGTGATGCCAGACTCATACAATGACACCATACAATCATTTTCCTCATTGACATCTAGGTACTCAACCAGGCCTTCCTTTAAGAAATCATCAAAACTCCTACAAATCAAGAAATGTGCGAAGCTGTAGAAACTCTGGGCCATCTGTTTCTATAACAAGGATGATGGCTTGATAAAAATTCACAAATTAAACTGGATGCCATGTAAACTACTAAATCTTTACCTGAATCCCTGAGTGAGTTCCTCAATGTGTCTTTGTTTTACCAGGGGTTGTCCTTTTTGAACAATTATATAAGGTCTGCAACAAATTAAAAAAAAAAAATTAAAACAAATAAAAAAAAACTTAAGCAAACTTCCTTAATCTTGAAATTGCAGGATTGAAAGAAAACTTTGAAATATAATGCATCTAAGTGCTCAAGATTTCAAACTTGAGAGTCCAATTCATGAAACAATGTACATGTGTATCTTTAAAACATCTTTGACTTACTGTGGGATAATTTTTGTTTATGGGTGACCAATGTTCCTGGATTTCGAATCACCTTACTCATGAATTAACATTCCCATGAACTATTCTGACAACATACATGTATTTATAATTTGAATCTTCTCCATATAAGAGTTACCCACAAAATTATGTCCCCTCAAACCTATAAAATTTTGCTTGTCCACAAACATTACTCCCAGGAATTAAAATGATTCCACAATATACATGTACAAAGAAATATCTGAAATTTTAAAGAGTAACTAATTATTTTACATGTACTAAGTGATGCGATATCCTTCCAGTTTGCTACAATTACCAACCTGCATAATCGGCCTCCATCAGTTGAAATGTAAACACAGCGATGAGTATGGTTAGTACACACTGACACAAACTCACTGATGTATCCTGACCGTCGCATCAAGCGAAAGGTGCGAACCAGTTTATGGTAGTCCCGTATCACTCCTAATATGTTACCTGTTAAACAAAAATAAAATTCTCAATACCAGACTGTAAAATTTGAGAGTAGGAATCCACATGGCAATCATTATCACATTCAGGTCTGTACAAGAATGATAATGGAACACAAATAATATATATGTACATTGAAATATTTTTAAAAGAGATCTCTTTACCAAATACTGTAAGAATTAAACAAGAGGCCCATGGGCCACATCGCTCACCTGAGCACACTGGCTAGACTAAGGCACAAATCAGTTCAGTAATGAACAGGGGGGGAGGGGGGGGGGCTTGAATTTTAAACTACCTGATGATGCTTTCATGTCAATATAACAAATTAATTTGTTGTACTTGAGAAGATTTTAAAAGAATTTTCCCATTTATTCCTTTGTAAAAATTTGATCCCCCATTGTAGCTCCTCCCTATCTCAGGGGTCATCATTTGAACAAACTTGAATCTACATTACCCGAGGATGCTTCCATATCAATAAGACTAACATAGCTTTTCTGTTCTTGAGAAGAAATTTTTTTTCTATATGTTCTTATGTAAAACTTTCGATCCCCCATTGGGCCCCACCCTACCCCCGGGGGTCATCATTTGAACAAAATTGAATCTACACTACCTGAGGATGCTTCCATATAAATTTGACTCATCATGGCTTTGCTGTTCTTGAGAAGAAGATTTTTCCTATATATTTCTATGTAAAACTTTGATCCTCTATTGTGGCCCCGCCCTACCCCCGGGAGCCATGATTTGAACAAAATTGAATCTACACTTCCTGAGGATGCTTCCATATAAATATGACTCTTCATGACTTTACTGTTCTTGAAAAGAAGATTTTTAAAGATTTTTCCTATATATTTCTAAGTAAAATTTGGATCCTCCATTGTGGCCCCGCCCTACCCCCGGGGATCATGGTTTGAACAAACTTGAATCTACACTACCTGAGGATGCTTCCATATAAATATGACTCATCATGGCTTTGCTGCTCTTGAGAAGAAGATTTTTAAAGATTTTTCCTATATATTTCTATGTAAAACTTTGATCCTCACTTGTGGCCCTGCCCTACCCCCCGGGATCATGGTTTGAACAAACTTGAATCTACACTACCTGAGGATGCTTCCATATAAATATGACTCATCATGGCTTTGCTGTTCTTGAAAAGAAGATTTTTAAAGATTTTTCCTATATATTTCTATGTAAAACTTTGATCCTCCATTGTGGCCCCGCCATACCCCCTGGGATCATGATTTGAACAAACTTGAATCTACACTACCTGAGGATGCTTCCTTATAAATATGACTCATCATGGCTTTGCTGTTCTTGAGAAGAAGATTTTTAAAGATTTTTCCTATATATTTCTATGTAAAACTTTGATCCTCACTTGTGGCCCCGCCCTACCCCTGGGGGTCATGGTTTGAACAAACTTGAATCTGCACTACCTGAGGATGCTTCCATATAAATATGACTCATCATGGCTTTGCTGTTCTTGAGAAGAAGATTTTTAAAGATTTTTCCTATATATTTCTATGTAAAACTTTGATCCTCACTTGTGGCCCCGCCCTACCCCCGGGGATCTTGGTTTGAACAAACTTGAATCTGCACTACCTGAGGATGCTTCCATATAAATATGACTCATCATGGCTTTGCTGTTCTTGAGAAGAAGATTTTTAAAGATTTTTCCTATATATTTCTATGTAAAACTTTGATCCTCACTTGTGGCCCCGCCCTACCCCTGGGGGTTATGGTTTGAACAAACTTGAATCTGCACTACCTGAGGATGCTTCCATATAAATATGACTCATCATGGCTTTGCTGTTCTTGAGAAGAAGATTTTTAAAGATTTTTCCTATATACATGTATTTCTATGTAAAACTTTGATCCTCTATTGTGGCCCCGCCCTACCCCCGGGGGTCATGGTTTGAACAAACTTGAATCTGCACTACCTGAGGATGCTTCCATATAAATATGACTCATCATGGCTTTGCTGTTCTTGAGAAGAAGATTTTTAAAGATTTTTCCTATATATTTCTATGTAAAACTTTGATCCTCCATTGTGGCCCCGCCCTACCCCCGGGGGTCATGGTTTGAACAAACTTGAATCTGCACTACCTGAGGATGCTTCCATGTAAATATGACTCATCATGGCTTTGCTGTTCTTGAGAAGAAGATTTTTAAAGATTTTTCCTATATATTTCTATGTAAAACTTTGATCCTCCATTGTGGCCCCGCCCTACCCCCGGGGGTCATGGTTTGAACAAACTTGAATCTACACTACCTGAGGATGCTTCCATATAAATATGACTCATCATGGCTTTGCTGTTCTTGAGAAGAAGATTTTTAAAGATTTTTCCTATATATTTCTATGTAAAACTTTGATCCTCACTTGTGGCCCCGCCCTACCCCCGGGGATCTTGGTTTGAACAAACTTGAATCTGCACTACCTGAGGATGCTTCCATATAAATATGACTCATCATGGCTTTGCTGTTCTTGAGAAGAAGATTTTTAAAGATTTTTCCTATATATTTCTATGTAAAACTTTGATCCTCACTTGTGGCCCCGCCCTACCCCTGGGGGTCATGGTTTGAACAAACTTGAATCTGCACTACCTGAGGATGCTTCCATATAAATATGACTCATCATGGCTTTGCTGTTCTTGAGAAGAAGATTTTTAAAGATTTTTCCTATATATTTCTATGTAAAACTTTGATCCTCACTTGTGGCCCCGCCCTACCCCTGGGGGTCATGGTTTGAACAAACTTGAATCTACACTACCTGAGGATGCTTCCATATAAATATGACTCATCATGGCTTTGCTGTTCTTGAGAAGAAGATTTTTAAAGATTTTTCCTATATATTTCTATGTAAAACTTTGATCCTCCATTGTGGCCCCGCCCTACCCCCGGGGGTCATGGTTTGAACAAACTTGAATCTGCACTACCTGAGGATGCTTCCATATAAATATGACTCATCATGGCTTTGCTGTTCTTGAGAAGAAGATTTTTAAAGATTTTTCCTATATATTTCTATGTAAAACTTTGATCCTCCATTGTGGCCCCGCCCTACCCCCGGGGGTCATGGTTTGAACAAACTTGAATCTACACTACCTGAGGATGCTTCCATATAAATATGACTCATCATGGCTTTGCTGTTCTTGAGAAGAAGATTTTTAAAGATTTTTCCTATATATTTCTATGTAAAACTTTGATCCTCACTTGTGGCCCCGCCCTACCCCTGGGGGTCATGGTTTGAACAAACTTGAATCTGCACTACCTGAGGATGCTTCCATATAAATATGACTCATCATGGCTTTGCTGTTCTTGAGAAGAAGATTTTTAAAGATTTTTCCTATATATTTCTATGTAAAACTTTGATCCTCACTTGTGGCCCCGCCCTACCCCTGGGGGTCATGGTTTGAACAAACTTGAATCTACACTACCTGAGGATGCTTCCATATAAATATGACTCATCATGGCTTTGCTGTTCTTGAGAAGAAGATTTTTAAAGATTTTTCCTATATATTTCTATGTAAAACTTTGATCCTCCATTGTGGCCCCGCCCTACCCCCGGGGGTCATGGTTTGAACAAACTTGAATCTGCACTACCTGAGGATGCTTCCATATAAATATGACTCATCATGGCTTTGCTGTTCTTGAGAAGAAGATTTTTAAAGATTTTTCCTATATATTTCTATGTAAAACTTTGATCCTCCATTGTGGCCCCGCCCTACCCCCCGGGGTCATGGTTTGAACAAACTTGAATCTACACTACTTGAGGATGCTTCCATATAAATATGACTCATCATGGCTTTCCTGTTCTTGAGAAGAAGGTTTTAAAAGATTTTTCCTATATATTTCTATGTAAAACTTTGATCCTCCATTGTGGCCCCGCCCTACCCCCGGGGCTCATGATTTGAACAAACTTGAATCTACACTACCTAAGGATGCTTCCACATGAGTTTTATCTTTCCTGTCCCTATGGTTCTTGAGAAGAAGATTTTTAAATGATGCCATTATTTTTTCACTAATTCCTAATTATCTCCCCTTGGAAGAGGGCATGGCCCTTCATTTGAACAAACTTGAATCCCCTTTACCCAAGAATACTTTGTGGCAAGTTTGGTTGAAATTGGCCCAGTGGTTCTTCAGAAGAAGTCGAAAATGTGAAAAGTTTACAGACAGACGGACAGACAGACGGACAGACAGACGGACGCCGGACAAAATGTGATCAGAAAAGCTCACTTGAGCTTTCAGCTCAGGTGAGCTAAAAAGTTGGTTTACAGTATATATGTACACGGAGATTGAAAATTCTTATGTTGTAGTTTGCTGTCAACTGCTTACTGTAAGCAGTTAAACATGTAGATGGCTGAACACCTGTATATAAAACCTCACCATTCAGGAAGACCAGATAGACCCTGGAGCTGGTCATCTCCTCCCCACTCAGTAGCTGGATGTCCTCCACCCCCAGGTTAAAGGCCAGACGAATAATCGGCCCCTCATCCAGGTCTGTAGTGATATGGGTCATCAGAGCAAGGTTCTTCACAAGTCCACAGGCCTAGAAAAAAGGTCATCAGTGATTGGTCAACAGTAAAAGAGGGTCAGTGATTGGTCAAAAATTGTTAACAGGTAAACTGATTGTACAGTCAGCTTAGAGTGATAAACTGTGAGAAACCCTTCCTTTTTTTCCCAATAATAAGTGCTAAAACAGTTTCAGCACTTATCTAAACATTGCTTTCTAAATAGATAAAGTATGCTTGAATTACCTCCCCTTCTGGTGTGTCGGAGGGACACAGCATTCCCCACTGTGAGGGCTGGAGGGACCGAGGACCACTGACTTTCCTCGTCTTCTCAAACTGCAACAGAAACAGGTTATAAAAGATATACATAAAAGTCATAGAACTGCTTATATTTTACCCATCAGGAACTTAAATATCTTAATTATGGAAAACAATACTTATTTAATATTGGATAAATCTGAACTGTGATTGTTTTGTACTGACCTGACTAGATATGCGGGTCATCATCCCGAGGCAGGAGATAAAAGAGAGACGAGACAGGACCTGAGTAACCCCAGCTCTCTCCATCTTAAATCTCTTAATTGACCAGTTACCCTGGAAACAAAATTAAAATATTAGTTCGATATCCCCATGACAATGTAAATTTTACTTTGTGAAATAAAGTTGATTTTTTAAAATTTTGTTCTTCCTAAGAAGTCATGACAATACTGTTATTCACATATAGATAAGTCATGACAATACTGTTATTCACATATAGATAAGTCATGACAATACTGTTATTCACATATAGATAAGTCATGACAATATTGTTATTCACATATAGATAAGTCATGACAATATTGTTATTCACATATAGATAAGTCATGACAATACTGTTATTCACATATAGATAAGTCATGACAATACTGTTATTCACATATAGATAAGTCATGACAATACTGTTATTCACATATAGATAAGTCATGACAATACTGTTATTCACATATAGATAAGTCATGACAATACTGTTATTCACATATAGATAAGTCATGACAATACTGTTATTCACATATAGATAAGTCATGACAATACTGTTATTCACATATAGATAAGTCATGACAATACTGTTATTTACATATAGATAAGTCATGACAATACTGTTATTCACATATAGATAAGTCATGACAATATTGTTATTCACATATAGATAAGTCATGACAATACTGTTATTCACATATAGATAAGTCATGACAATACTGTTATTCACATATAGATAAGTCATGACAATACTGTTATTCACATATAGATAAGTCATGACAATACTGTTATTCACATATAGATAAGTCATGACAATATTGTTATTCACATATAGATAAGTCATGACAATACTGTTATTCACATATAGATAAGTCATGACAATACTGTTATTCACATATAGATAAGTCATGACAATACTGTTATTCACATATAGATAAGTCATGACAATACTGTTATTCACATATAGATAATATACATGTAGTTACAGGACTATCCTGACCAATGTACACATGAATTATTGCTAGTTTTGCCACTTATAAGTACATGTATCATATATTAAATAGAATTGAAAATTTGAGATTTTCATTTTATTGAAATTTAGAAAAAGATCTCACCAGTAACATTTACTGTATAATTGCATTGACCTCTACCACTTACCGTAGAAATGGCGTTGACCAGTCCATTTGTGATCTGGTCCTGTCTCATGTGTTTGATTATGTCAAATTGAGCAGCCCTTGGTTTAGGAATGGTCATGTCTGCTATCCTCTTCAACTAATTAGGCAGAGAGAATGGGTATGAAGTAATTCATCTGTCAGAACTAATTGTTTACAAACTTAGTGTGTGAAATTATACAAAGTTTTTGTTTACAATTGTACATTAAGCTGTAAGCAAATGATATCATTATCCTCAGCTATTCTAATTTCATCAGCACTGATGTGTGACATAAACACAATGCCTGAAATTTCATCTATAATTCAGAAAAGGAGAAAATCTAATCATCTAAAATGTCCCCCAAATTAGTGAAATTAGAGTCACTAAATGTATACATGTACAGTAACATGCTTTAAATAAATATTCTAAAAAATATGAAGCAAACAAAACCTATAAATGTAATACCTCAGAGTTGAACTTTTTGAACAAATCCTCAAACAACAAAGAGAGAAGCTGTCCTGCTAACTCCAGTCTCTTGTTGCCATAGTAATCGCGGTCATCACCTTTGACCTGCTGGTCCTTTGCTAGGATGACCCGTCTGACCATCAGAGCAAGGTATGCTGCCTTTAACTTAAAGTTCCACTCCACAACCTGTACAGCAGTGATAAAAATTACTCATTCACATACACCCACGTGTTTGTTTACCTTTATATGTCTGAATCTTTGGATCTTGATTTGCCTTTTAAGGCAGAGTCATTAGTATGTTGCAAATTTTAAATTATTAAAAAGCATGCATATTCAACTCCTTCCATTTTTTTAAAATGAAAATAATTCTGTCAAATCAATTGGATTGTACAATCATGATTGCATGTGTCTCTCTAGATTTTTCCACCTACCGGTACATGAGCTAGCACTATGTCATGCAGAGCCTCTCGGGCCTCATCTATCTTTGTTTTCTTGGATCCACCCCAAACTCTTCTCTGCCTCACCCTCTGTCCTATATATTTTAAAGCCTGAAATCCAAAGGCATATAAATGAAATTAACCTTTTATTTGAAGTCAATGAAAGTTTGAATTATCCATGGGTAAAATATCTGGCAAAATAATATTAAACAGGAAAACTTCTACTATACAAGCCTCTATAAAATTAAAGGTGGCTTATAATATGATCATATGAGCAATCAACTAGAAATATGTCCATAGGACATGAATGCCCTGCCGAGGGTATATTAGTAATGCAACCTGAAAATTTGTATTAGTGTATGAAATTTGATGAGATTATCTTGAATAGTTTCTTTGAAATTGAAATTGAAATCTAAAAAGTTGGATATAGATGATAAATTCTTGCCAAATAATGTATAAGTGTATAAACGTACATAAATATATCTTAAATGGTTTCTTTCAAATTAAGCAAAATGCAAATCTAAGAAAAGTGAGGTCAAGGTCACAGGAAAGTTCAAGGTCAAATGTTTTTGATGCAGTTGAATACTTCTCACAAATACGTATCAGCATATTTAAGTTTGATAAAAATATTTTGAATGGTTTATTTAAAATGAGCTAAACACTAATTTAAAATAAATGAAGTTCAGGTCAAAGGAAAGGTCATGGTCAAAAAATGTTGATGCAGTTGAAAAGGTTACAGCAGTATGTATTAGCATATAGAGTTTGATAAAAATATTATGAATGTTTTCTTTAAAACTGAGTTAAACACAAATTGAAAAAAGTGAGGTCAAGGTCAAAGGAAAGGTCAAGGTCAAAAAATATTGATGCAGTTGAATAGCTTACATCAGTATGTATCAGCATATGAAGTTTGACACTAATTTAAGAAAAGTGAGGTCAAGGTCAAAAAATGTTGATGCAGTTGAATAGCTTACATCAGTATGTATCAACATATGAAGTTTGATTACACTATCTTGAATGGTATCTTTAAAACTGAGCTAAACACTAGTTTAAGAAAAGTGAGGTCAAGGTCAAATGAAAGGTAAAAAAATGTTGATGCAGTTGAATAGCTCACATCAGTATGTATCAACATATGAAGTTTGATAAAATTATCTTGGATAGTTTCTTTGAAACTGAGCTTTGAACAGAGCTAAACGCAAAGTGTGATGGAAAGACAGACAGAAGAAGGACATGACAAACACTATATGCCCCGGCCATATTCATGGCGGGGCATAATAAAAAATGCCACAAATCACAAAATGAAGCCAAAACTTGTGATTCTTGTGAAAAATTGGGTTTGAAAAACACTTGAGGCGGCACAAGGGTGTTAAGGCTACCTAATGCTGAGTACATATGTGTGCTGGCAGAAGAAAAGCATTAAGAAAAGTTGCAATTGCTACCTGCAGTTGATTTAAAATCACATCTTTATTACAAATAGGGACACACATTTCTGTTTATATAAAAAGATGGCAGATTGGGTTAGAGGGGTGACAATATCTATAGTACCTGTAGCTGAGTGAACACCTGGGCACGGTGACATTCCTCCAGACACGGTGCGACGGACGTCAGAATCTCCTCCTCACTCCCGATCATCTGTACGATTTCCTGGTCACACTCAATCCCCATGGCCTTGAAGGCTATAGCTACAGGTATGTCCTAAAACATCACACTACATTGTCATGCACATTAAAATACAGGAATGTCCTAAAATGTCACACTACATAGTAATGCACATTACCTATTAGATAAAATACTGAGGAGTATTTGGCAATTTCAAAAGAAACCTACCTAACCTTTACATTTAAAAGTGATTTTTAACAGAATATACCTTTATCATAGCTAAGGATTTCAAGACAAAATGACTTCCTATTTGATCAAAGATGTAGGCATGGAGGCAGTTTTGCAAGCAGGAGAATCAACACACAAAAGCAAATTGTATTTTTAAACGAAGAAAATTTGACCAGATCAAAATCAAAGAATGTAAATTTTGTATCACCCATGTAACAGTACCTCTGTGAATGTGTTGTGTCGTAGGTAGTATTTCTCATGCTTTGTGGATACATATGTTTTACTTTTCCTTTCATGAGTAGAGCTGTAACACAGAAAAAAGAAATCTCCTTAAAATACATGTACATCATGATAGCAGTATTAAGCATATCAAATTAGTTATTCTTTTAAAATATGTTTTGGGGTTCATTTGTATGTTTTGTGGTCTCTTAGTATTCTCTAGTGTCATTTACATGTACCATAATCCATGATATCGTAAATAAACTTAATAAAAACAATGAATTTTATACAAATGTTTAACCTGCAAGATTTAGAACTTAATGATTTTAAATTCATTCATTTGCTACTATAGTTAAATTGGTCTAAACTGAACATCAGGGGTTCTGTAAAATTTGCCAGATTAGAAATCTTGAGAGGAGAATGTTTAATTTATAATAATAAAAAAATATATATATATTTGTGGGCTAAAATAGTTTGCTGGAATTGCACAGAATCTGGATTGATCAAGGTTAATTAATATATTCAGTTCAGATTCTACTGGAAAGTACCAAAAACTGAATTTCCTTTTTCACTCTGTATCTATTTTTAGCACTGACCTTGTAACGGAGCATTCTATTGAGCGATTTCTCCCTATCTCTGTGTCTACCATCATTCTATTTTTAGACAGCTGCTCCTGGATTAAGATGACTTTCTCTGTCCCTCTGGTGATGAAGTAACCCCCGGGGTCCATTGGACACTCGTTCAGTTTGGCCATCTCAGCCGGACTTTTACCATTCAGCACACAGTTAGAGCTCCTCAACATTATAGGCATTCTAAAGAAACAAACAGATCACAAAATTAATACATATTAAACATGACCATTGTTAAGAATCCTGAGCATTACAGAAGAAAAAGCAAGAATAAAGTTCCCTTTTATCTGTCAGTGTGGGCATCATTACCTCCCTATGGGAAGGTTGTTCCTAACAATCCTCTGGTTTCCTCGAGTGTACTCGATATCCACTGTGATAGGGGCAGAGTATGTCATGTCCCGCAAACGACACTGCAATTAATAACACAAAAGTTTGTTAAAAGAAAAATTAAAATGGTAAATCTTTTGTTTTCATAGACTTCTAGCAAGTATGTTGATGTACCTATGTTTTTAGCAATTAAATGGGTTGTTGAGATGCTAGACAAATCTTTGTGGGATATGATTTCCTTTGTTAGATTTAATTTCTTTAGTGAGATGTGAGACAGACCTACTTTGTGAGATCACACAGGTTAAATGAGATGTGAGACAGACCTACTTTGTGAGATCACACAGGTTAAGTGAGATGTGAGACAGACCTACTTTGTGAGATCACACAGGTTAAGTGAGATGTGAGACAGTCTTACTTTGTGAGATCACACAGGTTAAGTGAGATGTGAGACAGGCCTCCTTTGTGAGACCAGACAGGTTAAGTGAGATGTGAGACAAACTTACTTCGTGAGGTGATATAGGTTTTGTGATGTTAAATCCTTCCTCCACATCCGGCATTCCAACATAAATATTCAAATATCTACATTGACAAAAAAAAGGATAAGGCGTACATAGAAAACAGAGATTGTTTACTGGCACTCTACAAAAGGATTGACAAATTGACTTACAATATAAGTAACTTCTTTTCATTTTTTATCAAGGTAGGTTTAATATATTAAAATTAATCACAGAATACTTACTTCATGTAAAAGTTGGGATCTGCATCACTTAATATTTTGTCATTGGCTTTCATTATGTTCTTTATCTACAAATGAATATGATATAGAATAAAAATATTTTACATTCAATACTATGAAATTCCCTGGTGCTGAAAAAAAAAACGTACTCTTTCATCAGTAGAAGAAGTTCTCTCTGAACATTTAATGACAGTATTAAGCCATCACATAATGATACACAAATAACACAATGCAGATATGTGATTTTCACTTCAGAAATTTAAATTCAAACTTTAATTTTCACGGAAAAAAAACTGGTCATTTTTGAAAGTGAATTAGATAATAAAAGATTTGTTTCCCTTTGCATGATACTTACTTCCACATTGATGAAGTAGTTAAAGGAATCTATGTGTTGTTTGACCAGCCCTTTCACCTTCAGAAATGCAGGCAGCAACTTCCATTTTTCCTACAGATATCAAATTTATTCATGATACCATTGATATTGTACTCAATAGTCACACCATTGAGGTCAACATGCATATTCTGTAACAATTCTCCATTTTTTTCGTTCAGTTTTTTAAAACTCTAGCAAGAGGCCCAAGGGCCTTAACAATCACCAGAGTATAAGACAGCTCCATAAAGACAACAAAGTATTAATGAGCATAAATCAGTGTTGATAACTTCAAGCAGTGATGAAAATACAGGCAAAATAAGTGTTCAGTTAAATGGTGAGAGAAAAAAAGCAAATCCTTTAAAGAAGTGATAGAAAAAAATTATTAAGAGAAAAACTTCTTTTAGTTTTTTTTTTTACTGACTCTATTCTAACAGGAAAGGAGAAAAATATGGCTGGACCAAGAATCAAAGCCAGGGCAGATCCCGTCACTTGTCAGGTGTTCTACCAACTGAACTAGCCACTCTGATATCCATGGCCCAAACTATTACAAATGATACGTAGCCAAAAAAACAAAACAAAACAAAAACACACACACACACAAAACAACGGTTGATGATAAAAGAGATGAACAATGGTTGAAGATTTTATCAATCTGAGAGATGATGAAAATTCTAGCTGTGTGTTAGTGAAATGATTGGCATATACATGTGATGTATATAAGTTTCAAAGCACAGGACCTTACACTTACACTGCCAGTAATGTTAATCCTTTTAAATTCACATACTAATGACTAAAACAATGGTAAATTATTATTTTTCTAAATAACTTTTATTTATTTTTACACACTGGAAGCTCCAGTTTCAAAATAAGCTTGTAACAAACTATTAAAGTACCTTTATCGTCTTAATTGGTGCCGCCAACTTTTCTTTGTCCATTCGCATAATTTCTTCGATGTCCTCCATGCTTGCTTTCCTGTGTTGTCCGTACAGCAGTTAAAAAACTTACGAGTTACATTACTGTTTCGTCAGTTTCAGTTAGCTCTTTTCTCTCCAAGCATGTTTCATTTGAATCCCGATCCCGACGTCTTAATTATTCTTTCATTATTGAAAGAGGAAATTTTTTGATAAGTGCATATACTTAAAAACCGTTTGATTTATCACTTTTGATCAAAAATAATTTTGAAAGATAAGAAAAACAATTGCTAGTCTGAAATCTATTTTTCCTCTCGGGTTTGGTAAACAGAGAATTGTTAACTTCCGCCACATGTGTTGGACGTAAATAAATGACGGTAAATAAAAACTTTGAGTTTGAAAAAGACACATAAACGTTTTTCGTGAGTCAGACTGTTTACAATCATTTTGAGACTTTTTTTTCTTCCTTGTAAACACGTTTGATTTGTAGTTCTAAACAAAGGTAAACTTGGCGAGCTTTGCAATTAAAAGACAACAGTTCTACAATCATGCTGAAGGATTTTCTGGTATTAAGAAGTAAATATCCACTGTATTGTAGATAGCTAACATGCTGGACGAAGAAGCAGACTTTGTGGACACAGTTAGCGCCAGCGAAGATGAGGTAAAATTTATATATAATGATAATGTATGTCTGATTATTAGTTATACTGCAGAATCAAACTAGATCTGGACTTTAACACCCAAGTACAGGACCTACTTAAGAAGTGTAGGGAATGGGAAAGGGATTAACAGATGTCCTTCAGTCTTCTGAAATGGAAAGTTATACATGTTTGTTGACAGTGCGATTGTTAGGGTGAGCGCAGATGTGTATGATTGGATATCTTTTCTGTTTGAACTGGGATCCGCCTCTTGAAACCGCACATGATATTTTGAATGTCTAGACTCTGACGTCACATGACGTCGAATGTTAGTGTCATTACCATTTAGGCCTATAGTGAAATTTGATTAACAAAGAACCATGAATCCACCATATAGCTGTAATATCCATTAAATCAAAGTCAGGGTTGAGGATAACCACTCGCCCACTCGAAAATTCGAGTAAAATTTTCTGTGGGAGATTAGATATTAAAAATCTGGTCGCCCACATGGTGAACAGTTTTTTAGCTCACCTGAGCCGAAGGCTCAAGTGAGCTTTTCTGATCACATTTTGTCTGTAGTCCGTCTGTCCGTCTGTCCGTCTGTCCGTCTGTAAACTTTTCACATTTTCGACTTCTTCTCAAGAACCACTGGGCCAATTTCAACCAAACTTGCCACAAAGTATCCTTGGGTAAAGAGGATTCAAGTTTGTTCAAATGAAGGGCCACACCTTCTTCCAAGGGGAGATAATTAAGAATTTGTGAAAAATTAATGGCATCATTAAAAAATCTTCTTCTCAAGAACCACTGTGCTTGAAAACATGAAACTTATGTGGAAGCATCCTCAGGTAGTGTAGATTCAAGTTTCTTCAAATCATGACCCCCGGGGGTAGGGTGGGGCCGCAATGGGCGATCAAAGTTTTACATAGGAAATATACAGGAAAAATCTTTAAAAATCTTCTTCTCAAGAACAGCAAAGCCATAATTGGTCATATTTATATGGTAGCATCCTCAGGTAGTGTAGATTCAAGTTTCTTCAAATCATGACCCCCGGGGGTAGGGTGGGGCCGCAATGGGCGATCAAAGTTTTACATAGGAAATATACAGGAAAAATCTTTAAAAATATTCTTCTCAAGAACAGCAAAGCCATAATTGGTCATATTTATATGGTAGCATCCTCAGGTAGTGTAGATTCAAGTTTCTTCAAATCATGACCCCCGGGGGTCGGGTGGGGCCACAATGGGCGATCAAAGTTTTACATAGGAATACATGGGAAAATCTTCAAAAATCTTCTTCTCAAGAACACCAAAGCCATGATTGGTCAGATTTACAAGGAAGCATCCTCAGATAGTGTAGATTCAAGTTTGTTCAAATCATGACCCCCGGGGGGTAGGGTGGGGCCACAATGGGCGATCAAAGTTTTACATAGGAATATATAGGAAAAAATCTTTAAAAATCTTCTTCTCAAGAACAACAAAGCCATGATTGGTCATATTTATATGGTAGCATCCTCAGGTAGTGTAGATTCAAGTTTCTTCAACTCATGACCCCCGGGGGTCTGGTTGGGCCACAATGGGCGATCAAATTTTTACATAGGAATATATGGGAAAATCTTCAAAAATCTTTTTCTCAAGAACAGCAAAGCCATGATTGGTCACATTTACATGGAAGCATCCTCAGATAGTGTACATTCAAATTTGTTCAAATCATGACCCCCGGGGGTCGGGTGGGTCCACAATGGGCGATCAAAGTTTTACATGGGAATATATGGGAAAATCTTCAAAAATCTTCTTCTCAAGAACAGCAAAGCCATGATTGGTCACATTTACATGGAAGCATCCTCAGATAGTGTACATTCAAATTTGTTCAAATCATGACCTCCGGGGGTCGGGTGGGTCCACAATGGGCGATCAAAGTTTTACATAGGAATATATGGGAAAATCTTCAAAAATCTTCTTGTCAAGAACAGCAAAGATATGATTGGTCAGATTTACATGGAAGCATCCTCAGATAGTGTACATTCAAATTTGTTCAAATCATGACCCCCGGGGGTCGGGTGGGTCCACAATGGGCGATCAAATTTTACATAGGAACACATAGTAAAAATCTTTAAAAAAAACTATTTGTTAAGAATAGGAGAGCCATGATTGGTCATATTTATATGGTAGCATCCTCAGATAGTGTACATACAAATTTGTTCGAATCATGACCCCCGGGGGTCAGGTGGGGCCACAATGGGCGATCAAAGTTTTACATAGGAACACATAGTAAAAATCTTTAAAAAAAACTATTTGTTAAGAATAGCAAAGCCATGATTGGTCATATTTATATGGAAGCATTCTTAGATTGTGTACATTCAAGTTTGTTCAAACATGACCCTTGGGGGTCGGGTGGGGCCACAATGGGTGATCAAAGTTTTACATAGGAATACATAGGTTAAATCTTTAAAAATCTTCTACTCAAGAACAGCAAAGCCATGATTGGTCATATTTAAATGGAAGCATCCTCAGATAATGTAGATTCAAATTTGTTCAATTCATGACCCCCCCCCCCCCCCAACCACTTTTATATTTAAACTTTTTAACCTTTCAAGATTGAAGTGATTTCTGCTTTTTCCTAGCCATAGTGCTCAGGTGAGCGATGTGGCCCCTGGGCCTCTTGTTTCCCTTAAACATGATCACATTTCAGTTTTATATTTTATGTACTTTCAGTTTTTAGCTCACCTGAGCTGAAAGCTCAAGTGAGCTTTTCTGATCACATTTTGTCTGTAGTCTGTCTGTCCGTCCGTCTGTAAACTTTTCACATTTTCGACTTCTTCTCCTGACAGAACCACTGGGCCAATTCAACCAAACTTGCCACAAAGCTTCCTTGGGTGAGGGGGTTCAAGTTTGTTCAAATGAAGGGCCAAGCCCTCTTCCAAGGGCAGATAATTAAAAATTGGTGAAAATTTGGTGTCATCTTTTAAAAATCTTCTTCTCAAGAACCATGGAGCCAGAAAAGTTTAAAATTATGTGAAACCTTCATTACATAGTGTAGATTTAAGCTTGTTCAAATCATGACCCCTGGGGGTAGGGTGGGAACACAATGGGGGATCAAAGTTTTACATAGGAATATATAGGGAAAATCTTTAAAAAGCTTCTTCTCAAGAACAACAAAGCCACAATTAGTCATATTTATATGGATTCATCCTCAAGTTGTGTAGATTCAAGTTTGTTCAAATCATGACCCCCGGGGGTAGGGTGGGGCCACAATGGGGGATCAAACTTTTATAAAGGAATATATAAGGAAAATCTTTAAAAATCTTCTTCTCAAGAACAACAAAGCCACAATTAGTCATATTGATATGGAATCATCCTCAAGTAGAGTACTTTCAAGTTTGTTAAAATCATGACCCCCAGGGGTAGGGTGGGGCCACAATGGGGGATCAAGCTTATATATAGGAATATATAGGGAAAATCTTTAAAAATCTTCTTCTCAAGAACAACAAAGCCACAATTAGTCATATTGATATGGAATCATCCTCAGGTAGTGTAGATTCAAGTTTGTTCAGATCATGAACCCCCCCCCTCAGTCGCCCACGTGGCGCATTAGTTGGAGCGTTCGCTCTAGAGTTGCGGAGTAAGTAGTTGATCCTTACGTTGCGGGTTCGAATCCCACTGTGGGACGTGGAGACTGGCCCTTTGGATGAGACCATATAAATCGAGGTCCCGTGTCACAGTAGGTGCTGGCACAAAAAAGATCCCTCACTGCTCAATGGCCCTAAGTGCCAGGTATAGGTCAAAATTTGTAGCCCTCCACCGGCAAGTGGTGGTGTCTCCATATGAGTGAAAAATTCTTGAGAGGGACGTTAAACAATAAACAAAGAAACAAACAAACAAAACCCCCCTCAAGAACAACAAAGCCACAATTAGTCATATTGATATGGAATCATCCTCAAGTAGTGTACTTTCAAGTTTGTTCAAATCATGACCCCCGGGGGTAGGGTGGGGCTACAATGGGGGATCAAAGTTTTACATAGGAATATATAGGAAAAATCTTTAAAAATCTTGTCAAGAACAGGAAAGCCATGATTAGTCATATTTATATGGAAGCATCCCCAAGTATTGTAGATTCAAGTTTGTTCAAGGCATCCTCCAGTAGGAGGGTGGGGCCATAATGGGGGATCAAAGTTTTACAAAAGAACATATATAGGAAATATCTTTAAAAATCTTCTTCAATCTCAAGAACAATAAAGCCATGTTTAGTCATATTGATATGGAAGCATCCTCAGGTAGTGTACATTCAAGTTTGTTCAAATCATGACCCCCCCCCCACCCCACCCACCCCCCCTGGGAGGGTGTTAGAATCTTTAAAAGGTTTATATTCAATTTCATTCAAAACATGGCACCTGGGGGTAGGGTATGCCTAGAACAGGCAATCAAAGCTTTATATATGAATATATAGGAGAAGAAATCTGCTGACAAAGAACAGCAGGGCCATATTGACTCAGGTGAGCGTTGTGGCCCATGGCCTCTTGTTAAGAAAAGGCTCTACTAACCTACTAGATTATTTGTGTTGCGTACAAGCATATTATTCAAACATATATGTGACTGAGATCAAAATGGCGATTTATCGAAGCGGTTAAATCTCTGTTAAGTCTGATGATATGAGAGCTAACGTTTGAGATTGTTCTATAATAGAAATATTGTAACAATCGGCTGTGGTTGTAACACACTCCATCCGACTAGTTATTCGTAGATTGAATTTAAATTACCATGTCAAATGCACACAATAAAAGATCGGAATCAAACTTCATCACAGGTTAAACACTACAAAATGTAATGAACATATTATCTGATCAAAGTTTTTAGAAAAGAGAAAATTTGACAAAAACTCATATACTGCGAACATATCAATGCACTATGAATAAAAAAAAAATCATTTAGAAAAATTAAGGATTTTTTGTTGTTATTTTTAATTTACATATAATGTGGGCCTGTGAAATTTAAAATGTTAGGAGCCCACATGGCCCCTAAGTATTCAAAAGTTAACCACAACCCTGTCAAGGTGAGTTTATTTATTTGGTGAACTTTGGTTGTTACCGCGAGAAGGTAGTGAGAGTGAGATGCATTCGTGTTGCGGGTCTCAATGGTAACTGTGGAAGAAATCGTTCAGATCAATGTTCAAAATCAAAATTTTCTCTACGCTCAGGCGTAGCTTTAAGATCTTGTTGTGATGAGCAACTCTTCAAGCTGCTTGCTGTGCTCGCTATTATGGATTACTCAGAAATGTAATCCAATCTCTACGGTGTCTTGATGATGGTATTGCATTTCCGAGTGATCCTTCATACCTCACATTTAAAGGACTTTAAGGACATGCCAAACCCTTTCCCATTTCCCTAACTTCTGTAGGTACTGTTGTAGAGTAAGCATAAAGATAAAAATGAGCTGCAAGAATAAAAACTGTATTAAATATTAACTGAGTTAATTTGGATTAAATTTTAATGGATTATTTCTGGTTTCTTCAGGATGATGAGAAGAGTCACGCCAGACTGTTAGATGCCATTTCTAGTCTGGATGGCAAAAAAGTGTAAGTCATTCCAAGATATGCTTCTTTTTTTTTTTTTAAAGAAAAAATTACCAAATGAATGTGTTTTTAGTGATTTATTTAAATTGTATATGAACGTTTTGGAATATTAATCACTTTTTTATTTCATACATGATTTGAGTATCTTAACATAACTTAAATACCTTTTTCAGTTACATGTATAACAATTTTAGTTAATAATAATTTTTTTTTTCTTTTTATTTATATGTAATATATTACAGATTATCATTAGATATAATTTTCATTGGTTCCTGTGTTATTTATTTTCTATAGCAACAAGAGAAGCCAGAGGACAGTTCCCTCCAATGAAGTCTCAGAATTTCACTTCAAAGCTTCCTCAGGTGAGATGGATAATTGTACTGTGTACTTCAACAGGAATATAATACAGTTGTTAATTCAATTTGTATAAAATAAGACAAAAATAAATAAAAAGACAGCTTATACTCCATTATTTTCATTAAACTGTAGTCACATTCAGGAAATTAAGTTGTATTTCATGTAGATAATTTATAATTTAATGGCCTACATGTATATATGTGTTAGATTTCATACAGACAATGTCTGATTTACTGATCCATGTTTGATTTTTACCAGATGACTCAAAAGTTAAGTTACATGAGCTGGTGGGGACCCTGAAGATGTCTGCCAGACATGGCCCTCTCAAAACAAAACTCAACAAAGTCCAGAACCAGAGGGTGGTACCGGTACCGCTACCCAAACACCAGAAAGAGAAGGTCAGGCACCACCAATGCAGGGTTGTCCCAAAGAATTGAAATAGCAGGGGAAATTAAGAAAGGAAGGGGTTTCTGAGGTTCCTCCCCTAAACAGGGGGTTGAGGGGGAATACCAGAATAACCGGGGGGTTTACACCATTATAGGCGGGGAAATTCCCTGGCCCCTTGGTCTTAGGGACAACCCCAACAATGTATACTGTAAATGTAGAACATTTTTATGGCAGAAATTTTGTGATGATTTTAAGTTTCCAAAAAAAAAATATTACTATGCATATGGTTTTGAAGACAGGACACTGAGAATATAGTGTAAAAAGAAAACAAGCCAACACATTGTAAATTCCTTAACTTCCACAAAAAAAATAGGAAACTTTTCATTCTGGGTTGACTATCTAGAGATTACAGAATGATTCCTGAATTTAAAAAAAAAACTAAAAGAAACAAACCAACAAGTATTAACAATCTATAAATAAAAACACACCAAACAAACCATCATTATCAATCCATAAATAAATACTCATTATACATTTTTTTTTTCAGATTGAGAGAGGAGTTGCATATGGCAGAACAACAAAAGAGATTTCTAAGTGGGACCCGGTGGTCAGATCTAATAGAGAGGTACTCATTCAATTGTTATAAAGATCTGGATAATAGATGCCATAAATATTAAATGTTAATCTTGATTTTTAGAGTAGGGATGATAGGAGGATTTGGGGCTTTCTTTACAGGTGGAACAGTGACAGTTTACCTTATACATGTTAATCTTTGATTTTTGGGGAGAATTTGTGATTTTCATTACAGGCGGAGCAGTTACAGTTTCCTCTACAGAAAACAGAAATCCACCTCCACAACAACACAGGGAAATTCAATCATTTCAAAGTAAGGCTTACCATGAAATTCATCTGTCTTTATACTGTATACAGGGTCATATTCACCTCGTGTTATTTTCACCTTATTGCAAACAATTTTGACCAAGTTTAAACAGTATACATTGTAAGAGCTGATAGTGAGATATACAGTGGCGCCTCGTTTATCCGGACGCCTCTGTCCCCAAGGAAATCGTCCGGATAAATGAATCGTCCGGATAATTGAATCACATCTCAAAAACCACTCTCTAAGCATGTATATATGTACATTCTTGTTTCAAATGTGACAGCAAAGAAAAAAAAACTTTTAATTTATATTTAGGTTAATTGTTTTAAATACAGTAGTTGATTAATGAAAAAAAATATTAAAATGTAATTTACACAATAAAAAAAATGGATGGGCAATGACTTCATGGGTTGAGCAAATTTTGATCTACTGTTGTTTTATTTCGCCATATATTATAATTATAATAATATGACAGAACTGTTCAGCATCTTCATTGAAAATGTTCAAATATTAACTATATAATCCTGTATATTCCCCGTATATTCATTACACAGGGTTACTATATAATTAACTGAACACTGCAAGCTAACTCAAACAAAGTATTAAAAACATTCGTAAACACAAGCCATCTTCATGATTATCAATATTATTTTTTTCTACAGACGCTAAGTTTGAATTTCGATCATTAAAAAATACCTTGAAAAACGTAATCAACTTCTGTATGTAACGCCAGTTTTTTTATGTAATGGACGTTTGTAAACGGTAGTACATTAAATAGAGATATTTCTTCAATTATGTACCTTTCTATACTGTCTTGTGGGAAAAAAAGCGTTTCAAATACATTTATGTTTTTTAGAAATGGAACATCGTATTTTAAACTAACGCAATCGACATGATAAAGAGCATTACGAAATCGCTCGTTATTTATTGTTCATTTTATTTACAACTCTCCAAAATTCTCCTGAGTTTACCAATGTATATACGGTAAGCAATATGATTTGGAACGGATTATTATTTAATTAATGCACAGTGTCAGCTAAATTCTTTGAGCTTCATAATAAAGATAAATGTGTGATTGAATTGGGGTAAACACACGCTAATTATAGACGCTATTGTATGTAGGTCACAGGTAACCGCCTTCAAACTGACTTTATGGCCAATGTTTTTACACGAATGCAAGATAAGTGTGAAAATGTCGTTTCTTGAAAAATTACCGTCCGGATAAATGAGTCATTTTTCAATGAACTATTATGTTTTGTAGTAGAAATTGACCGTTCGGATACGGAACACGAATTTCCGGATTAATGAGTCAAAATAACGTGGAAAAAATCGGTTCCCAAAAAATATCGTCCGGATGGTGAAGCGTCTGGATAAATGGCGTCCGGATGTCTCTTTTGAATTGTTCATTGCTTTCTTAAATTTGCCCACCATCAAGGGCAAAAATTTCCCTATATTCAGTATCCTAAGTATACCATACTTTAATTTCTTTCCCCTCTTTGGAAACTGATGAATGAAAAATAGATTTAAAAAACCCATTGTTTCAATAGTAAAAGAATTCATGCTTTTCATTTGATTTCGTAGCCACGTACCCCACTAGAAATAGAAATAGCAGCAGTCCTGAGGGGAAATACTGACGACCTTCCGACAAAAAACAAGGAACTCACACCAGCTGAGGAGAGGGCAATAGCAGCCATGAGCTTGGAAGAGGTATGGCAGGGCTAGAGGGTAGGGCAGGGCTGAGAAGTAGGGCAGGGCTAGGGGGTAGGGCAGGGCTGAGAGGAATTGCAGGGCTGAGAGGAAGGGCAGGGCTAGGGAGTGGGGCAGGGCTGAAAGGAAGGGCAGGGCTAGGGGGTAGGGCAGGGCTGAGAGGAAGGGCAGGGCTAGGGGGTAGGGCAGGGCTGAGAGGTAGGGCAGGGCTAGGGAGTAGGGCAGGGCTGAGAGATACTGAAGGGTTGAGAGGTAGGCAGGGCTAGGGGGTAGGGCAGGGCTGAGAGGAAGGACAGGGCTAGGGAGTGGGACAGGGCTGAAAGGAAGGGCAGGGCTAGGGGGTAGGGCAGGGCTGAGAGGAAGGGCAGGGCTAGGAGTAGGGCAGGGCTGAGAGGTAGGGCAGGGCTAGGGGGTAGGGCAGGGCTAGGTGTTAGGAATTGTTTTGGAAGACATTTCTTATCTAACAAAATAAAAAAATGCAGGAATATAGTAATTTTGTTAAACCCATTGCTTATCATTGTAGAATCATGTTTTGTTCATCCCCTAAAACTGTTAAGAACAAGCATTTATGTTTAAACAGGAAAAAGGTTGTTTAATTTAACAAGACTAAAATTATTTGCCTCTGAGAATTCACATCCTTTATTTGTTTATAGGCTAAAGAAAGAAGGGCAGAACTTCAGAAATTTCGAGCTCTGATGTCGTATAAAGAGGCCAAGGCAAAGAGACAGAAGAGAATTAAAAGCAAAAAGTAAATTAACTAGTGCTAATTGTAACGGGAACCGTTACAGATGTTCCCCAAACGGCTCCCCAATCCCTTGTGATGCCCCATTCCCTACAAGCTTCAATAAATTAGACAATACTTTTGTAATATAGATGGACACTTTATTTTTAAGGGTATTTCATTG